>NC_141372.1:18269860-18869860 GCF_963921425.1 Dryas octopetala | reverse complement strand
GGTTGTTTGTTGATTTGGTTATAATTATACTTAATTTTGAGTTTGGTTATCAATGTGAAAGTTGTATCTTTTTCTTTATTTGTAAAGATTTTAGTGCTTAAGTACTTAATTTTGCTTTCTTTGTGTTTGAGTATCTTATTTCTTGTTATCTCCTATTGGTTAGCGTTATATTTATATTTGGTGTTGCCTGCTTATTCTTTTCATATTTAGATTTTATCCATTTAGTATTTTTTGTGTTTGCAAGTCACCATCAAAAGCATCAATGACTCTTAGCATGTTTTGGCTTCTTGCAGACTTGTGGAAAAACGTCTGTGTTCCATTCTTATGTTCCTCTCTTGTGCTCTGTCACTAAATAGGTGTTGTTCATATTAGCATAGATGTTTGCCTAGTCTACTCATTTTTGGAAATGCTGGGTTTAACATGAATAAAGGGTTTTCTAGAACCATTTTTTGCCCCTTTTGTTTGAGAACTTAGAAACTCTATTTTTATTATTGGGTGATTTTATTTTGTTGTGTGCGTGCAGGGTCAGCACACAATATGCAGTTGTATAAATTGTACATGTCCTTTACAATATGCTGGTAGGTCTCCTTTTTGTATATAAGACCTCAGTTTGATCTTTTTCTTACATCTTTACCTTACATACTGAAGTGATGCCCTTGTCTAATGCATTTGTACCTTACACACCTCAACATCAACCACTTGGCTACTTAATTTTTAGCTTTCATTGTTCTCTTTAGTTTCCTAGTTTTCGCTTCAAGTTTGTGAACCTAAGATATCTTGGCCAACGACCTTAGCTTTAGGCTTCCATAAAAGATATATCTTTCCAAACCAGTTAACTGATTTTAGACACTACCATCAGCAGCATTTAACCATGCTTTGACTGCATGTAATCTATCATTCAATTCGCTTTTAGTTTGTACTAGTTGTAAATAAAACTTGTTATTGCCTCTGCTGGGATAGACTCTAATCTGATTGCTTTCTCAAGACACAATAGACTTTGTACCATCTGGCTTGATTTCAATTAAAGGCTACTATTCTTATGGTTACATGAAGTAGTTTTCCATAGGAGAAGATGTATTTTCTTTAAATCTCTAAACTGAACCATGCATCCATAAGCTCTAGGTTTGTATCATGTTCTTTTATGTAGTAACCTTTATATTTAGGATCATGTTAAACGAGGCCAAATTTATTCTTGTGTATATGCAATGGTGACTTGTGTTATAAACTGTTTAGTATTGTATGTGACATGTCAGTAAGGCTCATGCACTGACCCTGTTTTGTTGCTACTGTGTTTGTTTAATCTTCTCATAGATAATAATATTTCTATAACAGGATCTTGAGAATGAGTAATAAGTGACATTTTGTGAAGACTGTTGCTTCCTACATGCATGAGAGGAGCAAGATTCTCGGGGAGCTGTTGTATCCAGTGATGTTGTTACATGTGTCATAGCTGAAGTCTTCAGGAGCTGCAAGCTGTAGTCCTTCATATGCCATTTAGAGCTTCTGTTTTAAGTGCATAGCAGCATGAGTGAAATGGTACTTTCTGCGATGGAATTATTTTTTTGTAAAAATTATGTGATGGAATTATTTTTTTGTAAAAATTATGTTTTGGATTAATTAGCCAAGTTTCAATGTAACAGTCAAGTAATTTTTTGTTTTATTATATTATGAAGCTTTTATGGTTCTCTAAATTTTATATTTTTAAATAATAGCATTATTTATATAAATAAAAAAAATTAATGAAAATAACAGAGAGTTTGAGCAACAACAAAGTCGTTCCTCGTATATTGCAAGTTTGAGCAACAATAGAGTTGTTTCTTTATATCATATGCAACAATATAGATTGCAATAAAAAATGATAGGCAACAATAGAGTCATTGCTTTTAGATTGAATAGGCAATGATGATGGTGTTGCATAATATAATAGGCAACTCAGTCTTCGTTGCCTATTAATAATGGTAAAGTAATTTATTATTACAAAAAAATTTAGCAACAACAAAGTCATTGCCTATTAAAAAAATTAGGCAACAGAAATGGTGTTGTACAATATAATTGGCAACGCATAAATCGTTGGGCATAACTCCATGAATTTGGATTTCAATGCCACAAAATGCAACAAATGATTCGTTGCAAAGTCGTTGCTAATTTTGCAACGACTGTCAAAATCGTTGCCTATAGTTATTGGCAAGGGTCCTAGGGCAACGACCCTAGCAACGGTAGAAATTCATTGCCTATTGTTTTAGGCAAGGAATTTCTAGTTTTAGACAACGACTTTCAGTCATTGCCAAAACCCTGTTTTCTTGTAGTGATATCCCATCCTTCCTCTTCCTGCAACAAACATGGTCACAACTTGAGACCAAAGAGTAAAATTCGGGCCATTCAATTTGACCCCATAAGGAATGGATGTTGGCTCCGGTGCCGTCATGACCACAGGTGGAATAGTAAGAGCCTGAGAAGTAGTGGAAACATCATCCATCATTTTCCTGGGACTTTAGGTTGTTTTAGAAAAACTGGTAGCAAGAGAAAGAAGCAATCGACTTCTAGGATAAAAATGAAGAAAGAAGAAGCAGTCGGCTTCTTAGAGACACTTCAGGTAGAGAGGAAGAGCAAGCAATCGGCTTGCAGTGGAGAACTGGGCGGAGCAATAAGCTTTGGCAGGGTATTTGATTGAAAACAGCGCCTAGGACTAGCTGCTCTGATACCAAGTTAATTTAGGGTTTTAAAATTCAGTATACCATATGCCTCTATTAATAAAAGGTATTTATACAATATACAAAAGTCTATTCTAGGAAGGAAAAATACAATCCCATAACAATTGGGAATTCCCTAATTACAAGATATTCAATTACAAAACTAGTCAACGATTCAACATAGTACACAATATATCATGGCCTCATCGAAATGCAACAAAACCAACAGTATTCAATACATCATGTAATTAAAGCCAGGAGCTGGAGTACCATAGCATGCATTTCATCTGCTGATGAAGATCGATCAGATGGCTGCTGAGTGGTGAGCCAGTTCCAGCATCATGGCCTTATCGAAATATTTGTTGAAGCTCACATCATCACTCATGCCCTTCCTACGCCTTGTCTTGACCATAAACTCACGAGCTAGGTGCAGGCTCAAGTGGTCGCAGAACAATCTCTTTGTCAAGAGGATCCCCAGGAACTATAGCCCAATGATCAAAAACTGAGATAGAACATCAACATGGCGTGCACGCCTGCGAGATAGAACAGCATTGATTGCAGAAATACAGTCCTTCGGCGTTTGTATCTCCACATAATATACTGGCTCCATAAGCCGCGGGGTTGCCATTAAGAAAGATGAATAGGCCACATGACGAGAGGTGGGAATGATCTGACCAAATCCGCGGTGCAATGGCTCAGGTGCAATAATTGCATCAACTATTTTGAACTTCACATTTCTGATCTTGTCAACTTCAGTTGAAAGTGAGTCGTCTAATAGGATGTTAGGTCCCTTGTTACTAATATATTTATCATCATCAGGGCCAAATGCAGCAAGCAAGAACATCCCACTCATATCTTGTCTGGAAGAAATTACCTATATCCTTCTTGGACCAATCATCAACTCTTACAACACCCTTCTCAATGTCCTCTGCAAGTCCTCTCTCCAATGGCTCTACAATCATAGTTATTTTATTCTTCTTGTTAGGCGTTTTAGCAAAACACTTCATTGATGACGATTCCTCCACAGTTTCACAGAACGAAACAAAAGGGTTTGGAACCTTAATTTCTACTTGATAATGGAGATAGAGCTCTCTAAGGTCCTTCATGATGGAATCCAAGTAGAGTTCTCCTGTACCAGAGATTGTGTGCTCCCCAGACTCCTCAACTTTAATGACTGCAAGAGGATAACTCTTGCTGATCTTTCTAAGACCCTCCACCATTTTTGGCAACTCACTTGGATTTAGAGGCTCAATCGCCGTTTTCACAACTGTGACAGTATTGAACTGCAGAGGACGGAATATGTAAGCAGTATGATCCTCATCAAGACCAGCATCATCACAATTACACAGCGTGGCAGTCTTCATAATAGAGGAATCCACCCCTTCAATAAGTACCCCAAGTCCCTGCAGGAGCCTCAGTTATCGGTATCCTATCTCAGCTTGATAAAGCCATAATTTTGTCACTTCTTTGACTGTCATGTCCTCCTCATCCTCTTCCGGTGAGTAGCCTTCTCCCAATACACATACACTCTGCCCAGTCTGAATCTTGCCACTATAAACCCTGCCAAATGCATCAAATACACTGCAGTCGGACTTGGGATACAATTTGGTCACATTTACCATCAAAGAGCCATTAGGATCACAATTTTTCATGGCCTTGTAAATCGAAGAGTAGTCTTTATTTCTTCCAGTGTATATGTGGTCAACTCTCCTAGCTGCAGCAACATCTTTAGGAGAATGAATATGTTGGACCAACATATCAGCGAAACCTGAAGCAGAGCCAAAAACTGAGCTACAAGCCAACCTGAGCAGATGTTTAACATTCAATTTGCAAGCTGCATTGGCCCTTAGGGTGACACTAAACTCTGCAAGAGTTGCCTCCACACACTTTTCATTCTCCAATCACCTGGCTATAAATTTTATATAGGGGTTCAAGCACAAACTCAACAAACGACCTTTCTCTTCGCTGGAAGGTGGTTTTCTCCTGAAAGCCCTGGCATCCGGATGGTAGTACATATCTCCCCAGAGACGAGAAGCAAACTTATCTGCATCGAAAGGGATCCCATGGAGTTTAACATAAAGCCTAGCAAATGACTGCAAGGTGAATGACCATCCTGCGGTAGCACTTGCAAAGCAAACATTTCCTGCAACAGGATCAATAATTTGATGGTTTCCGGCAGTTGAAGAGGCATCAGTTATGTGGTTATTAATGACATCCAGACTATGCCTCAGCTTAAAATAAGCATCTCTTGGGGGCAGTTTGAGCTCAGTTATCAGCCTGTCAATTTTGTTTATAACAACCACAATGGGCAGCCGATCTTGGATGGCATGGCGCAGTGCCCTCTCTGTATTTACCATGACTCCTTCGACCGCATCCACAATCAAGACAGCACGGTCAGCAAGCCTGAGGGCAGTAGTCATCTCATCAGAGAAATTGACATGACCGGGAGCCATCCATGATGTTGCACAGGTACCTCCTGTGCTTTTCGCTTCTTGCATCAAAAGTTGATACATGGTGGGTATGCTCCACCAACATATCCATGCTGCAACTGCCCCACCAGTGCAACATTCCGAACCAGAGACGGGTTTGACATGAGACCTACAATGAATTGGGTCGACACATAGGTCGAAGACGAAGAATCCTTAACGATGCCAACTTCAAACTTGTTGAAATTATGATGATGCGGGTGCGGCCTAATAATGGGTTGTTCAAGGGTTTGTGCATCTTCATCCATAACCAAGGTCTCATTGTCTCAACCTCTTCACCATAAGCCTCTTCGGCAGTAGGATAATACTTTTTTTCGTCGTGATGATCAGAAGCAAGGACGACCTGGTAATCATCCATATCCATATCAACATCATCACATGCACTAGCAGCAGCAGCAGCAGCAGCAGCAGCCATATCTTCATCCGTACTGCTATCTTGATCAGACTCAATTTCAGGGCCTGTATAATTACCAAACTCGTCGTAGTGACTATCATCCTCCATTTTAGAAAAAAACAAAACTCTAAGTGGATTTGTGTGTCTCTGTCTCTACCAATTCAATTAAATCTAAAGACTTTCTAGTTTATACGTCAAATAAAGGGCATATAGAGAGACATATTTATAATATTACAGAACTCTAGGTCATGTCGATATGTGTTGCATTAGTATTAGGAATCCTAGTGAGAAAAGGAATAGGAATCCTAATCTTGGTCATGTCGACAGTGTTGCAACTTCAACACCGTTAATATTATTGGTTTCCCTTCCCTTTCCTTTTTAGGAATCCTAATTTTCTTACTACAACTAGCAAAGGAACATCTTTCCTACCTAGCTAGTATTATTAATTTTCTAGGGTTAATTTATTAACCCTTCAAACTTTTTTTTAAAGCCTCTAACCCGTTGACTTTTTAGTTCATAGATTAGGCCCAATTTCAAAAATTGCAGCCACCTAGGATTAAAACATACCTAAAACCATTTTGTAATTACAAAGTCTGCCATTTTCATTAATAAGAGTAAATTGAATTAATTAATAAATTTTATAGATTTAAAGGTTCATTGATTTTAACTACTAAATGTCAATAATTTTTTAGTTTAAGTACCAAAATTAAATAGTATTTTAAATTAGGTACTAGTTGAAAAGTCAAACAAAATAATAAAGTAAAAGGTATTAAAATTTACAAATATTACATCACATGCCACTATAATAAAAAAGTAAAAATAATATTACATCACAAATATTACATTTATTTATACTATATTGTATTAAAATAAAATAAAATCAATCCAGTCACAATTTAATTGTGACTGTCTTAGTAAAGGGTTTTTTTTTTAAGTCCATTTTTTAAAATTCACTATTCATCTGGCCCAAGCGCTACAGTAAAATACTGTAGCGGCCCACCTTTTAAAAAACCGGTGCTACAGTAACAGCGCTACAGTGACGATGCCATTTTTCCCCTTTTTTTTTTTTTTTTTTTTTTTTTTTTCCATTTCAGTACCAATTGGTACATAAACTACCCAAAAAAAACAAATAATAATTTATGTATTTTCATGTCATAAAACATGTTAAATAATAACCAATATAAAATACAAAAAATCAAGATGAGGCATCCATAATCTTTTACGTTTTAATAGTAAATATAATTGTTACTATCGAATAGTAACAATCACCTATTGCTACTGCCCGGCAGTAACAATCAAGTATTATCATTATTTGATAGTAACAATCATTTATTGCTACTGCGTAGCAGTGACAATCAGGTATTGTTATTGTTTGATAACAACAATCACCTATTGAAGATAACTAACATATTTTGTTACTGTCATACAATAACAATCACCAAAATTCAAACCATAGAAAATCACAAAATTTAGATAGTAACAATCACCTGATTGCTACTGTCACACAATAACAATAACCTGATTGCTACTGTTATACAGTAACAATCACCTGATTGCTACTGTCACACAGTAACAAATCAGGTGATTGCTAATTTGTTACTATCACACAGTAACAATCACCTAATTGCTACTGTCACAGTGACAATTATTATTTATTGCCACTATCGAACAATGACTATTCTCACTGTGCCAAAAAAAAACCCAGAAACAATATATATATATACAAATCTATGTGTTTTTCTAACATAAACACATAAAAAACAAATAAACTTAAACAAAAATCTTTGCTCTTCTTTTTTTTCTTTTTGGCCAATGTGACTGCAATTCCGAAGCATTGAAGGTGTCCTGGCCTATAGCCAATAATGACAGCCAACAGCATGCATTTCTAAAACTCAAACCTGAAGAACAATACACATAGTAAATTCAGTAGGCAAATACACACAGTTTAATTCCACTGCACTTGGAATTAAACTAAGTAGGTTCCCAGGTTCAAGATCATTAATGTATCCACCAATTGCATCTATGTGTTCAAATAGCAAGCTGAATATGTACAAGACAAGCCACACACATACCCATGCATAAGGAATCAACCAAAAACTCAACAATATTTTGGCATCTCCTCAGTAGTAATGTGAATATACTATAAATATAAGTGAATATATAACATACAATCACATTCAAAATTTCCTCATAAAAGGATAATGATAAAAGGTACAATACCTGTACAGAAACAAAAAAATGTCTAACTTGCAAGGTCATAAAGTTATTACTCAATTCCTTATGCAACTAAATTAAAATAGTGATTAAACCCCAGTGGCCAATTAATCAATCAGACAATCATTAACTCAACCATAACATATGTCATCTAAAAAAAAAACACCCTAATCTATACATACTTTAGACAAAAGATCTAAACTTTAGAAGAAAAAAGCTGACCCGCCTCTGAAATCTTGAGCACAAGTCTGTAAAATTAACATGAAGATCTAAAACAAAAGTGAAAGAATCAAACGAAAAAAAAAAAAGGAGAAATGGATGGCGGTCTTACTGATTGTTGTGGAGCGATTTCGAAGCAAATTTGATTGTGGGGGAGATGGGGGAGAGTTCAGAAAACCCTCAATCTCTCTCTCTCTCTCTCTCTCTCTCTCTCTCTCTTTCACTGTCGGAGCTGTGAAGGAAATGAAAAGAAAAAAAAGAGTTTTTGTGAAATTTGGTTTTGGGGATTCAGAGAGTAACCGATGGAGGTGTGGCATGGGTCACCATTCGAAGCTCTATGTTATCCAAGTGGATCTGCTTAAAGCCGATGACAACAACGTCAAGTAGAGAACAAAAAGGGAGAGAGCAATTAAGCACGATGGCACCCATGGCCGTGCCCTCGCAGCGTCGTCGAGGTCTCTACAACATGCTTGGTGTTAAGAAATGGGTTTTGGCTTTCTGGTCTTTGTAGATCTGTTGCAGAACGGGGAGACAAATGGAGAGAGAGATGGAGATGGAGACGAGTAGAGAGAGACAGATAGAGAAGGAGGGAGACAGAGAGTGAAAGACAGAAGGAGGGAGACAGAGAAGGCGAGATAGAGAGAGACGGAGTGCAGATGGAGAATGATAAAAGACAGAAGAAAGGACCGGTTTGGTATAAACTGGGTCTCCTTCAAAAATCAAAAAAAGACTTGGGTCTTAAAAGTAGTGAAAGCTAAAAATTGGACTTTATAATTATTTAATTAAAAATATATTTCATGTGATTTATCCTAATTTACTATATTTCGTAACTAGTAACTAGCCCCTCTCGAACGCGGAAGTGCATGCGAGTGACCTCTACTATTTTATATATATATATAAGCTCCATCTGTTGAGGTATACCTCAACTTATTTATGTTGAGGTATACTCTATTGGGGCCCACACGAGTCGTTTTGTGTCAATCCGAACCATTCATTTTTTACATCTCCATTGATAGATCATCATTGGAAAAAATTAGCCAAATCAGAAATCATTTGCCTATTTAACTTTGATCAAATAAATGTACGAACCAAATATTTTCTATGAAACCGTTCATTTGTTTTATCAAAGTTAGATAGACAAATGATTTCGGATTTGACTAATATTTTGCAAGGATGATCTATCAATGAAGATGATCCTTGCGAACGGTTCGGATCGCTACAAAACGACTCGTGTGGGCCCCAATAAGGTCATACCTCAACAGAAGGAGCCTGTATATATATATATATTTTCTTTCTTTTTTGCGTATGCATTGAATTTATTATTTAACTATAAATATTGCTTCATATTATGGTCCTTGGTTTAATTGCCAAGACCGTTTTAAGTGAATGTAGTTTTTTTTATATCAAAAGTTAAGTGAATGTAGTTTGTGCCTTATACATTATTTTAGAATGTAAACTACTCTAGAACTTTGTCTAACCTACAATAAACAATAGAAAAAATTGCATAAAGTTGGAGGACTAAAAAAAATATGCGGACTTTGTTTTACATGAATGCCTAAGAATTGCAAAGAATTTGTGTTGGCATGTGTATATATAGAAATGGAATGGAATTAATAAATTCTCTAGAACCTAGAAAGAGAAGGTAATTACAAGGAGTTAAGTTTCGAAATTTTCGGCGAAATTTCGCCGAAAATTTTGTTTTTTGAGGGTATGGAAATTTTAACACTAGTTCATGAATTTTTCACCGAAATTTGGCGAAATTTCGTTCTGAGGAACAAACCCACCATTTTTCTGTCTGTCTTCTCCTTGCCAGTTACAAACTCAGCCACCGCGTGATTGGGGAGGAAGGAGAAAGAAGAGAGCGAGGAGGGAGAAAATCAGATCGGGGAGGGAGAGAGGGAGATCGGGGAGGGACTTGGGAGAGAGAGAGTGGCGCTGGAGAGGGAGGATAGAAGGAGAGAGAAGAGAAAGAGATTTGATATTATGCCAGAGTGAGTCGCGGAGGTTGGGAGAGAAGAAATGAAAGGGAAGACCTGAAGAAAGGTCACAGGATGGAAGCCAGGAGGGAAAGAAAAAAAGAAAGAAAAGGAAAGTAAAAGAAAAAAAAAGAAAAAGGAAGAAAAAGTCAAAAAGGAAGCAGAAAGGTCCTGCTCAGTGCTCACGCCATCACGTTGAGAAGTGGAAGCAGGATTAGGAAGGAAAGAAGAAAAAAAGAAAAGGAAAGAAAAGGAAAGAAAAAGAAAAAAAGAAAAAAAAAAGAAAAGAAAAGAAAAAAAGAGAAAAAAAAAAGTTTAGGGTAGATTAAGGTTTGAGATCTTTGGGCAATTGGAAAAAAAAAAAAAGTTTGGGGTTTCGTTTGATTCTTTTGGAATTTCGTTTAGTTATCTTTAAACCCTAAATCATAATACATTTCTACATAAAAAATAATTAAAAACTCTAAAGGGCATAAATTCTAATATTTTATATTATATCTTAAAAAATATAGAGTATATAGAGTTTAATGTAATATTATGACATATAAAGTATTGGGTTTAGTGTATAGATTATAAAGTATAAAAAATATAGTAATTTTATTTATTCATTATATTAATTTTATTTAACAGTATTTGCCTCCAGCGCATATTATATTCATCACATATCACATGAAACCTACCATATAATTTGGTTTCTTCAATATTTTTTATCAATATAGTAGATAATATGTTAAATAAATATATAGTAAAGTTTCATTCAAAATTTCCGTATTTTGATAGGAATTTCCGTCGTTTCTGTCTAATTTTTGTCGAAATTTAAAAATCTTCAAAATTTCCGTGAAATTTCCATCGAAATTTCCTCAAAACCCGAAATTTTATTCCTTGGGTAATTATGACAAAGTGTGAATATTTGAGGGTATAAGCACAAAAGAGACCCTGAACAGTTGAATAATTATGCAAAAGACAAAAAAAAAAAACAAAAACAAAAGGACATACCTAAATGGTATGGCCTTGCCACATAAGCAGCTATAAATACTGTTGTAACCTTTTTGGACTTTGATTATCTCCAATAATTTTCTTTTTTTCAGGGCCAATTATAGAAAAATCAATAAAATAATTTCAAATACCAAAATGGTCAGTGGATTATACAAATAATTACCGTGCGCATCCACACTCGGTAATGTAATGAGAGTATCTTTTACCATGGTAGTACCCTTTAAGCTAGCCTCATGTTCACTCGTTTTTAGCCAAGGTTGGCCAAAAGCAACACTTTGGTCCGTTTTCGTGCAATTTATGGCCCAAACACCTCCCCATAAGGACAAATCGACTAGCTCGTCCATACGTACCCATTTCGGAAGTTTAAGGGATCGAAACCCAACGTCATCGTTTTTCGTGACCCTTTACTCTCAGATCATCATTAACAACAACAAAGCCATGCAACATTGCATACAAAAACGATACAGAGTTCACAAGTAACATATTTATTATCATACATACATGCATAAAATAGTCCCAAAAGTCAGGGTGTGAGAATTCCCCTACCTAGTGTCCAAGCTTAACCTTCATGCACTTCCACAACACCGATATCCTTAAATCCTTCTCAGAGAAACTGAAAATCCAAATCCGACAGAATAACGACTTTAGTCAAACGGTAAATTTGACAGAGTTTCGGTATGACATTTCCTTTCGGTCATGTCTTCCCAAAAAACTCAGAAACTAGTCTGCTAAAACTAAGTCTCTATATTTTCGGGACTTAGGGTTTCTACGTAGAGTCCAATTTTATTTATAAGTCTGGAAGTTAACCAATTAAAGTCCAACAACATGACCAGGTCAGTACGGGGGAGATTGGGGGATCAATCTTAGCATTCTTAAGCCAGCAGAGCAACAGCAGCTGATACTGACCTCGACATCACGTGTTCGGTTACTTTAATAGGGTGGCGTCACGTCTCAACTAATTTAATTTTATTGAGTTAAGGTGTGAATCATATCTTAATTAAAGAAATAAAATTTTTAAGATCAAGATATGACAGAAATAATAAATAAGTACCAAAAACAATTAATAAACAAATACTTACATTAATTATATTGTACATAATTTATACAAAATCATATTTTACATAAACTACTCATTGGTAGTCTCTTATTCTAGCACACCACACAACTTTATACATATATATATTATGTTCTCTTGCTTCAGTAATTTTAATTCTCCATTTCAGTACCTACAAAATCTATAAAGAGGTGAGCAACCTTAGTTCAATAGAGAAACCTTTCTCATGAACAATTGACTAAACTAAACTAAGTGACAAGAAAATAATAAATATAAATAATGTTTGATACAATGCCAACTCCACTATTTCTATTCCCGTTAACTTATATATTAAAACAAACAGATCGCACGTCTCATACCGTGCATTTTATCATTGTGGTCCCGAGTGTTTCAATATATATATAGACTAACACCCAAAATACTATCAACCTAAATTCTCATTTTTGCTAGTCATCTTGTCCTTCTCATTTGTGCAAACTGGGTTGACCTGGGATCTGGTACCTACCGAGAGTTCGAACTCAACTACACAAAAACTTCCAACAATTCCATACTTTTCTTTTCCCAATAACTTTCATACTTACTTTTATGTCCAAATGCGAATAAAAATATAATAAAATTTAATTGACAATAAATTCAAATATGTTAAATAAAATGAGATAGAACATTCAACACATAATTCACATAATATCACAAAATTTAATAAAGTCAAAATTTCAATCGTAGAAGTTCTCCAAATATTCCCTACCTTGATTACGAGCTTCAAATAACACTTCCGAGTCTAATCCGAACATACAAGTACATAAAAGAAAATAAAATATTAATTAGATTTTATTTTATTTATTTTTACTCTCCAAAAAGAGAGAGTGTAATTCACACACAAAGCTACGGGTCTTAGATGGTTTCGAAACCAATTTCATTGGATTCGGAACGAAAAATGGAGTGAGAATGAGTCAAAGAACTGGCCGCAAAGTGGCCGGAAATAGCCCTACGCTCCGCCACTCTCCGGTGGTGCGAGTAGGCATGAACAGTAACACTGTTCATCATCTTCTTCAACCAAAATGCAAAATTTTGGCAGTTTCATGAAGTTGTTTTCGAACCCAGTTTTGACCTATCAAAACTCAACGGAATTTGACAAATAAATACTCGTTGGAAAGCTTATACAACCAGCTTTCCAACCATATATTGGGTTCAAAACGGAGCTCAGGTTTTGACAGAAATCGTCGTCCAAAGTTTAGGATCCGAATCTGACAAATTTTTTTTTCCAGAATTTATGAAAATCTTTCCCTCCACTTCTTTTCAAACTTAAAGCAATAAAACTGAACCTAAGGGGTTCGAATAACATAATAACAACATAACTTTGAATTTAGACTACAAAAACATGAAAATTGGAATCTAAAACAAGATTTTGAAAATCGATTTGGACACCCAAAACCATTTTTAGAAAAAAAAAAAAAAAGAATTTTAAAAAGAAAGTTATGAAATTCAAACCTTACTGCCTTTTCACTTCCAGAATTCTTAGCTTTCTTGCTCTAGAACTCTAGATTTCCTATGTTTACCTCACTTTGGATGTAAAGAAGCTCTGAACTTGTCAATGAAAATAATAACAGAGCATCCTATCTATTTATAGGGAAAGAAATCAAAAACCAAATTGAGTTCTATGTGCTGTAAGAAGTAGGAAATTTGATTTCTAATTCTCTGAGAATTCTCCACCTCCTGTTATGTAGATCCATAGCTTGTCCACCACTATTTTAGAGAGCTACACCTGCAGCTCTATAGCTTGGCTTACTCACCATTATAGAGTGCATAATCCTCATCCTAGCTAATTCTAGGTTCTACCCAGCTGCTTATAGCTTACCTTAGTCAGCTCTTCATAGGTTGTTGAGTGAGCATGTCATGATTACAGAAGATAAACATGAGAAGATGATAAAACGAGAGACAAACAAGCAAGAGGAAGAAGATGAGTTTTGCAACGTTAAAACTTTTTGGCTGGGATTGATTTTGGGTTTTAAGGGAATGCGCTGTTTTATGGGCTTTTGAGAAATATGGGTTTAATTCTAATATGTTCAGCCCAATTTAAAAAAAAAAAAAATCAAAATTTCTTTATTTGAAACAATAAATTTATTAAAATTTTCTATTACCAAAAAAAACAAAAAAACAAAAACATGGGTCTTCACAATCTACCCTTCTTAAAAAATTTCGTCCTCGAAATTTATAACATACCAGAGTTATTAAAAAGTTCTGGATATTTCTTTTGCATCTCTATTTCTAATTCCTATGTTGCTTCCTCTACATTTCCATGTTGCCAAAGGACCTTTATTATCAGAATGGTCTTCGTGTGTAACACTTGTTCCTTATAATCTAATATCTGAATTGGTCTGTCTTCAAAAGATAATTTTTTATCGATGTTGAGATCTCCCCAATCTAAAATATGCGCTAGATCCGGTTCATATTTTCGGAGCATAGACACATGAAAAACATTATGAATGCTTGAAAGTTGAGGTGGTAATGCTAACTTGTAAGCCACCTCTCCAATTTTTTCTAGAATCTCAAAAGGTCCGATAAATGTTGGAGCTAATTTTCCAGACTTTCCAAATCTCTTGACTCCTTTACGTGGAGATACCTTAAGAAATATATGATTACCCACTTCATATTATAATGGCTTTCTTCTTCGATCTGCATAAGTCTTTTGTCGGCTCTGAGCTGTAAGCAAACGTTGTTTGATAATCTTTATCTTTTTGGTCGTTGCCTGTACAAAATCTGGTCCTATCAAAATTGTTTCTCCAGCTTCTGTCCAACATAGAGGTGATTTACATGGTTGGCCGTAAAGTGCTTCATATGGTGTCATTCCGATACTGGATTGGAAACTATTATTGTAAGCAAATTCAGCTAAAGGCAAATGGTCTTCCCAGTTTCCATGAAAATCTAAGATACATGCTCTCAACATATCTTCCAAAATCTGAATAGTTCTTTCTGTATTGCCCATCAGTTTGAGGATGAAATGCACTGCTAAAATTCAATCATGTCCATAATGTCCATTGTAAGCTTCCCCAAAATTGAGAAGTAAACTTAGAATCCCTATATGATACAATTGAAACAGGAATTCCATGTAATCTAATAATCTCCCGGACATATAACTTTCCAAGCGTTTATGTTGTGTCTGTAGTCTTGACCAGTAAGAAATGTGTAGACTTAGTCAGACAATCTACAATAACCCATACAAAATCTCGACTTTTAGGAAAACGTGGTAAACCTGTCACAAAATCCATAGTAATATGATCCCATTTCCACTCAGCTACTGGAAGTGGTTGAAGCATTCCTGATGGTTTCTGATGTTCTGCCTTGATTTGTTGACACGTAAGACACTTCTTTATGAAATTTTCTATATCTTTCTTCATGCCACTCCACCAAAACTGGCGACTAAGGTCATGATACATTTTTGTTCCTCCAGGATGGATAGTATAAGATGAATAATGAGCTTCACGTAGAACTTCATTCCTTAATTCTAAATTTGCAGATACATAAAGTCTTCCCAAGTATCTTAAATCTCTGTCTTCACTAAAAGTCCAACCTTCAGATTCTTCTCCATCTGAAATTTATTTTCGAATTGCCATAGATGTAGCATCATCTCCTTGTTTTTCTATAATTTTTTCCATCAAAGTTGGTTGCGTAACCAAATTACATAAGTAAACATTTTCTCCATGCGCGTCAACATATACATTGTAGTCACAAATGGACTCTACCATTTTCCATCTTCGGATTTGCAATGTTGCAATAAAGCCCTGTGATTTTCTGCTAAGAACATCAGCTACTGCATTAGCCTTTCCCGGATGGTAATGTAATCCAAACTCATAATCCACTAGATATTCCATCCAACATCGTTGTCTCAAATTAAGCTCTTTCTGTGTAAAAATATATTTCAGACTTTTGTGATCAGAATAAAGCTCAAATTGTTCACCATATAAATAATGTCGCCATGTCAATAAAGCATGAACAATTTTTGCTAATTCCATGTCATGAGTTGGATAATTTCTTTCATGAGGCTTAAGTTGACGAGAAGCATATGCTACCACTCTGTCAGATTGCATTAATACACACCCTAATCCACGTAATGATGCATCAGTGTACACAGTGTAGCCTACACCTCGTTCAAGAATAATTAACACTGGAGCAATAGTCAATCGAACTTTTAAATTCTGAAATGATTTCTCACATTGACTATTCTAGATAAATTTCGCTCTTTTTGTGTTAACTTGGTTATCGGTGCAGCCAATTAAGAAAAATTCTTTATAAATCTTCTGTAATAACCAGCCAATCCTAAAAAACTTTGTATCTTTGAGACATTCTTTGGTTGACTCCAGTTCAATACAGCCTTTACTTTAGAATTAAGAGTCTACTGCAATACCTTTGTTAGAAATTACATGTCCCAAAAATTTCACTTCAGTTAACGAAAACTCACATTTACTTAACTTGGAAAACAACTTATGCTCCCTTAATGTCTGTAAAACGATTGACAAATGTCGCTCATGTTCTTCTTGCGATGTAGAGTAAATAAGAATATCATCTATGAACACAATCACAAACTGATCCAAGTAAGATCGAAATACTCAATTCAATAATCCATGAATGTTGCTGGTGCGTTAGTTAAACCAAAAGGCATGACCAAAAATTCGTAGTGTCCATAACGAGTTCTAAATGCAATCTTAGATATATCTTCTGCTTTGACTCGAAGTTGATATAACCAGAACGAAGATCAATCTTTGAAAAGAAATGAGAACCTCTTAACTGATCAAATAAGTCATCAATTATGGGCAAGGGGTATTTATTTTTCACAGTGACTCTGTTTAACTGACGATATATAATCAATACACATTCGAAGAGATGCATCTTTCTTCTTAACAAAAAGAAGATGTACTAGGTCGGATGAAACCTTTGTCTTGTAATTCTTGAAGTTGTGTTTTGAGTTCCTTTAGTTCTGCTAGTGCCATACGATATAGGGGTATAGAAATAGATTTGTACCTGGATATACTTCTATAGCAAACTCTACCTCACGCTCTCAAGGTAATCTAAATAAATCTTCTGGAAATGCATCTCTAAATTCCTTAACCACAAGAATGGACTCTATCTTGGAATCGTTTACCTCTTCACTCACAATATTAGCAATTAAATTCAAATAGCTGCGATGTCTTGTATCTAGAATTAATTCAGACTTATAAGCACCATTATCCCCATAAAAACTAAAAGTTTCACCATTAAGAGTACTTATAGTCATCTTCTTTTTACTACAATCAATGATAGCCTGGTACTGTGTTAGCCAATCCATCCCCAAAATAACATCATACTCAAGCATTTCCATTACCATCAAATCAAAAGAAATTTTATGATTTGATATCTAGCTCTATTACACAAAATCTACACACCCTTTTTACTTCTACACTATTCCCCAACGGTGATCCAATTAATAACGAAGATTTCATGAACTCAGTTTCTAATCCAAGAATAGATTTAAATGATTTTGATATGAAAGAATGTGTAGTACCATAATCAAATAATACTCTAGCCTATGAATTATAAACTAGGAATGTACCTTCCATCGTTGCAGGATCAATTGAATCTGCAGCATACACTTGACCTTGAGTGAGTTGTTCTGGACATCTTGCCCCTATTGGTGTTGTGGACTAGCTTGCATTTGTGGTCTACCTGGTTGTGCTTGTTGACCAACAGCTGTCTTGGCCAATTTTGCTGAGGTTGAAAAGGAGCACGGAATTGTGGTTGATATTAAGATGCTTGTGTACATGGACAATCCCTTTGATAATGTCCTGTTTGTCTACATTGATAACAAACACGTGCATTTTGAGTTGTCCCAAAATTTCTTTGTTGTTGATGAGAACTTTGTGAGGGTCCAAAATTTTGGCGTTTATTACCTTGACACTTGAATTCCTTGAGTCCCAAGCCCTCTTAATTTCAAAAGTACTTTGCTCTGCTATAAGTGCTCGATCAACCACTTCAGTATACTTACTCAGTTTCAAGATTGATACCTTATCTTTAATGACTAGTTTAAGGCCTTCCTCAAATCGTTTTGCTTTAGCAACTTCATTAGGTATAATGCCTGAGGCAAAACGCATTAATTCCTCAAACTTAGCTTGATATTGGGCCACGGTCATGTCACGTTGAACAAGAAACATAAAATTTCGAGCCTTTGTTTGTTTCATAGTATCTGGAAAATATTTCTCCAAAAAGACTTTTTCAAATTCTTCTCAAGCAGTAATTTTAACATCTGGAGTAGCAAGAACTAATTCCCACCAGTGATAAACTTGTCCTTCCAAATAAGTACAAGTAATTATTACCTTCAGATCATTCAGTACCATTCAATTATTCAAATTTCTTTTCATTTGCCGCAACCATTCTTTAGCCAACATTGGGTCTAGTGTACCTTTAAATACTGATGGCTGCGTTTAACGAAATTCACTTTGAATCCTCATCACCCGTTCTTCTGTACCCTCATGATGATTTTCCCTATGATTTTCCCTTATCGCACTGGCCATATCTTGGATTGCTGCTATCACTCCAAAGTTACTATTGGAATCCCCATTAATTTGTCCTTCAATTCCGGCCATCTTGATTCAATTAAACAATCAATTAAACCTTTTCTTTTATTAGCTTTCTTGCTCTAGAACTCTAGCCTTCCTATGTTTACCTCACTTTGGTGCAAAGAAGCTCTGAACTTGTCAATGAAAATAATAACAGGGCATCCTATCTATTTATAGGGAAAGAAATCAAATTGAGTTCTATGTGCTGTAAGAAGTAGGGAATTTGATTTTTTATTCTTTGAGAATTCTCCACCTACTGTTATGTAGATCCATAACTTGTCCACCACCATTTTAGAGAGCTACACCTTTAGCTCTATAGCTTGCCTTACTCACCATTCTAAAGTGCATAATCTTCATCCTAGCTAATTCTAGGTTCCACCCAGCTGCATATAGCTTACCTTAGTCAGCTCTTCATAGGTTGTTGAGTGAGCATGTCATGATTACAGAAGATAAACATGAGAAGATGATAAGAAGAGAGACTGTGAGATCCCGTATTTTTCAAAAATTTATTTTAAATATTTTGAGAATTTATTTTAAGGATTTTGGGAATTTATTTGAAAATTAAAAAGGTTTTGGGTTAATTTTTAATTTTTAATTTTCGTTTTAAATTGGGCTTGACCCAAAGTTGACTTTTAAATTAGTGGGCTTTCGTCTTTGACTTTGGGCACGTTGGATAGGTCTCGAGTCCACGAGTTCGTAGACACAAAGTGCGCATAAATCAGAGTTACGGGCATTCGAAGTAAAGGGCAATTTTGTAATTTGTACCAAAGGGGTTTTAAAACCCAAAAATCAGTTTTTAAACTACATTTCTCTCTCTCCTCTGTCACGCACTCTCTTTCCCCGACTTTGCTCTCTCTCTCTCTCTCTCTCTCTCTCTCTCTCTCTCACCTTTCTCCCCGCGCACACACCCCTCTCCCAGCCACCATCGTCGGCCAGCCACTGCCGAGCTCGACCTCCGGCGAGCACCCCGACGCTGACCACCCTCCCCTAAGTTCACTTTCTCTCTCTCTCTCTGCACTCTCCCTCCCGCGACACCAGCAGGCTGGGCTAGTTTTTTCGGCCAGTTTCTTGGCAACCCAAGCCCGCCGGCGTGCAGCCCTTGTGCCGGCCGTCCTCCCCAGCCTAGTCTTGTACCTCACCGCCACCCCTCGACGACGCAAAGATGCAAAACAGAAACGGAGCCACCACCTACGCTTTGATTTTTCCGACCAAGACGTGACACTGGACTTGCTGTGCTTTGTTCCCCTGGTCATGGTGAGTCCAGCCATGGTCTCTGTTTGTTCAGACGATGCTCCACGACGGAGCAATGAGCTCGGGAAGCCTAGCCAACCGCCGGCTTCCGCCGCCATTTTTGGCCGTTTCTGGTGACTTTTGACCGTCGACCCAGTTACGATAATCGATCGTCGAGGATTTTGCCACCGCTGCCACCATCGGAACCACCACTTTTGGCGGTGGGTTAGTGGTCGTTTGACCCAATTCCGCCCAATTGAGGTCTAAGGAACCCTTCTAGTTCCTTTTGGTACACGGGCTCGGGAAATCTCATTTCCAATGCCGTTATGCTGCCGGATTTGATATGCAAGCAATGGCGCCGTGAAGGGCATTTCGATCATTTCACGTGATTGCACTGTGAGTGAAACTTATCTGGTTATATTGTTGAGTACTGTGGATGAATTGTCTGTTTTGTGCGATTGGTTGCTTTATGTTAGAGGAGGCTAAGTGTATGATTTGAATCATGAGAATGTAGTGACGATGATTTGAGACTAAGGGATTAATTGAGAATTATAGAGATGCTATGACGATAATTGTTGAATTAGAGAAGAAATGTTTTTTTGTCGAGGTAAATGAATGAGGATTAGGCAATTATTATATAGTAGACTGTGAGTAGAAGTGGTAAACAAGTGGAGGGTCATGAGTAGGAATCAATTTTGGAAAGGATTCGATATAGCTCGGGGTAGACTGTGAGTGGATCTTTGGTTTTGAAATGTTTTGCACATTTTATAATTCAACTCTTTTCTTGATTTAATTGAATATGGATAGTTTCTGGAAATGATTTGGATCTAGCAGCTTTCATGATTTCAGAATGATTTTATTTTAATGGATTTATTGAAAGAATTATATTTTCAGTTTTTATCTGGATGAGTACTTCTGAGATGTGGTTTATTGAGATATCCAAAAGCAGTTTCAAACCACCACATTAGTACCCCTCAGCAGGTATACAATTGTTCTGCACTCGCCTAGAGATGACTCGGTGGTGTATGACCAACATTTGCTCTGCACTTGCCCAGTCAACGGTGTATGACCAGCATTATATATTGCTCTACACTCGTCTCGAGATAACTCGGCGGTGTATGACCAGCATTTGCTCTGCACTTGCCTAGTTGGCGGTGTATGACCAGCATGACATATTGCTCTACACTTGCCTAGACGGCGTTGCATGACTAGCATCACATATTGCTTTGCACTTGCCTAGAGATAACTCGGCAGTATATGACCAGCAGTTCCCCGGGTACTAGTGTGGCGTGAGTTTTCAATTGGGGAGTATTTTGAGAAATGATATTACATCAGTAAATATTTTAAATGATAGTTTCAGTAAGACATTGCGTTTTTATTTTAGACATTTTAATAGTTTTACAGCTCGAGAGTATTATTTGTTTTTCAGAGTTTGATTTACGGTTTGAGGGGATTTAAAAATGGATTTGAAAGAAGAGATTTTTAAAATAGTTTTAAAGCTGGAGGATTTCAAAGAGGGACGTGAGTGAAACTAGATAGATGATTTTTTGTATTGTGTGCTTGTGCATTGTTTGCTAGGATTTGGTAAAGTCTAGGCTTGAATTATGAGGATGGAAATGATGGTGTTTAATGATTGAGGTTGAGGTTAATAGTTGACGATTAGACAATTGATTTGCCAAAATGATTTATTATTGTGAATTGAGGAATTATGACTATCTTGATGCTTGGATGATTGGTGATGAAATTATTATGTGATTGAGTAAATATTGGTTATTATTGTGGATTATTGTTGAGTACGAAAATTGAGGATAATTTGTTTAAGCCATTTCACTCATATGAGCTTTCGAGCTTACCGGGTTTGTTGTATAACCCAGTACACCATGATTTTGGTGTAGGGTTTGTGTTTTGCAGGTTAAGGAGGCTGAGGAAGCAGTGCGGAGAAGACAAGGCAGTGGGACTCAGAGAGATTTATTTAATTGTTTTTACACAATGTTTTTGGTAAAATTGTATTTACTTATGTTGTTGTGTATGACTCAAAAGAAAGAGAAAACATGTTTAAATTTTTTATGTTTTAGTGTTTTGTGGGCCCGAGGTTCGGGGCGTTGCAGAGACAAGCAAGCAAGAGGAAGAAAATGAGTTTGCAATGTTAAAATTTTTTGGTTTGGTTTGATTTTGGGTTTTGAGGGAATGGGCTATTTTATGGGCTTTTGAGAAATATGAGTTTAATTCTAATATGTTCAACCTAATTTAAAAAAAATCATAATTTATTTATTTAAAACAATAAATTTATTAAAATTTTCTATTAAAAACAAAAACATGGGTCTTCACTGGTGGCCTCAATCCATTATTAGATTGATTAATTAATGAGTAACTAGTCATGCAAGCAAAATAAATTAATCCAACTTAAACTTTATTTGCATGCTTCTTAGTAAAACTATTTCCTTTTATTAATAACAATTCTATAATCCAATTTAATTTACATAATTAATTAATTATAATTAATCCTACTTTAATCAACTAATTACGTAAATAAATCCAACTTAACTAATTAATCATGCATAAAAACCTTAAAGAGAAAATAGAAATTAAATACCTGGTTGTAGACCTTCTTAGCTTAATCTTCACAATAGAATTGCTAAAACATAAATTAAAGCCTAATAAGTAATTAACCTCAAAATAAATTAACTTAACCGAGCTTACGAGTCTTACCTAAAGACCTTACCAAGGTGAGCAGAAAATTTGGCAGAGTTTCCCCACAATTTTCTAAAATTATTTGTTGAGCTATTTTTAGGTGCAAAATCCTTAAAGGCACCCAAGAAGACAATCCAAACAAATATTTTATACTAAAAGACTACCAACAAGTGGTTTGTCTCAAGAAAACTTTGGAAAAGTCACAAAGTTTTCAGTTGAAGGTGTGGAGTGAAAGAGAGGAGGTGGTTTTTTATTTATTGGCTTGAAAAAGTGGGAAAAGCTTGTGTATTTTCGATGTGGGATAGGGGAAATACTGAACCGAGTCTAGGGATGAAAACGAGTTTAATGTGAGTGTAACAGGCGGAATGGGCTGAAATGCGAGTCGGGTCGAGCGCTACCCACTGGTCAACGTGCGGGTTAAATGAGATAGAAAACGGATAGTCTGGCTAGAAACAGGCGAGACAAGCGGGTTGGAATTAAGGCTGGCGCATACGACGTGTAGTGCGAGAAAGGGACGGTCTGGATTTGACGTCGCTGGCACGGGCGCTGAGGATCGCGGGTGCACATAGGCTTGCGTGTGCTATGTCTCACCAAATTATACGCTGGCACTTCTCTGTCCGTCCGATTGAGTGAGATGGACGGCCCAAATCATGCCACGTCAACTTCTGATTTTCTTTTCAATTTCTTAATTTGTTTCCAATTCTCCAAATTTTGAAAAATTAACAAAAATAACTCGAGACTCCAAATAATTCCCCAAAAAATTCTACAGATTCGTGAGTCTAAGGACTAATTAACTATGGCCTTAAAACATTATTTTGATTTCCATAATGTTTGTGAAAAAATCCAACTTCTCCAAATAAAATTTCAAAAAATCAAATTATAATCTAAAGAGGAAATTACAGATTTAGTCCAGTTATTTTATACCTAGTTCAATTTTGGTCCACAATCTTTTTTAAGTTCTGTTTTGGTCCACTAAATGTTCCACTTGTTCAGTAAAGGTCCATATTTGTTTTCTCAAATTTGGCATGCTTTTTATCCTATCAAATCTCACCCAAATTCAGCGAACATATACTTGTTTTAAAGCTATGTATTTCTTCTTTACAACCATATAAAAATCATTCAAATTGGAGTTCTAAAACTCAAGATAATTGACCCCAAAGTAGGGTACCCGAAACTGCCAATTTTTCAAACTTCACCCAATCTCAATTCTTTTAGATTATAATACTCCAAATTTGTTTTTATGACTAAGAAATGATGAAATATAACTTATAGTTCAATTATAATTGAAGAAAACACAACCCAAAGGATTTAAAGTCACAAATCTGGACCTTTACTGAACAAATGAAACAATTAGTGGACCAAAACAGAACTTAAAAAAGATTATGGACCAAAATTGAACTAGGTATAAAATAAGTGGACCAAATCTGTAATTTTCTCTAATCTAAAACAATTATCCAACTTAGAAAACTCGTAGTTCCTTTGTCCGAACTTCGATTTCGACGAACCAAACATTGTTATTCTCAGAAAAACATGATCTACGCCACCAAGGTCTAACCTTAGTTACTTGGACTTCAGAAAAATTGGTCAACTCTAACAATAAAACCAAATTCTATTTGAATAAATCGAAAAATTAAAATACGGTAAAATCTAGGGTCTTACAGTTTACCCAACTTAAAATAAATCTTATCCTTGAGATTTCCTGTTTACTCGAAGAGGTGAGGATACTTCATCCTCATGTCGGATTCCAATTCCCAGGTTGCTTCTTCTACTCCATGATGTTGCCATTGTACCTTGACTAACAACACTTTCTTGCTTCTTAGCTGCTTTGTCTCATATGCTAAAATGCAAACAGGGCCTTCTACATAAGACACATTTTGCTCCAATGGAAAATCTTCCCAAGGCATAATTTGTTGAAGTTCAGGTGCACTTTTTTTTAGTTCGGATACATGAAAAACATTATGTATGTATGATAACTGTGGCGGTAACTCAAGCTTGTAAGCAACTGACCCTACATGCCCAATAACCTTAAAAGGTCCAACAAATCGAGGAGATAGTTTTCCTCTTCCTTTAAAATGAAGGATTCCCTTCTGCGGACTGACTCTGAGAAAAACAAAGTCTCTGACTCGATACTCAATCGACTTCTGTCTTTGCTTAGCATAAGACTTATGTCAACTCTGAGTAGTGTTTAATCGATCTTGAACAACTTTAACTTTTTTAGTCGTTTCTTTGACAATTTCTGGTCCCAGTAGGACCCTTTCACCAGTTTCTGTCCAACAGAGTGGTGACCTACAAGGTCGTTCATACAAAACTTCAAAAGGAAACATGCCAATACTTCTTTGATGGCTATTATTGTACACGAACTCAGCTAATGGTAAATACTCACTCCACTTGCCACCAAAATCCAAAATACAAGCTTGTAACGATCCTTAAGAATATGAATTACCCTTTCACAATGTCCATCTGTTTGTGGATGATAAGCAGTACTCACATTGAGTTGAGTTCCGAGTTGTGCTTGCAAAGTTCTCCAAAGTCGAGACATGAATCGAGGATCTCTATTCGACACATTGCTTTTTGGTACTCCGTGTAGTCGTATTACTTCTCCAACATATAACTGAGCAAAAAAACTAATAGGAGAATCCATCTTTACTGCCAGAAAGTGTGCAGACTTAGTGAGTCGATCTACTACAACCCAAATTTCATTATAACCTTTCACTAATCTAGATAAATCAGTGATAAAATTCATACTGATGTTCTTCCACTTCCAATTGGATATTGGCAGAGGTTGTAGTATTCCTGCCGGCTTTTGATGTTCAGCTTTCACTTGTTGACAAACCGAACATTTCTTAATGTACTCCTCCACCTCTTATTTCATTCATTTCCACCAATAAGTTCTCTTTAAATCTCGATACATCTTATGCATTCCCGGATGCATAGCAAAACGAGAGCGATGAGCTTCATACAAAATTGAGTGACGAAGTTCTTCGTCCTTTGGCACTGCCAACTTTTGCTTGTATCGCAATCCATTGTCTACGTGTGATGTCCATCCATCCATTTCTTCTCTTGAACTGATCTTCCTCTTGATCTCTTGGAGTTCATGATCTTCTGCTTGCTTCTCAATAGCTTAATTCCTTTTCTATTAGTATCTCAATCCTTAATCCTGTGAGAACACCATCAGACAACATTTCAATGTCGTAGTCATCGAGAGTTTGAAGTAGTTCTCTTCTACTAGAAGTAGCATCACCAACGTTCCTCTTGGCTTCCTGCTCAAGGCATTAGCAACCTTATTTGCCTTTCCCGGATGATATTCTAACTGGAATTCGTAATCCTTAATATACTCCATCCATCTCCTTTGTCTCAAATTCAAATCATGTGTGAAAGTGGATGTCTTGGCAGCCACAGAAAGGAAGAAAGAAGAATTAAAAGATAGGGAATAATAGGTGTTGGTTCATATTATAGGGCATTCGGGGCCACAATATTAAGATTCACGATATGTGACATGTAGGTCTGTTTGTCCTATATATGAGTTAACAGGGGTAAATAAGGAGTGAGTACACACATTTTCTCATCATTTCATAATACATAATTGTCTATTTTTTTTTTCTTTGTATCAAAATATTGATTAAATGTGGTAATTGGCAGAGATCATTATACCCTACTGAGCCTTAAAAGCTCACACCCTAATAGATTGTATAGGCGACGAGGTTATGATTGAGGATGTGAAAAACTCAAGTGAAACTTAGAGAAATGGATGAAGTCTCATGCTTTATTTATTATAATAAATTGTAATAGCTAAGAAGAAAACCTTTTATGTAAAGTGACTTGGGACAATATATATCCAACGGTTATTATTTTTTTTTAAGAGAAATCTTCATTCACTTTATGAAATCTCTTCTTTTAATTTTTCTTTTAGGAATCTCATCTACACTGAACACACACACAAAACATCAATGATGTCTCAGGTCTAAGGACTAATTAATCAGTATCTATCATAACCACAAAGTTCCTATTTGACATGCCATAAAGCTTCATCTAGGATTCTCGATTTGTTCGGTCAATTCAGTGGACATGTCTCCAAACACACACCCACATACTTGCTTTAGTGTCCCTACACTGTGGCATGAGATTCACCATCCCAGAGTGAGCAAGCGTATGTGCTAGTCTTGACTTATTGAAATGTTAATGTGCAGTTAACATTCTTTTCATCGGCTAGGAACATTTAGGAATCTAAGTATCCGATAACATGAATTTCAATGACCTTCAAGCTTATCATGTTTCTTGTCTTAGACATCCATGGACGCATTCATTCACTTACACGATAATCCTAGAGTTTCAGCGTAGTTATGCCGTATTAATGTGTAATACACATTAATTGAAATATCCCTCGAGTCACTTCAACCAAACCCCTTTGGTTAACCAATTGTCATTGGTTTTAGAGCATATTTCCAACAGGTATAATTCTCAAGGGCTCTCATTTGGACAAATGTTTTGTGAAAGCTGTGTGAGCATGATAATTGTTTTGGTTCTTAAAGAATTCAGCCTAAGGTTTTTGTTGTGTATTGTTGTTTTTAAGAATTTTTCAACGACGCCATATTTACAAAAAATGTTTTCAAACCTAGATAAGGTTCCCTGAGGGGAAACTATGAACATATGTGATGCTGACCTCCAACGTTTTCTTGTTCCATATATTGGGGTCCTTTTTAGGTATGGTGTAGGAAGAAGAGACCAATTTGGATGAAGGTTACACAGATTAGCATCAATGCTTGTCAGCTTTAGTCAATCTTTTGGTGATTCCCACTCAGCTGTTTCCTAAGTTGTATCTGTATTTCATTTCTTTGTATTTTTTGGATTAGTGTTCGTTTTGAAAACCTTTGTCCGACTCTTTTATTCCAAATCTTTTATATATTCTCCAAGGTTACCCTGAACTATAGGAATCTTGGGGGTTGGTCTTTTCTAATATTTAAAAATTATCGTTATATATATATCTGCTATGTATTTAATTGCTTTGATCCAATCAATTTAACTAAAACTAAAGGGCTTAACCTATTTTGAGAGTATTTGAGGTTATGCCACTCGATGTACGAACAGGGCCGGCCCTGAGGGTAGGCGAGTTGGGCGACCGCCTAGGGCCCACCCACCCAAAGGTCCTCCAACTTCTAAGTTGGGCTGCTTAAAAAAAAAAAAACTTTTTTGACTATTCCTACTTCTAGTTTAGGCCTCCTTCATCCATTGACTATTATTCTAATCATTTGCCTCCTTTAATTAATATCGAAGAATAAGGAAGCTCTCTAATTTGGTAACAAAGGTTTGTTAGCAGATAATTTGGAATATAGAATGCCAAGAAGCTTGCTACTTGCACCCTAAAGCTTGCTACATGTATTAGTTATTTTTAAAACTGACTCCAGCTTTTGCCCCTGAGGGTAGGCGAGCTGGGCGACTCAGAGCCCACGCACCCACAGGGCCTCCAATTTCTAAGTTGGGCTTCTTAAAAAAAAAAAAAAAAAAAAAAACTTTTTTGACTATTCCTACTTCTAGTTTAGGCCTCCTTCATCCATTGACTATTATTCTAATCATTTGCCTCCTTTAATTAATATCGAAGAATAAGGAAGCTCTCTAATTTGGTAACAAAGGTTTGTTAGCAGAGAATTTGGAATATAGATTGCCAAGAAGCTTGCTACTTGCACCCTAAAGCTTGCTACATGTATTAGTTATCTTTAAAACTGACTCCAGCTTTTGCCCCTGAGGGTAGGCGAGCTGGGCGACTCAGAGCCCACGCACCCACAGGGCCTCCAACTTCTAAGTTGGGCTTCTTAAAAAAAAAAAACTTTTTTGACTATTCCTACTTCTAGTTTAGGCCTCCTTCATCCATTGACTATTATTCTAATCATTTGCCTCCTTTAATTAATATCGAAGAATAAGGAAGCTCTCTAATTTGGTAACAAAAGTTTGTTAGCAGAGAATTTGGAATATAGATTGCCAAGAAGCTTGCTGCTTGCACCCTAAAGCTTGCTACATGTATTAGTTATTTTTAAAACTGACTCCAGCTTTTGCCCCTGAGGGTAGGCGAGCTGGGCGACTCAGAGCCCACCCACCCACAGGGCCTCCAACTTCTAAGTTGGGCTTCTTTAAAAAAAAAAAAAAAAAAACTTTTTTGACTATTCCTACTTTTAGTTTAGGCCTCTTTCATCCATTGACTATTCTTCTAATCATTTGCCTCCTTTAATTAATATCGAGGAATAAGGAAGCTCTCTAATTTGGTAACAAAGGTTTGTTAGCAAAGAATTTGGAATATAGATTGCCAAGAAGCTTGCTACTTGCACCCTAAAGCTTGCTACATGTATTAGTTATCTTTAAAACTGACTCCAACTTTTGTGTATTTAAAAATTCTCAATTAATTCAAATCAGTTCTATTTTTTAAATTTCTCTTACTAAATTGATGGGCATCAAATTAGAAATTGCTTATTGATTTTTGGTCAATTAATTTTAGTTATTGAATGGGCAAAGGGCCTCAAATTTTTTTCTTGCCTAGGGCCACCTAAATTCTCGTACCAGCCCTGTGTACGAATGTTATAGTATTAAGTATTTTCAAAGTACATGCCGTTGTTATGTACTCAGATATTGAGATGTGACATTTTGTGATACTTAACGTACGAGTTATTCTCATATATAGACTTTTGTGGTGTGACAACATGTGTTACTTAGGACCCAAATAATATGGTAAGTGCATTCACATTATGTACAAGAGGAGAAATTTTAGGGAACGGAGGAAAAACAAATGATGCATATATGGAAGCACCATTTTAAGCCTGGTCTCTTTTTGTGTCACAGATTGTTGGCTGAGATTCGTCATCTGCCTTGTGGAGTTTCTGTATTGGCTCAGTATGTTTCATTTAAGGGCAAATTGCAAAACACTATCTCAAGTTTGAGGTCTATTGTAAGTCAATACCCCAATTTCAAAAATTGTCTATAACCTACCTCAACTTCAAAATCTTGATTTTAAGTACCTCCAAAAGAACAAAAACGGGAGAACCGCACGTACTTAAGTCCCTGGAGTCGAGTCCCTCCAAGTAAAAAATGCATGAATGATGACAGGTGGGGACAAAGGTGCGTGCGTGCGCGCGTGCGCGCGTGCTTGGTTGACCCGCTTCGCCACTGGTTTCCTTCTTTTTGTTTTCCAAACCAAAACCCAAATGAATTAAAGCTTTTTAAAAGATAAAAAAAAAGATAAAAAAAAAAGATAATGAAGAAAATAATTTAAAGAAAGAAGAAAGAAATTTCTAACATGGTGGGCTGTCTGGAAGCAACTTTGACTAACAGCCATCGGCCGCTCCCAAATCCAAACCCACCAGCTTTTACTTTTATTTCTCCTTTCCCTTCTTCGCAGACTGAAGACTGAAACTGAATTGCAGAGACGAACACTCATCTCTTTGGCTTTCTCCTTTGCCAAACAAAATCTACAGTGTAATCCCAAGGCAAAAGCAAAAGCAACCGAATCTTCTTCCAGAATTGGTTCGGGTCAACGGGGCCGAGATGCTCCAGATTTTGATCGGTCAACTCCACCTGCTGCTTCCAGAATTGGAATTAGATTCTTGCAATTGAATTGAATTGCATTGAATTTGTGAGGTAGGAAGGGAAATGGAGAAGGGTGTTTGGAAATGGGTGATTGTGCTTTTTGGTTTGGTTCACCTCCAGATACTGTCAGGCAACGTTGAAGGTGACGCATTGAATGCGTTGAAGAGCCTTTTAGCTGATCCTAACAATGTTCTGCAAAGTTGGGATCCTACTCTGGTCAATCCCTGTACATGGTTTCACGTCACCTGTAATAGCGATAACAGCGTTACACGAGTGTAAGCAAGCCAGCCATAAATTCATAAAATTATAATTCTTACACTTCACTTGTTGGGTTTCTTCCTTTAATTCATTTCATAATTGACTTTCTCAGTGATCTTGGAAATGCCAATCTCTCTGGTGAACTGGCCTCACAGCTTGGTGTGCTTTCCAATTTGCAGTACTTGTAAGATTCCAAATTCACTCTCTCTACTCGTTTCTTCTTCTTCTTCTTCTTGTTTCCATATTATATAGTTTATGCACCCAAAACTGATTTATCAACTCACTACTCTTTCTTGACTCACAGGGAGCTTTATAGCAATAACATAAGTGGAACTATTCCACAAGAGCTTGGCAATTTGGCAAACTTGGTGAGCTTGGATCTTTACTTGAACAAATTAACGGGTACCATTCCAGACAAACTCGGCAACCTTGAAAAACTACGTTTCCTGTATGTGGTTTCTTTGCACTTACCCTTTAAATTCTATTCTCTGGCTTGTCTACTCAAAAAACAAGTGAGCTTACATGCTCAAATATCTTTTATTGGATTTAGATTGTGTTTTTCTCTGCACCAAATATAAAAGAAAGAAAGAAAACGTATCTTATTTTGTTTGTCTTATTCGATATTCTGATGTATATATTATTCCTTAAAGTGTATTATTTCGTACCAGTTGAACCCAAAAAATTACTACTGACTATGATCTGCCAATATTATGTCACTGTTGTCAAGGGACTAAGTGAAGTTTAAGCAAATTAACTAAAGGGGGAAAATAATATGAAACAGGTAAACAAAACAACATACAAAACGACAACAAAATGTAGGAAAAGATGTGAATTGTGCTTGGGACTCTAAAGACAAGATGATTTATGCTAGATACATAAAATTAACTGTCAGTGAACCCTGGTTTGAACTGGCTCATTCAGTACAGCTAAAATTGATGTGCTTGGAATTCTAAATGCAAGGTGTTTTATGCAGGATGCATTACCCAAATGTTTAATGAACTCGTTATTAGGATTCTAAATAAGGCGCTAGATAGGGTGGGGGTGGGCGGGCGGGGTGTCAGTTTACTAATTTTTAGGCTACTACTGCTGTTAGTTTAAAAGGTTAAAAGAACTTAATAACAAAATCTGATGGTGAAGAAGAAGAATGAGATTAGAGAGAGAGAGAGAGAGAGAGAGAGAGAGAGCCCTATTTTCATACTGTTTTCATCTTACTTATTTTCGTGAAATAAGAAAAACAAAGAAATAGGATAGAAATAATATAAGTTTCCACAGCTTATTGCCATTTTTTTTTTATACCTCGACATTACAAAGTCCCAAGCTTGTCTGTTAGTTATGTCACATCTACTTTGAATAGTGTTGTCTAGCCAGTGAAGGGTCTTCTGTAAGCTCTATGGATGTTTTAAAAATTTTGTAGCTCCTTGCCGTCTTTGAATATTTTTCCTGGACACTATTGGCACACAGAACTCATGCATTCTTCTCATGTTTATATGGGGACAAGAAAGATGTGATAGAAATATAGTAACATAAACTAGGATTCATAGTCTATTGATTAAGTCTCTTTGAACACCATACGTTTATTTGGAAATAAAAATTGAATAATAATCTGTTATGAATACATGTTCAGTATCATGTGTTTTTGTTGTGATTATTTGGGACATAACTATTTCTATTCCATGAAATAGGCGTCTCAACAACAACAGCTTGTCAGGGAATATTCCCAGGGATTTGACTAAGATTACATCATTGCAAGTCCTGTAAGTGTTGTATGATTCATCTCAATTAAAAGAAAAAAAAAATAGAGGAGTTATGTTATTAGTTTCTCTACCATCAATAAATGCAATTAACATAGTTTACCATGGGATGCAGGGATCTTTCAAATAACAATCTGACAGGAGAAATTCCTGTCAATGGTTCTTTTTCACTCTTTACGCCCATCAGGTTTGTTGAAGCAATTTTTTTCCGGTGGTGGTGGTCCTTGAAGACCTATTTAAATGTTGTGCTGACTGCTATTATTTTCCATTTTGCAGTTTTGCCAATAATCCTCGTCTGCAACCTCTTCCAGCCACCCCACCTCCTCCTGTTTCTCCAAACCCACCAAGTCCTTCTTCAGGTTGTTACCAGTTCTATTATTCTTTTTATATTAGCTCAATTTGTTATTGAGAGGGGGATCTATCATGTTTCCCAGGCACTTTGTGGCTTTCCCCTGTGACACTCAAGTTTTTATATGTAGTGATTATTTATTTATTTATTTTTTGCGTAATATGACATGCTTGTTACAATCATTTAATAGATACATTGCTTGACCTAGAAAGTTTTTGTTAATTTGTAGATAATGAAACTTATAAAGCAATCAGTACTTTTGGAAGCAACTTTTAGGATTGCATTTTATCTGAAATCTTCTATACTTTTCCTTACCTATCTGTGGATGCACAAGCAATTCAATATAAAGTTTTTGAGGGTCAAGTCCCTGCTTCTTCTGACTAATATTATGTATGAAACTGTGTTCTCAGTTTTAGGGTTGAATATCAGGGGATGCCATTGGGTTTATTGTTAAAATCGCAGTAGTTGTTTTCCATCTCAGTCATTTCTGGGTCTACATCTCCCAATCAACATTTCCCAATGAGTTTGTCACTTCCCGCACCTTCTAATCCCACTATTACCTGCCAAAAAATAAATAAATAGATAGAAAAGTTGTTGATTGGATGGTGTATGGCTGAGAGAGAGAGAGTGAGAGAGAGAGAGAGAGATGTAACATTTGATGCTGATGAGTTTTCATTTAGTTTAACCTCTGTTTAAACTCTGTTGAATTATATTAGGTAACACTGCTACTGGGGCTATTGCTGGAGGAGTTGCTGCTGGTGCTGCTTTGCTGTTTGCTGCACCTGCAATTGCACTTGCTTGGTGGCGGCGAAGAAAACCACAGGATCATTTCTTTGATGTACCTGGTTAGTGAATTATAAAGAATAATTTAACTCAATCGTAACATTTAGTATTGAATGTGTGTTTCACTTATCTACACTCTTTGCAGCTGAGGAGGATCCAGAAGTTCATTTGGGACAGCTCAAAAGGTTTTCTTTGCGTGAGCTACAAGTTGCAACAGATACCTTTAGCAATAAAAATATTCTAGGAAGAGGTGGATTTGGTAAAGTTTATAAAGGACGTTTAGCTGATGGTTCTCTCGTAGCTGTCAAAAGACTTAAAGAGGAGAGAACCCAAGGTGGGGAGCTACAGTTCCAAACAGAAGTGGAAATGATTAGTATGGCTGTCCACCGAAATCTGCTTCGTTTGCGTGGTTTTTGCATGACACCAACAGAAAGGCTGCTTGTATATCCTTATATGGCTAATGGAAGTGTGGCATCATGTTTAAGAGGTACTCTTTTTGACCTTTGCTATATTGATGAATCTTTTCTTTTTCTAATGATGTTAATAAATTAATATAATTACATTCATATGATTAGCTTATATATCCATTTCTTCAATTACCAATTTGGTTTGGGATATAAATTCTTTCTGTTTCTGTGTTTTTGTTTCTTTTTCCAATTTTAAGATCACTTCTCAATGTTGTTTCCAATTCTGTTTGATAAAGTTTGTTGGTTGACCACTGACTAAGAACTTAATGTTGTGAAAGTGCCTCGTCGGGAGTTTCTGGAAGAGTTCAGAAACTAGAAGCCTTGGCCGACCGGTTGAAGCTTTGGCTGACCGGTCGCCCGAAGTCAGAGAGTCGAGTTTTGGGGCAGATTTTGGGTTTTCCTAGTGGGGTACGGTTTTGAAAGACCAAGAGGACTTGCGCAAGACTTTCCTAGTGTGGGAAGGAGTTCTAAAGGGTTTTCCTTGTGTACAAGGGAATAGAATTAGCTAATAGGTAGATTACCTAATTCTATTAGGTTTAGGAATCCATATTGTAAGTGGTAAGCCTATGCTCTATAAATAGGCTGCTGCAAGTCTCATAGAAATTAAGAATAGCAAGAGACTTCAAGGGAAGAAACTCAAAGGGAGACTCGGGTTAGAGACTCAAGGGTGAGTGACTTCAAGGGAGGGGTTTTTCAAGAGGGAAAAACACAAGAGGGCTATTTGTGCAAGAGAGAAGAGAGCGGCTGCGAGTTGGGTAGTCTAGGATTTCAATAAGTTCTTGTAATCTTATTCTATACATAGTGCAGCTATGATTCTCTAAGGGTCACACGGGGACGTAGGCAAAGTTCGCCGAACCTCGAGAACAAATCTTGGTGTTCTTTATTGCTTTATTGTTGCTGTTATTGTGTGTGTTTGCTAATTGTCTAATCCTAGAATACATCAAAGAAAAAGGTCATGGGGAAGGGTGTTAATTCACTACACTTAAGTTGTTAGGATGTGGGTTAATAATTATTTTATATTTTAACACTTCCCCTCACAAATTGTTCTCTTTTCACCATTAGAGCTCAACATGTGAATTCAACTTAAAATTGGGAGGTTGCAATAATATGGGATTGAACTTAGGATCTCCTAGTGGCCAAAAAAAAAAAAAAAGAACTTAGGATCTCCTACTCTGATAGCATGATAAGTTTGTAGGTTTACTCCTATTCCTAAAAGCTTAAATTGTTAGGATATGGGTCAATAATTATTTCATGCTCTAATACTGTCCAATTTGAGAACAATACCGAGGTAACTGATTTCAATTATTTTTTGTTGGAAGTTGGCTGAAATTTGAAAGTTTAGAAGCTAATTATTTGCTTTAAAAAAGCAGAGTCCAAAATTTACATGTATGATTTGTGAAATCATACAGGGTCTATTGTGTGTACTTTGTAATTATACTCTCATGATCATGTGTATGCATTCCTGTAGACCGTCCAGAGGCGCAGCTTCCACTTGATTGGCAAATACGACAACGCATCGCACTGGGAGCTGCACGGGGCCTTGCTTACTTGCATGATCACTGTGATCCTAAAATTATTCACCGTGATGTGAAAGCTGCAAACATATTGTTGGATGAAGAATTCGAAGCAGTTGTTGGAGACTTTGGATTGGCTAAACTCATGGATTACAAGGATACACATGTCACCACAGCTGTACGTGGCACAATTGGGCATATAGCACCGGAGTATCTCTCAACTGGAAAGTCTTCAGAGAAAACTGATGTTTTTGGATATGGAGTCATGCTCCTTGAACTCATCACTGGACAGAGAGCTTTTGATCTTGCTCGGCTTGCAAATGATGACGATGTCATGTTACTTGATTGGGTATGCATTTATGCCTTCTTGTTATATATTTATATGTAGCTAATTTTTTATTCCTTGTGGATTATTTTCAGATAACAGTTGAATGTATCCACCTTCTGATGACATTTTACCAAGCTAAATCTGCCATTATTTCTTTCACATTTTCTATCAGTAAAGGCTTGTCTTGAGAATTAGAAATCTTAGCTTGTCTTGAGCTTGTCTTAAGCTAAAATAAAACCCTCAGTAAAGGCTTGTCTTAAGCTTGTCACAATTTTAGCTTGTCTTAAGCTAAAATAATGCTAACAAAAAATGTAATGGTGTTGACATTAAGCCATATATTTTTATCTTGGCAAAACCCATTTCGTGTCCTTTAGTGCTATTGAAGTTTCACACTCAAATATAATAAACTCTTAATTGGTCTCCATACTTCTTGATTTTGTTCCAAACCATCTGTAACCTCTTATGAACAGTTATATTATCCTCTCCTTTGAAAAATAAAACCCAGCAACACCATTTCCATGATGGAGTTGCAGCCAACACTAGCATTAGTCAAGGTGACCAACGCGAGTGCTGGTCTAGGAGGGGAATAGAAAGGGAAAGGGCTGGAAGTTTTTTTATTGATTTTTTTGTTTTTATTTTTAAGGGGTAATATTGGAATAAAAAACTCTAAGAAAAAAAATATAGGTTACGTGAGAAAATTTGTGAGGTCAAATAGAATGAACCGCTATATAAATAATAAAAAATCCTCTAACTTTGAACATTTTGCAAGTTCCTCTTAGATTTCTGTAGAAGCATTTATGATAATGGAAGTGAGAAATTTTTTTTTTTTATTTTAGGTGTGGCTAGAAGCTTAGAAATTAAGTTCATTTTATTTAGAATTTATTAGTTAAAATTAGAATTTAGGTGTAGTTGTTTATAACAGTTCAAGGTTTTGATTAGTAGTTATTACCCTCTCTTTTCGAAAATAGTAGTTTTGTAAAAGATTTCAAATGGAAAAAAAATTGGGTGTGTAGGTTATTTGGTTTAGTGTGCAGGCCCTACGCATCCCATATTTTGGCTATCTTGAAATTTACATAAAAACTGCTACGTTTAAAATAGGGAGTAAACTTTTGCTAGTTTTAATAAAAATTATTATGTTAGTTCAGTATTTTTTTATATTATTATTTCCAACATAGAGGCCTTCTTGTGATAATCTGTGGGAGAGAGTTCGTATTGGGATTCATTATGGCAGTCAATCACTCCAGCATTCAGGGACTACTCGTTTTATAGAATTCTGTCTTATTGGGAGGCTTTTGTGTGTTAGGGCTTCATTAATGCTGTTGTACTAGGATCTAGAGCTTATGTGTTTTCTAGGGATATTTTACTATACTATTGTTTTCTGTAGTGTATGGTCTGTATAATATCCCAGAGCTTGTTATCTAGGATCCTTTAGGTTGGTGGACATCTTGTCCACTGATTTGTACTTTGTTCATCTTTATTTTTATTTAATGAAATCATGTTTCTCATAAAAAAAAAATAGAGTCCTTGTGAATCATGGATAGTTTTGAAGAGTTTTTTAGTTTTGCATATTGATCCGAGTTAATCCTAATTTTCCCTTTCTCTTTGTTCTCTCTACTTTTTTCCCCACCTGAGTCCTTGCTCTCTTTATCTTGGCTCTCCTCTTTCTCCCTGTTCTTCTGTTTCTTTTCTCTTTTCTCTCTATTTCTCTGTCCTACATGGCTACATCTTAATAGTGGAATAAAGATAAATTTATTAAACACTCTGGTTGACTGGAGACAACTGTCCTTTCAAGTCTGATATTACATGGGCATTTTCTCTTTCTTCTCAATACTGCAGTTTTTCTCTTTCTTTTCAACTTGTGGAACTGCCTGACAATATATTTAAGTTTATAGGTCAAAGGACTTTTGAAAGATCGGAGGTTGGAAACACTGGTTGATTCGGACCTACATGGCAATTACATTGACGAAGAGGTGGAGAAGCTGATCCAAGTAGCTTTACTATGCACACAAGGCTCCCCAGGGGAACGGCCCAAGATGTCGGAGGTTGTCAGAATGCTTGAAGGTGATGGTTTAGCTGAAAGATGGGAAGAGTGGCAGAAAGAAGAGATGTTCCGCCAAGACTTCAACCATATTCACCATCCAAGTACTAATTGGATAATTGACTCAACATCTCACATTCCTGCCGATGAGTTATCCGGTCCCAGATGATACTGTCCTCCATGATTCCGTCCTTTGTATACATGTAAGAGGTATTTGGGAATTAGGAAGGCCCATTTTGTATTTCAGTGATACCACATTTGTGCATATGATTATCTTCTCTTCTCTTCTTTGCTGTTATTTTTCCATTTTATTCTTCTCTAGTATCCTTTTTTTTTTTTTTTTTGGGGGGGTTTGAAGTGTCCTGTTTATATCACACAATGGAGCTGGTGCTGCTATAATTTTATAGGGGTTGCTACTGGCATTATGAAATTATGGTGCTAGAAACAAGGCAGGAATTAGGATAAGGGCCATGAAAGCACCCATACCTTTTCATTTTTATGTATCCGGAATTAGTCAAGATTGTCTAATAAATAAACTTTGATTTCCTTGATCACTGCATAATTGTGTTACAATTAAATTTGTGGTGAACCGTTTCCATATTGCTTACACATCCATACATGTCATCATTTATTTTGGTCCATTGTTTTCTGCTGGCTAGGCTATACAATGGTAGCCTTTTTCTTCTACTGAATTTCTCTTCACTTGGGTATTGAAAGCGTTAAAAGGTTTTATGGTTTCTGTTAATAGCAGGTTTTTTCTTTTTCTTTTTTCTTAATCTTTTTCCCTGTATTTTTTAGTATAATATGCTTACTATTACAATTGTCACCATAATAATGCATTCATTATATGTTGCGGAGGGCCTCACATTAATTAAAAATTAGGTTGTTTGAATAATCTGAACCTACAATGTATTTTATGAGAAATTTGGAAAAATACCCCAAATTTGAGACCTCTGAAGACTTTTAACCATCTTTTTAAAACTCTTACTAGTCTAACCAAATGCACAACATCTTCTCCCTCACAACATCTTCTCCATCACAAACTCACCCAATCACACCTGCGCGAACCACTTCAGCCATCGATGAAATGGTCCAACCACTTCGCCAAAAAGTCGCCACAACCCACTCCACCAAGTCGAGCACCAACCCACCCTCACCAAGTTGATGCAAGCACTTGAAATGATTTGCATATTTCATGTAATATCATAATCAACCATGAATCATTTCATGAGATGCAAATGTATGTGTAAAAATAAAGTACAATGCAATGCGTACCTTTTTTCCATTTCAAAACTTACCTGTCAAAGCTTTAAGATAAAATAGTAGACTTATTTCCTAATTTGTAATTTGCATTACCCCTATCCCCATATCATATTCTTCAATGGGTTTAGATAGTGAGATGTCCTTTAGTGGAAGCAAATAAGTCTATTCCTTCCCCTTTAGCATATTTTTAAAACACATAACTTTCTAAAGGCACTTTGTATGCATACTTTTAGGGGATTGAACCCAAGGACAAAGTTTTCATCTTACCCTTTCATCTCTAATTAGGAAGTCCAAACACTCAATCCACATTAGAGTATACATTCTTGATTGAGAAATTTTATTCAATAACCCTTAAACTTTTTTGACCCCCTAACCTCAAATCTTACTTTTATGACCTTTTTTCTTGTGAAATACCCATAATACCCTCCATATAATTTTTTTTTTTAACTGTAGCTTCTTTTTTTTCTTTCTCTTCCCCAGCCAACCACTGCCCCCTTCGACGCAGCGCCTTTCGCTGTCGATATCCCCATCCCCCGCCGCTATAGCAAAACTAGCAGATGCAGTAGCAAACTCAACAAAATCCAATGAAAAAAAACCCACGTCGCCCAGCAAAACTTACAAAAAACAAAAAAAAACCCCTCGTCGCCCAGCAAAGCCCACAAAAAAAAAACCTAGAAAATAGTTAATTCTATGAGAGATCATATCAGACCCATCAAAACCCAACAATGGACAAGAAGAAGATGCAAAATTTTCAGATCTGGGTTTTTGGTCGACATATGCTGGTGCTATAGCACTTAGTGGATAGTTCGGTAAACATGACCCTTTTGTGAAATTTTTGGTCGACAAATGGTCGACACATGTGTCGACCATGTGGCGACCACAAATTTAACCATCTTTTCTCCTCTTCTGGCTACATTCCACCAGATCTGAGTTTTCAAATTTATTTATTTATTTTCAGATTTAGGTTAGGGAGAAGGGGTGAGAGATAGAGAGAGAAGATGTTGGGTTGCTGGCCGGTGCCCACCACCATCCTCCACCGATCTCTCATCTTTGTCTGTCTGTCTCTCGCTCTCTCTCTCTCTCTCTCTCTCTCTCTCTCCTCTCTCTCTCTCTCTCTCTCCCCTTCCCTCCCAAGCCATTTAGAGAAAAAATCAGATCTGGGTTTTCGAATTTTTTTTAAATTTTTATAGATTTAGGTTAGGAGAGAAGGGGAGAGAGATAGAGAGAGGAGATGATGGGTCATTGGCCGATCAGGGAGGTCGTCCTCCATGGCTGCTGCAGGAAGACGGTGGATGAGGGTTTGGCTGCTGCAGCAACTTGTCAAATTTTTTGGTTACACATGGTGGACTGTGGTGACAATTTCTTATATAAAGGGGTATTTTAGTCTAAAAAATAAAAAAGGGTCATTATTGTTAGTTTTGGGACTAGGAGTCAAAAACGTTTAAGGGGTATTTAAAAGGGTTATTGAATAAAATTTCTCTTCTTGATTCAATATACATGAATGCTAATGAAATGCAATGACAGTTTCCATAAAGGTGATTATGCCCTTAATGAACCATATATCAATTATGCATATGTAATCAAGTGATGACAGTTTCCGTGAGACCCCGGAAATTTTTCTTGTTTTATTTCCTGAGTTATCTTTATATTTGTGGTTACTTTGAATTTCTTATTGAAAGTGTTAGGATTTTTGTGTAAATCCTAGAAATCCAAATTTGGTTTTAAGTCCATAAGAAATTAGTATTCGCCGCTACGAGTACGTAGCATTTTTCGGGACATTTTTGGATGACCGATTGTATTTTTGGTGAGTGTTTGAAGTTGAAAACGTGTGAGAAAATAAGTGGATGGGATGGCAAGATCTCAACCATTGATCAAGTTGATCAAATGGCTTAGAAGTTGACAGCCAAATGGAGTGAGAGAGGGGCAGCTGGCGTGTAGGAGCGAGGAAGGAAGATTGGAGAACTCGGTGGAAGAAAGTGGAAAGCACCACCGACCCATCGGCAAGGCTTTCCACGTGCTCGGCAGAGCCACCGAGAGCTCGGCAGCCCAATATAAATATACCCCCCAGTTTTTCATTTTCTGAACTTTCGCAGCAAACTTCTCAACCCGCAATCCAGTTTTCTCTCAGCAAACCTCACTCCCTCACCTGCAAACTTTCCTTTAGATTAATCAATGATTTACGTATTGAATTCGACAGTGAATTCAATAGTGGATTCAGATTGATTACTCAATCATTTTGTAAGATTTCCAAACTGAGGATTTGGTTATTTAATTTCTGACTAAGATTTTATTATGATTTGGATTTAGATTTAGATTTAGATTTCTGATTAGAATAATTGTTCTTGGTTAGACGTTAACTAAGGATTACATCAGTTTCCCAATATTTGGATACGGTGAAGTATAGAGCTGTAATTTGGATTTGTATTGTGGATATCAAGCTGGGCAAAGGATTCCAGGTAGGGGGAATCTCACACCCTGCTAGTGGCCCTATTTTACTGCATGTATTATGCTAGTATAAACTGAATGCATGAGAAATTTGCATAGTTTGTGATTGTCATTTGTGGCGTGGTTTTTAATCCTATATTGTGATAATTGAATTGTTACGATGACCTAAGAGTAAGTGGTCACCATAGAGTTGACCTTGGGTTTCGATCCCCTAAACCTTCGGAGGCGGTTATACAGTTAGGCTGGTAGCAGTCAATTTATCTTGACGTCTAGTCGAAAGTTGTAGTAACCAGAAACGGATACTCTCGCTACCAAATCAATTTTTACTAATAATCCAGGTAGGGTGGTAGTTGACCAATTTTGAGTTCGGTCATCAGGTATTGTATTAGGAACGTTTCGAAATATTTTTAATGATTGTTTGAGCATGCAAATGATTTCGAACTGATATTGATTCTCTGGTTGTGCATTGTGCTATTTTGATTTGTTTCACTAGTTATTTAGTATAAATATGTTCGTACTATCTTAAAACCTAGTTAGGGTCCCCTGAGGGGAAGCTATGATCGCATGTGATGCTTACCCCCTTACTGTACTCTTTGAGTGCAGAGAACGTAGCGGTTGACGACTTGGACTGAAGCTATGATCGTCAACCGTTACGTTCCTCAAGGTCTTGTTACTTGTCAAGTCTCCGATTTATCAGACTTTGATCCTTTCTTTCTAGGTAGGTCGGTTATGATCTTTGTGGATCACTTTTGCTATGTAAATTAGCACACTGTTGTCTTTTGGGTTTGTTTTGTAAATTATCAAACATCTATCTTCGGGTTGGTTACTTTTGTAAATCTTGAACATCTTTGTTTGTATGTTTCTCGAGGTTGCTTTTGAATTTCTCTGTAACCTTGTTGGGTTGGTTTAAATGTAAACACTTTATTTACATTTTGTATTTCCGCTGGCAATTTATCTTTGATCCAACCAGTCTTCTTTATTATTAATAAGGCTTACCTATTTTGAAAATATTTGGGAGTATAATACTTGGGGTTTGAGTATTATATTTTCGAGTATTCTCAAGGTAGGTGCCGCTGTGATGGACTGGGGTTTTGAGGCGTCACAGTTTCATATATGCATGTTTAGTTCATTAGATAAATGATACAAGCATGCTTTATAATTTAGGAATTAAAACCAGTAATCATACCAACAATAATGCAAAAATGGCAGACTTGTATTATTCTCACTTCAAAGCAAAGTAGAATAGTTACTACTGTCTTTTCAGTTTCAGTTTCCTTAGCCTTTATCCTAACTAGTTTTCATTCCTATAATGATGCAACATTAAAGCAAAGTAGTGAAACTAGGTTCCAATTTATTCTAATTGTTTAACTTACCTCTCTAATTATGCAGGGTGCCAACAATCCATTAAGAGGCATGTTATTCAATTACTAGTCTCGGGTTCATGCATAAAAGAAGGTTGCAAGTTACATTTTATTCAACTCAAGTGCATTCCTAGTTATAACACAACCAATTCATTCTTTGTTTTCTTTCTAGAGCAAGTTAAAGTCATCAACACGCACATGTTGATTTTTTTTTTTTTTTTTATACAAAATAAGTTTGATTTAATTCAACAAACACTCAATAACAACCACATAAACTAGGCAGTGTTCGAATCCTTGTTTAGTGACTTAGGTATTTTAGTGCATAGCAATACTTAGTGTCAACAAAGCATTATATAACATTTTCACACATAGAACACATAGTACCAGTAAAGCACAAGCATATATATATTTATAGGTATAAGGAAAACATAGGGTTTAAGTGGATTAGCTCCCCCTACCTCAAATGTAGTTCCTACCCTTGCTGCAACTCCAAGAAAATTGTTTTCCTAGTTTATATCATAACAGAATCAGAAATTGCATTCTCTAAACAAAATTAGGATTTTCTAGGGTTTAATGGCTTATTGGACAAGTTAAATTGCATCCGAGATTTCAAAATAAAAAATAGTCAAGGACTGACTCTTCACAAGTCTTAAATTAGGTAATAAAGCATACTTGGAGGTTTGGAGACACCACAAAAGCCATAACAAAAAAAAAAAAAAAGATATGTTGCGCGCAGAAACCAATTTCAAGGTTTTAGTTGAAAAACAAGGGGTTTGACAACCTAAATTTTGATCCAAGAGTAATTGGACTCCCTCCTGTTCCCAGAACATTTTCAGGGGTGATTTGTGACTTGCTCAAACTAAGAGTATAGGCAAAAAGGCTTAAAATCAAAAGCGGTTAGTTTTATACCCTATTGTTTCCTTGAAAATACCAAAAGAGCAGTACTTGCTCTGTGAATTTTATAAAATCGTAAAAAAATCATTTGAACAAGATTTTTCACAGGCAATTAGAAGACATTTTATACTCATGTACAAAAATTTTCAAAGCATTTGGAGTAGTGAAAGTGGGATTTTCGAAGAGCCAAAACTCACACATGAAACTGATTTTCTGCTTAATTAATATTCATATGGTCAAAAAATCTCATTTTTGTGTATACTGAACCAAACTGAATGAAACCACTTGCATTAATTTTAAAATCACATTTAAAAACTACTGTAACAATTTTAAATCAAAATTTCAAATGTATCAAAATTCGTGTATAAAACCCTAAGGCTTTTCTTTATGAAAACATGCAGCACATTGTTAAATTCACTATAAATCCATAACAAGTTGGATTTGAGTGATTTTTGATTCGAAAGAAAGATTAGGATGTCTAGTTTCTCGCCATAAAACAGTTTTACCAAATTCCATTCCAAACAATACAAAAATTCAAAACAAGGCAGTGAGGTCACAAGATTTTTAAAACATTAAAACCTATGAATTTTTCAAAATGCAACTTATCCTAGCCATTCTATCAACATTCTAATTCTTGAAACTGATATTGAAGAGCTTTAGAGATTGGTTTGGAGGTTTCTTACCAAGAATCCCTTTGAAGGTAGTGTAGGCTGCACTTCTCCTTCTCCTTTTGTTGAACTTCTTGAATTTCTCTTTCCTTTCTCTGTCTCTCTTTCTCTCGTTAACATTGAATTAATTGTGGAAGAGGTTTGTCTGAATGGAGGCTGGTTTATAGAGAGAGTGTTGTAGCCATTGGTGGGAAAGTGAAGAGTCACCTCTTCAGTTTTCTCTCTAATTTACGTGGACAAGATTTCACAAAAGGCTTTTATCAGACTTTTAGTTTTCCAAGAGGGTTTTGGTTGGCTGACAAATCCCTCAAGGCCTTCTTAAGTGAATAATTAGCCTATTGGATTAGGCTTAAACAGCCTATTAACCAATCCATGGTCTTTCCTTGTTTTAATTCACTTAATTAAAAACCATCATTAGATTTTCTCTTTTATTTTAATTTTGCTGAAAATACATGTACTCAACCTCTCTTAAACCATGAACCCATTACTCACCTAGGATTCAATTTATTCTCCAATTGATCAAGTACCCTAGGATTTTAGCCTTAGTTGTGTAGGCTGGTCAATGCTAGGGTTTCAAAGTCAAACTTGTTGGTCCTTTGGTATTCCTTTAGTCAACTCTTGACATTCTAAACCTAATTCAAGTGTAAAAATTACACATGTGCATAAGTGCAAATACACATGTGATCCGAGAATACTTAATAAAACACGTATTTAAGCAATTTAATTGTTTCCACAAGACAATTTGTGCATGCATAACCATTGAACCAAATATGGAAATTCAAAAATGAGCATAAACACACAATTTCAATTGTAAAAAGTGTATAAAAGAAAGTAGCTTTCCATTGATCTAAACATGTGAATCAAATTCATATTTGTAGTTGCAAAGAAAAGTGTACTATACATTAGTTCTAAACTAAAATTAATTTGGTAACACCACCTAAATCAAAATCAATAAGATTTGGGGTGTTACATTCTCTCCCCCTTAAAAGAGTTTTGTCCCCAAAACTCAATCCAAAAACCTGTGCAAAAGAGTGGGATCATAGAGCAAAAATATATAATTGGCAATTGTTCAAGCCAAATCAGTTATAGCAAAAATATAAACTAAAGAAATTATACTAAAATAATTGTTTTTGTTTTTGGACTAGTCGATCTTAACCATCATGATCACTAGTTTGGCCTCCTTGATCCACAGCCATTATTAGCAGTTGCAGTTTTCTTGTTTGCTTCATGGTTGGCTTCATTCTTCCCTCCCCAAGCCAATATCATTGCCCTCATCTTCTAGTATGGTGGGAAAGGGAAGTAGTCTCTGAAGATCTCCCTATACCTTTCATTCATCCCAATCACCAAAAAATGATTCTTGGCCTCATCTGTGATCTTTCTTGTGGGAATGTGGCTGAGCAAAAAATCAAAGACCGAAATGTATTGCTTAAGGGTTTGTGTTCCATGATGGCTATGCCTAATCATGTCCAAAGGAATTAGGTAAGAGGAAGGTCTAGGAAATAAGTGTGGGGATTCCAGTATAAGGTTGGGAGGTGGGTTTTCGGGGTTCATAATTAAGTAGACTAGGGATAGGTGTGGGTGTTCCTGCAGTAGGTGCTGCTATTTAAACCCAATTTTTTTTTTTTATTTCTATCCCAAACACAGTCTTTACATCCAACTAAAAATTAGAAATTATAAAAATTTATTAGTACACCCAACAAGTCTTTCCAAATTATCCTAACTTAATCCAAACAAAACGCCACACCGGTTTTCCCAAAAAATTATTAGTAATTTTAGGAGTTCTTAAGCCTTTGCTAGTAATATATTAAAATAACGTAATGCAAAAATGACAACAACCAGATAAAGCAAGAAACCCTATACCAGCCCTTCGTGTGTTGTGCCATTATGCATTAGAATCACAAACCTTTTTTGTAAAGAATAATCCAAATTTTTATTGAATAGTGCAAATGGATCAATTACGCGGTTCTATAGCGTCCTCCAACTTGTTGGGCAAGCCTGGGCGAGCGAGGGGTTAGATTAGAGGGAGGGGGACTGCGAATGTCTGTCCCATGCAAGGAAGGACAAGAGTTCACACATGTAAAAGTGAGGACTTTAAATACGCTTACCGAACTGTTCAAAAATGGATTTGGGGTACAGTCAAGCGTCAAGTGTGTTACTGGCCTTCAAAAGAACACCAATTGATTTGGAAAATGATATGTAATGAGGTCCAAAGTAGGCCTAGTGATGAACAAATGAAATACCTCCACATTAGTTGGGACCAAAAAGTTAGAATAATAGTTTGTGACTCTAATATAACACTTTTCACTTTTTTCAAAATAAATAAAATATATTGAAGTATGATAAACTATACAAAACAACCAGAAAAGTCTGCAACGAAGACACACAACAGCAAGCCTAACAAGATGGTAACACAAATAACAACAAAAACAAAGTCTAAAGACAAACCTCCACCGAAAGCATCGAACAAACATTAAGAACACCAACAATGATCTAACTACTACCAGAAATATTCCACTCACGCAAGATGGGATCATTGGAAGAAGAGTAAGCAATAGGTGACAAATATTCTTGAATCGACGGTTGTCCTCTCCCTCCAAATACAATAAATAGTGACTTCGAGTGAAAACCAAAATAATAGAAGGGAAGGCCTTACTCGTCTGTTGATGCAAAAATCCGCTCGATGATGCAACAACTTAAAAATGGTTATGTGGACGATAATTCAGCCTTCTTAGAGGATGAACAAGGGTGATGATGATGAGCTAGTTTGCTAATGATCTCCAAAAAAGATGACCTGCATGAACAAGAATCAAAGGAAATAGCACCGGTGTGAAACCAACCAACTACGCTATGATGATTAAGTCAGTGAAGAGCAAAATGAGGTGTTTGGGCAAGAACCAGCAAGAACAAAATATGAACTTTGGATGAACTTGGGAAAATATGGAAGAATAAGGCAAGAACTTCTAGGTTATTCTCTCAAGAGTTTGTGTGAGTGTTTAGGGTTTTGTGTGTGTACCACTTCTTTGTGGCTATAAGTGTGTATTTATAGGCAAAGAAGAGGTAAATAATATATTTACATGCAAGATGATGAGCGGTGGAGAAGAGGCCACGTTGTTAGTTCAGAATAGTGTCATGCACAACTACTAAGCAAGCGTGCAATGAATGCGAAAGGGACTTTGGTGCCATGGGTAGCCCTAACTGTCCCATCTCAAGCTAGAATGTAAGGTACAGTAGAGTGTCAAGTAGTAGGCACTTGAGTTTGGCTGAAGATATCATCCAGACCTTCTAGAAGAGCGGTGGATCGTAGTCCCCGAGCCAAGCCAAACACATGTCATTTGTGAATCTCTCATGTATCAGACAGTCGAATGTGCCAGATTGCAAAGGTAGGGCATTGGGCCTAGCCAAGCCCAATGGTCGAGGTGATCCAATGGTGGCAAGATTGTCCAAGCCAGTCTAATCATGATCGGGTAGTGGGCCGAGCCAAATGGTCGAGGTGATCCAATGGTGGCAAAATTGCCCAAACCAGTCTGATCATGATCGGACATTGGGCCGAGCCTACTGAGCTAGACATATAACTTTGTAAATGTCTCAAGTGTACAATGATCATCTTGTCTAGCCGAGCGGAACCAAGTTGTACAATCATCACCTCGTCTGACCGAGCTGAGCTGAGCTGTACAATCATGATCATTGTTTGGCAGAGTTGAGCCGAGCTGAATACTTGGAGATGATGCTCCGGTGTCATAGGATGTTTGATGGTTGAGCTATGATCGGCTCGGACAAGGTGGCGTATGCCAAGCATCGGTGGTGAAGTCGAGATCGTGTGTTACTGAGTTAAAGTGATAATGTGGATAGTCGGTTTGTCTAAGTCAATGGTTAAAAAGTCAGAGCGCCACGTGTCATCATCTGATTTATCCATTGAATCAATGTGGATTTATCCACAAACAGAAGTCCCCCAACTTCCAATTCCAGCGTGCAAGACTTGAAATGGAAGTTGAGAACTGTCAGTGGAAGTGGATGTTTATAGCTGAGCTGGACCAAACTTTGATTTTGAAAAGGCCGAGAATAGAGCGTCCGAGCTGACCTGGTTGAATATGAGATCTGCATGAAATCAAGTGATGAGCACATGAAATTTAATTAAAAATGAACCAAGTGCTTCTCAGCTTGGCGAGTATGGTGAGCATAAGGAAATTGAGATTGGATTCCTGTCAAGCATCAGGACCGTAAGTCGCTTCGGCTCGGCCAGGGATATTTATAGACCTTTAGGATTTATTTCCTCTCAAGCGCGGGTACCGTAAGCCGCACCATCTCAGCCAGGGGTATTTATAGACCTTTGGGGTCTGTTTTCTTTCAAGCGCAGGGACCGTAAGCCGCACTGACTCAGGCATGAGTATTTATAGACCTTTGAGTCTGTTTCATGTCGAGCATCAGGCTGTATATAGCACTCTAGCTCGGCACATGTATTTTAGACTTTTGGGGTATGTTTCCTTTCGAGTGCGGGGACTGTAAGCCCATAAGTTCGCATGTTTATAACTTTCAAACCGTAACCTCAATTTACGCGTGTTTCGTGTCTATGTTCTCGTGGGCTCGAGATCTATCCAATGAGTTCAAATTCAAACAAACCAAAAACCCACTAATTTTAAAAGTCAACTTTCGGGTCAAGCCCAAATTAAAACAAAATTAAAAATTTACCCATAACCTTTTATTTCTCAAATCAATTTCCAAAATATTTAAAATAACTTCTCAAAATAAAACTTGGAAAATACGGGATCTCACATGTTCCTTGGATTTTTCGACTTGGCCCAGCCGAGCATGGATATTCCGGTCTGATCACGGACCAATCCTTGAACCAAGTACTTCACGTCGGGCCTAGCGTGCCTGGGCACGGTTTCAGCTAATCCCTCGACCCGGTTGCCGAGTCTCTCACACACATGTTAATGAGCAAACATGACCATTGTTGGTCCAAGCCAATCTCTAACAAATATGGACCTAACTGGTGATCGTCAATCACCGCTCGGCTTGGCTTGGTTACTTATAGGAGATTCGGTAGAGTCATTCCTAAAAGCTGCTCGCTTCTACTGAAGGAGGAGGTGAGCATTCAGAAACTCAGGTTGTTCGGCCAAAGGCATATCTTCGAAGTCGGGGAAGGTACAATCAATGTTTCGCCGAGCAGGATGATTGTCGATGTCGGCCTGGGTGACTTAGTGGTTATTCGCTGGGGAGCGAACTTCTAGCTCAGCTTGGGTCATCCTTGTATATGGGCCGAATTGTCCACTCATCTCTAGCTGAGCTTGTTGTCGTTGTAGTTTAGCAGTTTGTTCTGCCTGTTTGGTCAGGAGCTTGTTCTCTGCTACTAAGTGTCGCCGGTTCTCCCTTAGGAGCTTGTTGGCAGCCTTGATCTTAGCAGGGTCCTTGGTGGACTTACCCCTCTCCCTATTGGGAGTATCAAAAAGAACTGACCATTTGTTATCCTCCGATTCCCATGAGGAAGAGCCACGGCTTTGATTACTCATTTTGTAAGGATGAGTTGAGAGGTAATGATTGTTGGTGCAGGGAATAGCTTAGCGATCGTGGTGATGAATACGATGACTGTCGATGCCTTTCCTATAGACAATGCCAATCTGTTGATGCAAAAATCCTCTTGATGATGCAACAACTTAAAAATGGTGATGTGTACGATGATTCAGCCTTCTTTGAGGATGAACAAGGGTGATGATGAGGAGCTAGCTTTCTCATGATCTCCAACAAAGATGACCTGCATGAAAAAAGAATCAAAGGAAGTAGCACCAGTGTGAAACCAGCCAACTACGCTCTGATGATTAAGTCAGTGGAGCAAAATGAGGTGTTTGGGCAAGAACCAACAAGAACAAAATATGAACTTTGGATGAACTTGGGAAAATATAGAAGAACAAGGCAAGAACTTCTGGGTTATTCTCTCAAGAGTTTGTATGAGTGTTTAGGGTTTTACATGCAAGAGTGTACGATGATGACATTAGGGTTGTTAAGCTAGAAGGAATGAATCAGAATGGGTTGCCAACAAAGATTTCCTATGCGAAGACCGATGTGGGCATCCCTTCAGACTTAGCCAACATTTTCAAGGAAAAGACATATTTGTGATATGTGATACAATGGACGAAGGGCATGCCGTAGCCAAACCGGTCAAGATGTTTGAAGAGTTTGTGGAGTCTCTGTACCGAGAAGAGGCAAAGTTAGCAGAATTTCAATTAAGCTGCTTCGAGCGAGGCCAGCGAATTGAAATTGTTACCTAGTTCATTTCTGAAGCAAAAAAGCTAGAAATTCACCTAGAGGACTTAGACTGTGAGCCAACAGGGTTAGATGATTCCAAGGCTGAGGTGCAAGACCTTCTGCTTGAGTTTAACTTGGGTACTAACGAAAACCCTCTATCTATCTTCATCCCTCTGCCTATCTTCATCAGTGGTTTGCTAAGTCCTTCTCAACAAAAGCTTTACTCGCCCTATTGAAAGAATATACTGACAACTTCGCTTGGAGCTATGATGAAATGCCAGGGCTGGAGAGATCTATTGTAGATCACAGGTTGCTTTTAAAAGAAGGAGCTAAGCCTTTTTCCCAGCTAGCGATGAGATTTTCAAAAGAAGTAGAGGCGAAGATAACCAAAGGGATCCAACGTTTGTACAAGGCCAGGTTTATTCGCCCAATTCGCTATGCACAATGGATCTCCAACATTGTAATTGTTATGAAAAAGAATAAGAAGCTGCGAGTATGTGTCGATTTTAGAATTTGAACACAGCCCACTCCCAAGGATGAATAGCCAATGTCAGTCGCAGATTTGTTGGTAGATGGCATGACTGGACATGAAATTCTATCTTTTATGGATGGCCATGCTCAAATTTTTATAGCTGAAGAGGATCGAGCAAAGATGGCATTTAGATGTCCAGGTGCTGGCGGACTGTTTGAGTGGGTTGTTATGCCTTTCGGCCTGAAAAATGTCAGGGCTACCTATCAACGAGTGATGAATGCCATATTCCATGATCTGATTAGCAAAACAGTGGAGGTATATGTGGACGATGTTGTGGTGAAATTAAAAAAAAAAAAAAAAAAAGAAACACACTTAGCTAACCTTCGCCAAGCGTTTGAAAAAATGAGAAGGCATCAGTTAAAGATGAACCCTTTGAAATGTGCATTCGGAGTCTCGACAGGGAAGTTCTTGGGATTCTTGGTTCACCAACGAGGAGTGGAGATTCACAAGAACAAAGCCAAGGCTATCATGGAAGCACCTCCGCTGAGAAACAAAAAAGAGCTACATCATTCCTTGGGAAGATTAATTTTCTTCGCCGGTTTATCTCTTATCTTTCAGGTAAAATCAAGCCTTTTACTTTGTTGCTTCGTTTGAAGAAACAAGAAGAGTTTATTTGGAATTAGGAGCCTCAAGACACATTTGAGTTATTAAAGACTTATCTACCTGTCTTAATGCTGCTTAGGCGAGGAAGAGAATTGAAACTTTATATCTCGGCAACAGAACAGTCTATTGGGAGTTTATTCGCCCAAGACAACAACGAAGGCAAAGAGGAAGCAGTGTACTACTGAGCAGGATTTTGACAAATATGGAGGTAAAGAATTCGCCTATTAAGAAGCTATGCTTGACTTTGTATTTTTCAATCACGAAGCTTCAACATTACTTGTTGCCTTTCTATGTGCATGTGATTGCCAAGACTGATTTGATAAAGTATATGCTAACTCGGCCTATGATACATGGCTGAATTGGTAAGTGGACATTAGCTCTGAGCGAATTTACATTGCATTATGTTCCTCAAAGGCCATGAAGGGGCAGGCCTTGGCTGATTTCTTGGCTCATCATCCGTCTATTGAGATCGAAGGTGTTGAAGACATTAAGATCAACATGTTGGATTTGGTGAAATGCGAACCCTAATCGATGCCTTTACAAACTTGGAAGCTTTATTTTGATGGATCTAGCACAGAAGCTTAAGCAGGGGCAGGTGTTCTAATCATTTCGCCTAGTCTCATCAAATATCACTATTCGTTCAAGTTAGACTTTGATTGTACAAACAACCAGACAGAGTATGAGGCTTTGGTGATTGGTTTAGAACTGCTTCATGAGTTCAAAGTGGAAGAAGTGGAAACCTTTGGGGATTCACAGTTAGTAATCAGCCAAGTCATGGGCGAGTTCAAGGTCAAGAACAAAAAGTTAGCAGAATATGTAGAAGTGGTGAGGCATCCTCGCTGAGGGTTCGTTCGGTCTTTTTTCCATCATTTACCAAGAAGTCAAAATTTTGAGGCCAATGCTATGGCCTAAGTTACTTATGGACTTGAAATTCCCTCAGACCAATCCCAGCGAATGATTGTCATCGAGCGAAAAGGGTTGTCAGCTATGGAACGAAGAATTCCTTCGCTCAACAGTTTTTTGTTTGCCAGCGAGGAAGAAGTTTATTGGCCTGAGACATGCCTTATTGATTTAGAAAAGCTTGGAGATGCTGATTGGCGACATCTAATTATCCAATACTTGCAGGATCCTAATGGTAATAGCACTCACCAGGTGAGATACTGGGTGAGGAGTAATGTGATAATTAATGACCAGTTACGCCAAAAAGTAAAAGACGAGTTATTGCTAGCATGTCTGGGCGAAGAAGATGCAAAATTTGCTATTGTTGAAATCCATCAAGGGGTTTGTGGAGGGCATTAAGCTGGTGGCCAGATGCATTGGCTGTTAAGAAGACATGGGTATTTCTGGCCAATGATGTTAAAGGATTGTATTGAGTTCGCTAGGGGTTGCATGCCTTGCCAAGTTCATGGGTCTTTTCAACATGTCCCAACAACAAATATGCTACCAGTGGTAAAGCCTTGGCCTTTTCGTGCATGGGGCATAGATGCTATTGGCGAGATCAAACCTGCTTCCTCTGGCAGACACCATTACATTGTTGTTGCCACAGATTATTTCACAAAGTGGGTGGAGCCGAAGCCTATTAACAAAACCACTAGTACATCCATCATCAAATTTTTCAAAGAATAAATCATACACAGGTTTGGCATACCAGATATGATTATGTTTGATATGGTAGCCTACTTTATGTCACAAGAAGTCCGAGACCAAATTCAGAATGATTATTATATTGAACTACATTATTCAACACCTTATTATCCCCAATCCAATGGTCAGGCCAAGTCCAGCAACAAGATTTTGAAGAATACAATTGCTAGAATGTTGACGAACAATCCAAGAGAGTAGGACTCGAAATTATCTGAGGCTTTATGGGCATTCAGAACAACCAAGCGAACAGCTACTGGGACAACTCCTTTTGGTTTGGTTTATGGACATGATGCCATGCTTCCAGTTGAAATAACTGCTTCCTCGGTTCGCATTGCCCATCAGTTTGGTTTAGAATCGCCGGAGTATGACCAGGCAATGATGCAGGAAATGGAGCAACTAGACGAAGACAAGTTAGTTGCTTTAAATAGACTTAAACTTCACAAGATTGAAGCTGATAAAGCATATAACCGAAAGGTTAAGGGCAAGTCTTTTGGTGAAGGGAAGTTAGTTTGGAAGGAAATCTTGCCAATTGACAAAGATGATCCCTTTGGGAAATGAAGGCCTAATTGGCATGGACCATTCATTATTCAACAAGTATTGGGCAAAAGAGCATACAGTTTAAAGAACTTGGACGGCAAAGTGAAGAAAAATCCAATTAACAGAAGGTACTTAAAGAAATATTACAAAGCCATGTGGCAACCTTCCAACAAATGACAGATCACAAATATTTAATTTTATTTCATTTCAAAGGCCAAAGATGCCTAAAGCTTACAAGAAAATGCACTATGGCCAGGCGAAAAGAAATTAGAATACAAGAAAAGAAAGAATCCCAAAGAAAAATTCAAAATGCATCAACATGGAGGTCCATCTGGAGTTATCTTCCTGCCCCGATGGTCCATATTTCTTCCTAATCTTTCTTTGTCAACATAAACCTCTCCCTTCAGCTGGCCTTACCCTCCAAAGGGATTGATTCCTCAAAATCCTAAAGCAAAAATTTTGAGAACTGGAGTCCAACCTTCAACAAAGCAAAAGAGTTGACCCAATTGAAGCGTGAGGCCAAGCTGAAAGGAGGAGTCTATGTTCATATTTCAGTTGCTTGGATGCAAGTCCTTTGTCTTCCTTTCCTAAGGATGTATCCTCAAGTCTAAGCGCTATAATGGGATTCTAAGAAAAATGAGGAACGGAGTTGAAATTTTTGAGGGTTTGGAAACAAAATGAGCTGAAGTGCTAAATTTGTTGAGTAGAAAGAAGGGGCAGGCGAAACGTTTTTCGGGGACGGGTAATCTTGGGAGCGTCTACTTTCTTGGAAAGGAAAGAGCAATAAATGAGCCTCAGGACATGCTACTTTGGGACCAACAAAGACTAAGGATGTCGTTGTTTCTTGCAAAGCAGCCAAACATGCGGCCAATTAGGCCGTGCCACGTGTGCCATGGATGAACAAAAGAAAAACATGCAATGAATAAACAAAAATCCCATAATTTCATAATTTCATAAGTTGGAGCCTCCGAAGGGCGAAGATGTTCAAAATAGCTTTACAACAAAAGAAAAAGATAAGTCCTAGTCTTTAATGAAAATCTTCAAGTAAGCCAGGAAAGACTCCCACTCAGCTCGCACATCCTCGAGAAGATGTTCACATCTCTTTTTGTTCCTTGGCACCAGCTTGCTCTTGGCCTTTAAATCCTTAAGACTCTTGAGCATCTGCCTCTAAGGGTACAGAACCAACCTGAAGCTCGCTAGAAAGCCTTGTATGCTCTTGGTCAGCAGCTGCCAATCTCGCTTGAAGGCTGACAATTTGATCTCGTAGGGACTCTCTCTCTCTCTATGTCAAGTAAGGCGAGTTTATTCACCAAAGCAGCAGTAGCCCCTTGCCTCCTCATGAATGCTCCCTTGGCATCTTCGAATTGTTGGCTAAATTGGTTCAAGCGAAGCAATTCTTCTTCAGTGTTAAGGAATTTGGGCAAGGATTCGCCAAGTTTTATAACCCTGGTCCGAACAGCATCGTCTAGATTGCCAAATAGCCCATCTTCAGCCAGCATCTTGAGAGTGTCATAGAAGAATTCATACTTGGTTGTTTCTACAATTTCATGCAAAGGTAGAGCCATCATTTTCTTTGCCTCCTCAAACGTTGTGCGAACTATGCCACAAGAAAGAGCCCAACCTGCTGGTGAAAAAGGTATACCGTCACTGTCTTCGTCAGGCTCAATGGCAAGAATCTCTTGAAGATTTGATGGGGAACCAATGGGTGACTGCACAAGAAAATGAGAAAGAGATTAAAGCTAAGGAAAGTAGAGCAAGGTTGAAAATAACCAAAAAAAATAGAAAAAGTATCTGAGATGTTGGATTCTTTGACGGTGTAGACAAATTGGGGAAAGTAGTAGGCTCTTGGTTTCCTTCCTGAAGTAGTGTTTCTTCAATTGGACTCATAGGTATGACCTTAGGGGGCACATCCCGAAGTGAGGCCTGCGAAGACCCTAAGTCATCCCTGTTGATTTCTCTACCTCAAGTGCAAGGTTATCAAGTTTTAGTATGGAAATAGAAGTAAGGGGTTGTCGCATCCAAGAGATTGGATTGAGATTTCAACCACAAGCTAGATTGATTTTAGGGTTATAAAATTAACAAACAACCTACTATATACTATGCAAAGCCGAGATTAAGCATAATGGTATGTGCAAATGTGTAGTATTTGATTTTTGGTTGGTTGATTGATAACAAGTAACACTAAAATTAAAGACAAACTAATTTAAATGGAAAACAAACAAATTCAAGTACAAGTTTAAATTAATGATGATATGAGATTTGGGGTTTTGGGGTTCACACTAACCCTTCCATGTAACAAATAATGCAATTAGTGATTATGCCAAATTTGATATATTAAATTCCTTCCTAACCCCCGGCCAAGGTGAATTAGGGCACATTCTCTTTCATGTTATCAACTACCCCACCCAAGGTGATAGCTAACTACCTAAGATTAATGCCATAACAAACCCTAGGTGCATAAATGTAACACCCCGAACCTTGGGCCCAATAAAAATACTGAAACACTGCCTTTCAACCCTTTTTCAAAAAATGAGCCATGATCTCATAACTTCATTTCTTTAACTCATATCGAAACAATTATTTCATAAACGATTTCCAAACTCATGCACACTTCGTAAATCAAATTATTTCCATTAATATAAACACATTTCTCACACGGTGGTCATCGACTTGAAAGGATGGCATGGAGAGACTCGGAACGTCGAGGGGAGTCCATTTGTGGTGGTCCGGAGTCGCATCGTGGCCGGAAAAGCGAGATCGCCGGCAAGAAGGTCTCCTCTGTGTTGCGCTGATTCGTCGCGGTGCTGGCTTAGATGGGTGATCGGCGCCTAGGAAAGGAAGAGGGATGGATGGCGAGCTCACCAGTGTTTGTCGTCAACTTGGGTATTAATCCAGCTCCTCTCATCAAGCTCTCTGTTTCTATGTATTTGGTTTTTCCTAATTTTTGAAGAATTGAGAAACCCCAATCTTCCAGGTCCGTCCACAGTAAGCTCCACCCTGTGCAGCGATATTGACGACTTAGCTCCTTGTGTTTGGCCTCTTTCCAACCACTCGAACCTATTGAGGTGAAATTCCAATTCGAATGAGCGTTGTTGTGATTTCTGTGATTTAGGCAGCCACCATGTGTGGTGGTTACCACCCGTTTCGGCTGTTTAGCGGCCATTTGTGTTTCTAAATTGTATTTGATTGGTTGTCTGGTCTTAACAGGTACACGGGCTAGGAAAATCTTATTCCCGATGTCGTCATGCTGCCGGATTGGAAATCCGAGCAAAGGCACCGTGAATGGCATTTCGGTCTTTTTACGTGGTTACACTGTGAGTGAAATTAGATAGTTTGATTGTTTGCTTGGTTGTTTGTATGTATTGTTTGCTAGGATTTGGTAAAGTTTAGGCTTGAATCATGAAGGTGGAAATGATGGTGATTATGCGTTGAGGTTATTAATTAAGATGTGAATGATTGAGGTTGATGTTAAGAGTTGACGATTAGGCAATTGTTTTGCAAGAATGATTATTATTATTATTGATGGAATTTGATGTGAATACGAGGAATTATGATTATCTTGATACTTGGATAATTAGTTATGAAATATTATGTGATTGAGTAATTAGGGATATTTTTGTGGATTATTATTGAGTATGGAAATTGATGAATTATTGAGGATAATTGTTTAAGTCATTTCAATCATACGAGCTCTAGTGAGCTTACCGGGTTGTTTGTTTGAATGACCCGGTGTACCATGGATATGATGCAGTGTGGTTATTTGTGTTTTACAGGTTAAGCATACTGAAGAGGCAGTGAGGAGAAGACGAGGCAATGGGACCCACCAGAGTTTTATTAAATATTTTTAATACAGTTATTTTACATAAATGTTTTATTTGAAAGAAATGAATTTATTTATGTTTATGTGCATGACTCATTGTTTGAAAAAGAGGTTTAAATGGCAAAATTTCAGTGTGTTTATGGGCCCGAGGTTCGGGGCGTTATAATAAAGTTCTAAGGATAATAAATCCATGCAATTAAAACAATCCAATCAAGGTGCTTTGAAATTACCACACTCTTATGCAACATACTTTAGAAACTAAAGTTCATCAATCTCTAATTTCTACATGACAACATTTCTCATATGCACAAGTGATAAGTTCATACATACAAGTCATGATTATTAAACTAATATAAGAGCAAATATATCCAAATAGGCATTATTTCACAAATCACAAAGTCATTACATAGTTGGGCTAGAGTTAAATTCCTAGCCCCAAATAAAGAAACAACTCACTAGCCATAAAAGTTACAAACAACATCACAAATTGAAACATAAATGCAAATAAGAGGGAAAAGAGAAAACTCTAGATGTTGAAGCTAAGCTCCCAAGGGGTGTCACTCCTCCAAGAATGCCCAAAATAGCTTCTTGTCCTAAGTGCCTCAAAGCTCCTCTTGCAAGAATGGTGATGAATATGGTGGATGGGTGTTGTGATGGTATTTGGCTTTTTAGAAAGGAAGAGTTGATGGAGGGAAGATGGAGAAAAGAAATGATGGAGAAAGATGAGAAAAAGCAAGGGTTTTGAAATATGGAACATGAGATGTGTGTTTTTGAGATGAGATGATAGAATGAATGATGTAATGAATGAAATTAGAGAGGATGGAGAAGGGAGCTCGAAATTGATAGAGTGTTTTATGGTTTTTGTGAGTTGTTATGTCTATAATATGTGGCTAGGATTAAAAGGAAATGAATGAATAAGGTTTGGTGAATTCAAAAATGAGAATATTGCGTCTTATCCCTCTATGGATAATCCTTGAGAGATGTGGAGATAGGTAGATGCCCAACTTGCTTCATTTGGAGCCTTCACAAAGTGGTTTCTGAATTTTTCTTAGAATGGGTGAACAAAGGGGAAGGAAAAAGAACATGTGATAGGCAATTACCCAAAATGGAAAGATGCCTTAGGACAACTTTTTCCTTTTGCTGACAGGATTTCTGAGCTGCCTTTAGAGAGCAATTTGAAGGTCTTAACCAACCCATAAAATTGTGTTTAATATATCAAATTAAAGCACTGGATGTGTTCTTTCTAACCATATATCATATGTCTCAATCCAAGCTCGGACAAAAAAGTTATGCTCCACATAATGCAGCTGACTTAGTTCTCCTCAGGTGCAATTTTGGGCTGACTTTGAAATTCAAAATGAACACCTTAAAAGTTTTAAAATGTCACGAAATTTAACCTAGAATAACTTCAAGGTGTTAGCGTGCATCTCCAATTTGATTCATGTCAAAATCTATTAAGAAGAATAAATTGTGCAATTTCTCATTTTATTGCCCAAAAGCCAAAAACACAAACTAAATGAAATTTAAAGCTTTTATTCAAATGAACTCATAAAAACTAAGTAAGAGGAATATAAAAGGATGTGAATTCATAAACATATCAATCCCCTAAGCCTAGCCCAGCAAGTAGACCACGATCTGCAGGGCCTTCGTTATAGGCGATAGCAGCAAAATCTAAAGTTCTGTTCAAATCCTCTTTGTCAGGGGTCTGGTTGTTCTATCAAAAATAAGAATGGTAAAATCAAATGATTGAGCAAAAGCAACAGGTAGATGGCTACAATGAAATGAATAAGACTTACAATTATTGGAAATGGAGTAAAAGTGAGCAGCTTGGTGTGAAGGGAGTACGAGCAAATGGGTTGAACATCAAAAGCATCAACAGCCCCGGAAAGTGTTGGAAGTGGTGAGGTTTGATTGTCTTCAGTTTCCATTTGACCACCTGCAACATTCGCCTAGGAAATCAAAAGAGAGAAAATGTCAGGAAAAAATCAAACAGGGGTAAAGACCAAGTTATAAGAAGAGTTGTACCTCAACAGCTTCAATATTTTCTTGAGTTGATGATGATGGTAGCACCTCGGCATCAGCCATCCCAGAACCAGAGGCAGACGAAGAAACAGAAGTATGGTTAGACAAATAAACAAGAAAAGAGAAAACGAAATACTTGTGTCTAAGCAATGTGTAAATGGTAACCTAGAGTAAAGGCTTAGAAGATTGGACATACCCTGGTCACTTGCTTAGCCGATGCTCTTTTTTTGGCGAGGAGTAGACTCGGAAGCTAAAGCTTTTGGCTAGGACGATGTGGCCGAATCCTTCGCTCTGTTCTCCTCACTTTGTTTACTTTTTCTTCTTCTTTTTCTTTCTTTTTCCTCTCTTCCATGGCCTTCTAATGTCTTTCTTTTCTCTTTCTCTTCTCTTTTCTTTCCTTTCTCTTCTCTTTTCTTTCCTTTTCTTCTGCCTTTTCTTTCTCTTTTTCTTTCCTAGCTCTCTTTCTCTTCTTTCCTCTCTTGTCTTCTTTTCTTTTTTCCTCTCTTTCTTTTTATTCTTGTTCTTCTTCAACAGCCTGGATTTTCTCTCTTTGTTCTTTTATGGACTGCATTTTGATCGCTTCAGGGCTTCCAACCATATGGAATTTGAATGTACCATCTAGTTGTGTTTCTCTAACGAACATTGCATCTTCTGTTGCAAGCTAGAATGAAAAAGACATTTCTAAATATATATATATATAAGTAGTATGTAAAAGACAACTTTTGTTGTAAATAACAGGTACTTACCTGTGGGAGTATTAGTTTGCCCGTGCAAACCCTCGCCTGCATCAACATGGTGCTTTCTATTCTTCCTCTTCAAAGGAGAAACTTCTGGCTCTTCAGCCTCTTCTGGTTGTTCGGCTGCTACTTTCATTTTTCCCTTTGGATCAACTTGGCGAGCGACCAATGTTTCCAACACATTTCCCTTGCCATTTGAGGGGTCTTCAACAATTACCACGATCTTCTTCTTTTCCTTTGAAGTTGTGTCTTTGTCGCTGGAGAAGACAAAAGCGACATAATCCCTAGGCTTCTTGTCCTTGGCCTTGGTGTAGGGAAGGTTCCCAAAGGCAATCATCTGGGTTGTCTTCACATCATCAGTCACATACTTGGGAAACAAGTTGCCTATCATGTAGATAAGCCCGTCAAAAGATCGTAGTTGACTTGCTTCGAGAAATCAAGTCTAAGCAAGTTGTGCAGCTTGGTCGTTAAGAGTTGCTCCAGATCCTTGTAAAATTCAGCAACCCTATTGAAGTTGTCCCCTTCTATGAAATCTATTCACCAGGATGACAGATGGTTGATTGATGGGAAATAGAAGAAGGGGAATGTCTGTGCCAAACCAAATTGCTGAGCGAAGAGACTCGCCTAATACACCTTGGCCCCAGCTTTACCAAATTGGAGTTTGTTGGCTGAGAGTGTTGGGCTTCCCCAAGGCAGGTCCCTGCTGATCAATATGCTCCCCCAAATATAGCAAACTTCCTGCAATTCCTCAGGATCTTCAGGAAAGGCCTCGTCAATATCTATTGAAAGGCAATGAGGGTGGCCCAACACACAAGTTTGGAAAGTTTCAATGCGAATCTCCGTAAGGGAATAAAAGAACTTAAAGCACGACCCAGCTGAGTGATCCATTAGTGGCAAAAGGGGAATGAAGCTGGCAAGGACTTCGTCAACAAGAGGCACAACAGCTGATTTTGAGCGAAGGATGGGGAAATACGCCTGCAACCACACTCGAAATATCCACAGTGGCCCCCTAACATTTACATCCATTCTTCCAACTGTGATGTCTCACAGGCACCGATAGAGATGGGCAAGCATAAAGGGTCCCAGTGCGAGGGGTCGACTAGAAGCTAAGGCATCAGCTAGGATGGCAAATTCTTGCACAACCTTATTGCTCCTCATGCAAAACACATACTTGCTAAGCCAATATGCAAGAAAGGCAGAATGCTCTTCTTCAGAAACAGAACCTTGCGAGCGACAATATCGTCTAAAGAAGGAATCATAGCTTGAACAAGTGCGAGTGGCAGTGCTATGTAAGTCGGTCTTGAAACCCCTCGCCAATTCACTGAAATGTCACTGTTTTTCTCTGCTTGCTGCTCAAAGAAGAGGGTAATGACCTCTCCATGGGGCCTAAACCTGAAAAGTTTAGCCATATCCAAAATAGTGGACGAAAGAGGGGCATACATGAGGTACATCGCATTCATTGCAGATGACCAAAAGCATAAGGTGGCGGCTAGCAATGGGCGACCAAAAATAGGGGCAATCACAGATAGAGCAACTGCATTCCTAATCCCCAAGGATTCCCAGACTTCTCCTTTCTCTTGCTCAACCCGTTTATACCAGGTAATCCACTCATTTATGACTGTCGGCCAAAAGGTTTGAGGTTTTTGAGATATCCAAGTTTCCTAGCGACCACCCTTGTAAAATGTGGAATAATCGACGAAAGAGGCTTGCATGATGGTATTGACTGGAGGAGAGATTGTGGTTTTGAAGCTCGGGCCTAATGTTGATGTGCGGTTTGGATAATCTGTGAGCTTGAGACAAGAATGGTGAAGAACCTCCATCCTCATGAAGGGGGAGAGGACAGTAACAATGGCTTCATTGAAAGCCTCTGCTTCCCTACCCATCTGCCCATAAACCTCGACTTTCCTTTGGTAAACCATTTTTGATGAATAAAAAGTATAAGTTAAGAGAATTCGATTTCTGAGAAAAGAAGAAAAGCAGAAGAATGATCAAAAAATTCAAGAAATATGAGAGTCAGAAATTTTGAAAGCGTGAGTAAGAAAGGGCGACTAAGTGTTGTATTTATACTCACAATTTTTGAAGCAAAAGGTTTCTCACAATTTTTGAAGCAAAAGGTTTGAGGGGGTGTAGAGCTTGGAATTTAAACAGCTATTTATTTATTGAGAAGTCGCAGAGGTTCAAAATCAATCAAAGTTAATGATGATGAACTTTAATGGAAACGGCGACATATTTTAAATGATAGGTCACGTTTTTTGATGAGAAGTGACGCCGCCTCTGCAATACGAGGAGACGCGCGTCCAATCGGGCCGCGCCACGTGGCATGAAGCGTGCGATAAAGCGGCTGTGAGAATTTAATGATACTGGGTTAATGTTTCCTTCCTCTGCGAGTCTTTCGCTCGAAGCGAAAAATAAAAAATAAAAGTCTCAAAAGTTACTTTGTTCACTACAACATTTTTGTTCGCTCGAGCCGAATTTTACTAAAGTCTTCGTTTTTTCGGCTAGACCAAGCCGAAATATACTCATACTTGGGGAGTAATGTTTATACCATGGATTTCAGAAGATTTAAATTAGGCCCAAGGGATTACTAGCCCAAGTCCGAAGCCCAATTTCAAGTTCCACTTGAGATGACCTTTGTGAGAATAGAATGCCTTGGCGAAAGAGTGTTTTTTCGGCTACATCAAACTGAGAATTTTATGGGTTAGGACTATTAGTATAGTGACACGTGGGCTTAAAAGGATGTCAAAAGCTGGTCAGCAGCTATCACAAAGGGATAAGTACAAGATCCCAGGAGTGTTTAGAGCCATACACATGGGGATAATCCAAAGGAAGACTGCTTAGGGTTTCAGGGCCCCAATCTGAGTATAAATACCAAAGTTATTGCCAAAGTGACCTCTCTCCAACAACTCACAAAAAACCCAGACTAGCCTCTGAATTTCTCTGCAAGATGATTTGAATCATTCATTTTGTCTGCTTTCTATTACTGTTAATGCCTTGGTCCTTTTTTGTTTATTGCAACTTCGTTTGTTATTGCACATTTAATAGCTCTATTTATATCTCTCATTTTTTTTCCTAGATTTAATGTGTTCCTTCATTTGAGAAATTAATCAAGGAAGCATTTATTTTCTCAATCATTAAGTGTTTATTATTAGTCCATTTTCATTTCTTTCCTTGAATGTTGTGATCTTTATTTATGGCCTGTGATCCCAATTGACTTTGTTGTCAGATTAATATTTAGTTTACTTACTCATTTTATTTCATTCACCATGAACAACATGAATACATGTTGACTTAGACAAAGGCTTTTAGCATTTAAAGTCTTGGAATGCCTAGACATAGAAAATAACCAACCATAGTCGTTTGATCCCCTTTTATTTTTATTTTATTTCACTCTATTTTAATTGTTTTTACAATCATTCCAAGTACGATCCATTACTTGGTGGCATGCCCCTCTCGCATAGATAAATCAATCCTATGAATCAAATCTAAGCCCAACCCATGAGCGAAGCATTTTTGGCCATAACACAAAGTGTCACAACCTATGAGAGTATTAAGCATATAGTCGCGCTAAGGTTTTGACAAGAACCCAGCCATAACCCAATGATGCGACTTAGACATTGATAAATAGAAGGACCGTATACTGCCTCGTTGAAATAAGTTCTCTCAAACTTCTATTTGATTTGGGAATCATGATACGAGTTGCTAAATGTCACTCGTGATCGGTGAGTACTCGACCAATTAGGAAGAGTTTCTAATTAATTGGAATGAGTTTCAATTAGTGATAATGGTGGATAATTCATCATCACAATGATTCCATTGTCATATCAAGTAGAACCTGGAGAGTCGCACACCATAGAGATAAAAAGTGAACTCAAGGAATTAGGATTGGGTAAAAGGTTAACCAACTCACTAGTACTTATTCTCTAACTAATAAGATTAATTAGGGAGAGGAGAATTAATTAACGATACTCACACATGTACATAATATACTACATCCACTCACGATCCAAAATTAGAGAAACAAAAATTGGACCCAAAAATCTACAAGGTCTTGGATTCTCAGCGCAAAGAAAAATTTCAAATCACATAACTTGATTTGAATAATTCATAGTATGCCATTTGCTGAAAAAAAAAAAAAAAAAAAAAAAAAAAAAAAAAAAAAAAAAAAAAAAAAAAGGGAAAATTTTGCAGTGCGATCAATGCCATTTGCAATATGACCCCGACCTTCCTACCTAAACTTCTACTCAGAGGGCCAGCCATGATCAGCTTCAATCACACATTGGTAACTATAAAATGTCACGTATAAACTAGAATAATTCATAGGATAACTAGCTGGTCAGGCCAGCTTCACTTTCTACCACCAGCAATTCGTGGCTTGCTTTTAACCTCCGATTCCTGCAGCCAAAGCAGCACATAACACTACAGGTTTGAGATTTTCAGGCCTTCAGGAAGAAAATTATTAAACAAGTATCATCAGAATATACCTGTGTCAAGTGAAGGAAAATGTAGTTCTTTGCTGTAGCAGGATTGTGGTTTTCTGCACCCTTACTCCAATCATAGCAAACCTGCAAAAACAATTTAGGAAAATAATTCCAATCTAATATTTAAATTACTAAATATATGTGGTCTGTTTGCTTGCATGTTGTGCAGCTAGCTTTACGATGGCAAGGTACAAAAGGAGATTGTATAAAGGATTATTATTTTATAAAAACAAAGACAAAAATGTATACACAGAAATTTTGGTAATAACGGCCATCTTTATATTCAAAGAGTTTACTACCTATAAATGAAGGTTTAAATGGTTGTACTCGGTTCCCCAAAATGTAAGTTAACACCTCCTCTGTACCACTTTATACCAGCCGGGAACATGACTCGTATAGTTGTATGCAATTACTGATGCAGGAGCCAAGTTTAAAGTTTTTTAAATCAGTCCATCCAAGTTCCAAGCACCACATGAAGAGTTTTTTTATTTTTTTATTTAATGAATGCAATTTACACATGAAGAGTCTCTTTATGTCACCTGTTCAAGACATTATGTGTTATGAGTTATGTCTCTTAGAATTCATAGGCGTATTAATGTGGGTCTTATTGTTCATGTATCAATGGCTCTATAAAAGGGCTGGTTTTGTAACCTATGGTGAAAGAAATCAGATTTTTCTGCTGGTGTGTGAAGCACGAGTTGACTTAGAGTGATTCCAAGCCACCTTCGGTGAGATGCCGAAGGCCAGTGTGATGCTGGAATTTTTCTATTTTTTATTGGAGTGATTCCAATACACTTTTGGTGTGATGCCAAAGGCCGGAGTGAATCCGGATCTCTATATTCTCTTCCCTACTCTTACTATTGTCCTACATCAATTACCAGTCATGTTCATCCCCCACATTTAAAAGAGAAAATCCAGAAAAATAAGAATGGTATTTTCTCTTTTCTAAACTAACAAATATCATACCATGATGAGTCCCATGACATTAACAGTTGAAAATGACATTTCAATTAGAACATGATACTAATTTAAGGGAAATTTAATCCTCAATAAACGGTTGAAAATGACGTTTGTTACTAGCAATGTAAGGCTAAATTCTCAAGGCATTGACACATTTGGCACTCAAATTATTGTAATTATGAATTATAGAAATAGGGATCTGCTGATAATACTGAGCAGAGAGGAAAATTTCAACCAATACTTATGCAAAGAAAAAGGGCTTTCGACTGAAAAGCCCCTAATACATACTTAAAACACTCAAAAACCACCATAAGAAGGATTTTCATTCTTAAGGAGAAGAAAAATGGGCTGAGCGCTTGGCACTGCACCGCAGTAGCACTTTTTTGAAATGCAGTTACACTGAGGCCCCGTTTGGTATGTAATTAAAAAATTATTTTAAAAAACTATGATTTATTTTGAAAATATGAATTTTGAGGAACAATTTTTATAATTTAAATCTGTTTGGTATGAAATAGCAAGTAAATTCATGATTTCTGTTATCCCCCACACAATTAATAAGCACACAGGTGATGAAAAATTCTCATTAATCCTAAAACAAAACGAAGCAGAATGACCATGGCTGGCGACTAGCAAGTTTTCCATGGCTTTCTCAGCAACCAAACAGAAAATTGGTTTTGCTTGCCTCTGGATCTGAGACTCTTCTGAAATCTGAAACTTCCTCTCTCTCTCTCTCTCTCTCTCTCTCTCTCTCTCTCTCTCTCTCTCTCTCTCTCTCTCTCTCTCTCTCGATGGTAGTGTGGGTTTGTGCTGTGTATCCTGGCCAACTACATAGAGGGACATGAAGCAGAGTTGGTGGTGAGGCAGAGAAGACGTGCAAAAGAAAAAAAAAAAATTTGAAAAACAATGTTTAATCATTTTAGAAAAGGGGTTGTTTTTGAATTTTTTTCAGATACTCATTTTCAAAAATAGTCTACCAAACACATTTTTAAAATTTAAAAACAATTTTGTGTTTTTAAATACAGAAAATGGTCTTTAAATAGAGTACCAAACGGACCCTTATATATCCCTTAAAAAAATCTCAAAATTGTAAATCTTAACCTCATGAATCCCCTAAAACATACTAAATCATACCTACACCCACTCAAATAAGACCCAACAACCAAAAAAAATTATCAACAAACATGTAGAAAATAGGAGGCAAAAAAGAATTTCTGCGCTGCAGTAACACTTGAAACTGTTACTGCACTACAGTAGTCAAGCGCTCGGGGAACAGTGCTGATCGGCACGGTTCTACAACAACGCGGAAGCGCATCCGTCAATGTGTTTTTGTCCTTGTGAGTAAAACAAAAATAAATGCGCTCACTTTTTAGTCTTCCAAAAAGGTTTTAGGGGGTTTTAAGTAGTTTTCTTATTAAAAATGCAGAGATATGAAATGGTAAAAAGAAAAATACACATACACAAACGAAGGATATGCCATTAGTGAGGTATTAGTGAGGGTGGAGGCTTAGAGCTGCTAGCGATGGAGACGATAAAGTTGGGTTTTGGATTTGGAGCTGGCAAAGACAGGAAATTGATTAGGACTTTGGTTGGGTTTTCTTCAAGGCTTTTATTTCTTTGTTTCTACCAGGAGGCGAGGGCTTTGGTTTCTTTTCTTTTCTCTTTTTAATTTTTATAGGAGGGGTTTTCTTTTCTGGAAGAGATAGGAGGGCTTTTGTTCTTAGATCAGGACATCTGATGCATTTTTATTTGCTTTTGAAAAATCCAGTCCAAAGGACGTAGTTTGCCCTTTGGGTTTTTAAAAAGAAACTACCCAAGAGGTGTACACAATACACCTCTTGGGTCAAGGTGCAGGTCGCAGCCTTTAAGAAAAGGGTGTCTGCCTCTTTCGACAATTGTGCAGCATCACAACACTTTAAGGCGCGCCTCATCAACATACTGCTATAGATTCCTCATACCTTGTTATTTGTGAATCGTGTGAATTTATGTGTGCATGTGTGAATGCAGAGAGAGAGAGAGAGAGAGAGAGAGAGAGAGAGATAAAGAGTATTGATTGCAAAATCACAAAGTAAGAGAATTACCGAGTATGCAAATATGGATCCATCATTGTTGAATGTACTGCAAGGTATAGGTTGACTGCACCTTGACATGGCCTGAAAATCAGGAAAACCCGTATTAGGCACCTATATGCATATAACTACAAAAGACCAAATGATCAGTTATAGACCAAATATATCCAAGATGGAGAGAGATAGGCAACGTGAGACCATAAAGGAAAATGATTTTTGTACAGAATTAATCATAACAAAGTAAATTTGACAGGTTAGTAGAACCTTTAACTGAGAGAGAGAGAGAGAGAGAGAGAGAGAGAGAGAGAGAGAGAGAGAGAGAGAGAGAGAGCAAAATCCAGAATAATTAAGAAGCTTGGAGTCTTGGCTATAATACAAAGACAAACGAAACAATATAAAATAGATGTGGGAGAAACCTTTAGTCTCTGTTTGCTGTCCTTATCCCAAAAATTAAAAGAACCATCAGAACCAGCAGTCGCAAATGTATGATACACCTGAAACAACAGACACAAAATGAGCTCTTCAATGACAAATAGTAATAAACAGAAAATGAATCCATAGAGTTTATTTAACATCTCTCTGAAATACATAACAAAAGAACCATAGAGAATGGGCAATGAGTGTTGCAAACAATATTTTGCACTGCATATAGAAAACGTTAAAACTATTAAGCATTCTCTGTCCTAATTTTGAAGTGAAATGATCACTGATTCAAATGTACTTCAAGTTCCAGGAGACATCATATAATAGAACAAAATATATCAACTGAAAGATATTGACAGAGTACTTAAAAGTTTGTGAATATGTCCACCTGTCCATTCATATAAAAATAAAAAATAAAAAATTCTAGATGCTATATAGCAGTGAGCTAGTTGATATACAAGTAATGTAATAATGAGGCAAAAAATTGTTTATATTGTAACAATGATATTAACCTCAGAAAAAGCAAAATGGTACCAAATCTTACTTATTCTAAGTTTAACCCCAAAAAGAAAGTGTAAACTATATTTTTGGTCCTTTTGTCTTGGCCTGAAATCATATTTGGTCCTCATGGTTTCAATTTTGCCAATTTAGCCCTTGTGTTTTATGTCATTTGCAATCTTAGTACATTTATGAAAATTTTTTCAAATCTAAACTATTAACTTATTTAAACTTGTGAGTTTTACCCAGAGTGACCGAAAATCATGTATGTATCATTGAATTTGATTTCCAAACAAGAATTCAAAGAAATCTCAAACTTAAAGTTCAAACCCTACAACTTTTGTGAGCCTCGATTTCTTTTGCAAACAAATACAAAAATTAAAATTAGTTTTAGAAATCCCATAAGATGGTTTTTCAAACCCCCAATGAAATAATTCTTGAAAACAAATGGATAACTTATCCTCAAAATTTGGGTTTTGTTAAAATTATCCTAAGATTGCAAGCAACATAAAACACAAGGACCAAATTGGTAAAATTGAAACCACGAGAACCAAATGTGATTTCTAGCCAAAACACAAGGACCAAAAATGTAGTTTACCCAAAAAGAAAAGTAAAACACATACCAGAGTTCTCAAAATCCAAAATAAAGTTATTTTAGAAAAACACCACAATCTTTAAACGACAAGGCTACTTCAGAAATTTTTGTTCCTCCTATCGACATAAAGAACCTGCACCTGTCTATTATTAAGGCATTCCCAGAATTCTTATGCATGATTAAATCAATATCTCTAACCAATGTTCTTGTTCATGAGAATCTTTTATTATTATGGCATATCCAGTAACGACACCTCTGGTATTTGAAAGAGCAGTGAAAGATGCTCTAAAGATATCTGAGATTGATACTTCAGAGCATTTAAGGTATCTGAAGCAGCACATCTAACTAAAAAAAAAGGTCCGGAGTTTTACTAGCAACAAACACCTCATGAATGATTTTTATTGGTGGAGACATCTTCAAGTGGTTCTGTCTCGTTAAGAAGGAGAAATGAGTAGCATTGAACATATACAACTTCATTGAATTACTAAATTAAAGCAATTGATAGTTTCCATTATTCTTGGTCATATTTCTTATTCCCAAAAGAAGACATCCCAAATTTAGGTGATGGAACTTGACCAAATCCACCTGAGTCCAAGTAAGACAAAATAGTAAAGTAAACATAATAATAAAACTAATTATTGGATTCTCATAAACTATGACAAGCTAACAAGAAAAAATTCTATTAATTATTAAAAATGAAAATCTTAAAAATTAGTTAATCCAAGGAATAGATAACACTTCGGTGTTTCGTTTGTTTGAATTAAAGACAGAGGGGTAATATATGGGAGAAAAGAAGGAAGCAGATGAGACATCAAACAGGTGAAGAAGAATACATGTGACTGAAACAGTTAGCGTGTATATAGGTTTTCCTTATTTAGCTAGGAATTAATGTCATAGCTGTATAGTTGACTTACCTTAAATGGTATTATGTATCCTGTATAAATATACCTTGAGATATATTAAAATTTTTTTTTTCAGCCATATTATCAAGTTGGTATCAGAGCCTAGAGATCTAGGTTTTCCAAAGTTTTTTTTTTGCGCTACAGTGCTCTACAGTGTCGCTGCTACAGTGTTGCCGCTACAGTACTGCTACAGTGTCGCCGCTACAGTACTGCGAAAAAAAAAAAAAAAATTTCTTTGTTCTTGCTGAAACCCTAACCTGAAGAATTGCTGCTGCCGCACCCTTCCAAGAGCAACTCTAGCTCTTCTCTTGTGCTGCTGCTAGCCTATCTTCCTTTCTTAAAATCCTAGCTAAACACCATCAACAAACCTTAGCCAAATAGTAAGGTGCCGATCAGCCAAGCCGAAACCCTAGCCTCAATCTTTCTTTGAAAAAAATCCTAGCCGCATCCTATGTCTGACGAAATTATCACTGCCTCTGCCAGCAAGACCCCTGTGATTTCTGAAAACAAGATGTCATCCATTGTGACTTTTCAGGAGACTTCTTCTCCAATCCATATCAAATTGGATGGTACTAATTATCGTATTTGGTCTAAGATTTTGGAGATGCATATTGCCGGCAGAAATAAGAAGGGCTATATTACAGGCAGGAAGGTTGCACCTGCAGAGACTGATCCGACCTATGATGAGTGGGAAGCTGCAGATGCCATAGTGAAGTCATGGCTCATCAACTCCATGACGCCCAATCTCATGTCTCATTTCGTTCAGTGTGGAACAGCGAAGGAGGTTTGGGATGCTGTTAAGAGGAGCTATCTTGATGCCTCTGACTCTTCTCAGGTTTATGAATTGATGAAGAAGACCTTTCAATTGCGTCAGGGTGGCCGACCTCTCACTGAGTACTATAATGAGCTGAACTCCATTTTCATGGAGTTAGATTATCGACGGCCTAATGATATGGAGTGTACAGCTGATGCTGAGAAACAGAGGAAGCGTATAGCTGAGGATCGGGTTTATATGTTTCTTGCAGGTCTTGATCACAGTTTGGATCAAGTTAGCAGTCGTGTTTTGGCTGCTTCTCCTTTACCAAGCCTGGAAGAAGCCTACTCACTGGTTCGTCGCGAAGCACAACGACAGGTCACCATGGGAACTGAAGATAGTTCTATGGCTTCAGCCCTGGTAGCCCAAAAAAGCAGCTTTCGGCCAGCCCCTCCTGCTGTTTCCTCTGAGCCTTCTGCTCGCCTCTGCACTTATTGCAATAGTACTCGACATACAGTGGATGTTTGCTGGAAGAAGCATGGTTACTCGGAGTGGTATAAGCTTAAGCAAGCCGAGAGAAGGAACAAGAAATCCTCTCAGTCTGCCCTTGTTGACACATGTCCCTCTTCTGCTTCTCAGGTCTCTCGAGTTTCTTCCCAAGGAGGAGGTTTGCATTTCTTTCTTCTACTAACACTTGGGTTATTGATTCAAGGGCTACTGATCATATGACTAGTAAGTCTTCCTTGTTCAGTTCTCTAATACCTCCGCCTGTTAAGTCTGTTCAGGTTGCCGATGGGACTCCCATGCCGATTACAGGGGCCGGGACTGTCTCTCTTTCTCCTTCATTCTCCATGTCTTCTGTTTTGCTTGCACCTAATCTCTCTAATAGTCTCCTCTCCATTAGCCAAATTACTAAAAGTCTTAATTGTTCTGTGACCTTTCATTCTACTCACTGTGTTTTTCAGGACAATCTCACGAAGATGACGATTGGCACTGGTAGGGAGAGAGGGGGTCTTTACTACTTAGAGGGGACCCGACAATTGCAGTCAGAGTCTAGCCGTGGGCTTCAAGTAGGAAGAGGAGGGTCTGAAAGGGAGAAGATTCTTTTATGGCATTGTCGTCTTGGACATCCATCGTTTGTCTATCTAGAACGTTTGTTTCCTAGGTTGTTTATCAATATTCCTGTTGCTAGTTTAAGGTATGAACAGTGCATTTATGCAAAAAACCATCGTGTTCCTTTTAAAGTGAGTTTCAATAAAAGCTCTATTCCTTTTTCATGTGTTTATACAGATGTTTGGGGTCCGTTTTCTACTCCTTCTGCTTCTGGTCATAAATATTTTGTGTCTTTTATTGATGACTGTACTCGGGTGAGCTGGGTGTACTTGCTAAAGTCTAAAAGTGATGTTATCCATGTTATTCCTAAATTTTACAAAATGATTATCACACAGTTTAATTCTCAGGTTCAGGTATTTCATTCTGACAAGGCTTTTTTACTCAAATACCACCTGAACTATAAAGGGTGTGCTCAAATACCACCCAAACTTTTTTTCTTGCCAATTTACCACCTGAACTTTCACATATTGACTAATTTACCACCTACCGTCATTTTAGTTAAATTTTCTGTTTATTTCAAGGGTATTTTCGTCATTTATATAAAAAAAGCATTTTAAATATTAAAAAAAAAATCTAATTAAACCCCCTAAAAAAAAAGGATATTTCCATTTTCTATTTTTTTTGTTTTTAATTTTTTTTCTAATTATATTTTAAAAAAAGTTTTTAAAATAATAATATTTTTTTATTGTATTCAAGGGTAAAATGGGAAGTTTAAGAAATTTTTTGATGATTTAACAGAAAAATGGATGTTAGGTGGCAAATTAGCACATATTAATAATTTCAGATGGTAAATTGGCAAGAAAAAAAGTTTGGGTGGTATTTGAGCACACCCCCTGTAGTTCAGGTGCTATTTGGGTAAAAAAGCCTTCTGACAATGGTCGTGAGTTTGTTAATCAGTCACTTACTGATTTCTATACACAACATGGCATCATCCACCAGACGACGTGTGCCTACACGCCACAACAGAACGGCATAGCAGAACGTAAGAACCGTCATCTTCTTGAGGTGGCACGGGCCTTATGTTTTACTATGCATGTTCCGAAACGCTTCTGGGCTGATGCTGTCATGACTGCTGTCTTTCTTATCAATAGAATGCCTGCTCGTATCATTGACTATCAGACCCCATTGCGGATGTTGTCACGATTTCACCCTATCCCTTCTGCCCTAAATCTTTGCCCTAGGGTCTTTGGTTGTGTTTGTTTTGTTCATGTTCACTCTCTTCATAGGGATAAACTTGATCCCCGTGCCCTTAGGTGTGTTTTTCTTGGTTACTCTAATTCTCAAAAGGGGTATAAATGTTTTCATCCTCCTACAGGTAAAATCTATGTGTCCATGGATGTTGAGTTTTGTGAGCGTGTGTCTTATTTTTCTGGGGAGGTCTCAATGGTACCTCTTCAGGGGGAGATTCGAAGTAAGGAAGAGGAACAATTGTGGTTGGATGAAAAGAGATTGTGGATTTCGGGTAAGGGGGAGGATTCAGCTGTTTCGGGTTCTGATCCTGTGATGGCTGAATCCGAACCTGAGGAAAGGCCGGCCCGGTTGTTCCAAAAAGGCTATACTAGGAGAAACAAAGTTACTACTGCTGTGCCTCCCTCTAATTTCAGTACTCCTCTTGATGATACTACCATGCCATCGGATGACTCTTCTAAGATCGACTCTGAGGTACATGTTTCTTTCCCTATAGCTTCAGTTTCAGATACTGATTTGAATCCTAACCCTGTAACTTCAGAATCTGCTGACTTGGATTCACAAGTTGGTGGTCCGGATAGAAGATATCCCCTTCGTGAACGTAGAGAGCCTGATAGGTTGGGCTTCTCTAAATCATCTTCTAATGTAGTTTATCCTATGTCAGATTTTGTCTCTTATCATCGTTTGTCTAAGTCTCACCTTGCTTTTGCCCTTCAGTTGTCTTCTGTTTCTGTTCCTAGTCATTTTCAGGAAGCTCTTGGAGATCCCAAGTGGAAGTCTGCTATGGTAGAAGAAATGAAGGCACTCCAGAAGAATTCTACTTGGGAGATGGTCGAGTTACCTCAGGAAAAGAAGACAGTAGGGTGTAAGTGGGTATTTACAGTGAAATATAAATCAGATGGTACAGTTGACGGGTACAAGGCTAGACTGGTTGCCAAGGGTTACACCCAGACTTATGGGATTGACTATCGAGAGACCTTTGCTCCTGTGGCCAAGATAAACACTGTTAGAGTCATACTTTCTCTTGCAGCTAATTTGGATTGGTCATTACGACAGTTTGATGTGAAGAATGCTTTTCTTCATGGTGATCTGATAGAGGAGGTGTATATGGATCCTCCTCCAGGATTTACACCGAAAGGAGGCAAGGTATGCAAGCTGAAGAAGGCGCTTTATGGACTGAAACAGTCGCCGAGGGCTTGGTTTGGCAGATTAAGCCACTCAATGAAGGCATATGGTTTTAAGCAAGCCTTGGCAGATCACACCCTGTTCTATAAACGAGATGGTGATGATATTACCTTGCTTATTGTTTATGTTGATGACATGATTGTTACAGGTAGTAATCCAAGTAAGATAGAGAAGCTTCAGGGTTATTTGGCTAAGGAATTTGAAATGAAGGATTTAGGAGCTCTAAAATACTTCTTGGGCATTGAAGTGTCTCGGTCCAAGCAAGGAATTTTCCTCTCTCAACGGAAGTATACATTAGATCTCTTGGCTAAAACTGGTAACTCTGCCTGTGAACCTGTGGATACTCCTATTGAGGTGAATCATGGTCTGACTATCTATCCTGATCAGGTTCCGACAAACAAGGAAAGGTATCAGAGGCTAGTAGGGAAGTTGATCTATCTAGCTCATACTAGGCCTGACATATCATATGCAGTTAGTGTTGTGAGTCAATTCATGCATAATCCGAGCAACCGACACATGGATGCAGTGAATCGTATTTTGGCTTATCTAAAGTCCTCTCCAGGTAAAGGTATTATGTTCTCCAGGCATGGACACCTAGATATTGTGGGATACACTGATTCAGACTTTGCTGGGTCCAGATTGGATAGGAAGTCTACTTCAGGGTATGTGTCATTTGTTGGAGGAAATTTGGTGACTTGGCGGAGTAAGAAACAGAATGTGGTATCACTGTCTAGTGCAGAAGTTGAATACCGTGCCCTTCATCATGCAACTACAGAGATTACTTAGCTCAAAATTCTCTTAAGTGAACTCGGGTATGGTCCTCAAAAACCGATGATGCTCTTTTGTGATAACACGGCGGCTATTGAGATTGCTAATAATCCTGTACAGCACGATCGAACCAAGCATGTTGAACTTGACAGGAACTACATCAAGGATAATCTAGATGCTGGTGTGATAGAGGTTCCTTATATTAGGAGTGCGGATCAGCTGGCTGATATGATGACTCATGCTGTTGCTAGTGGTCCATTCCATGCATCGCTATCCAAGTTGGGCATGAGCGATATCTATGCACCAACTTGAGGGGGAGAGTTAGCGTGTATATAGGTTTTCCTTATTTAGTTAGGAATTAATGTCATAGCTGTATAGTTGACTTACCTTAAATGGTATTATGTATCCTGTATAAATATACCTTGAAATATATTAAAAAAAATTTTTCAGCCATATTATCAAGTGAAACTAAAAACTAAAAACTACTTGGAAATGTTTTTAGTTTTTAACTTTAGTTTATCAACCTTTCTAATATATTTTTCTCCTTTATCATCTCTTTTCTTTCCTTTATCATCTCTTTTCTTTCCTTTATCCTTCTCTATCTTTAATTTAAAAAAATAAATAAATAAAAAAAAAATGTTATTAAGTATACACTCAGCAAATTGTCCAGGAATATCTGAAAAAGGAAAAGAAAAGGAATGGCAATGCAAATCTTACAGGATGGAAGTTCAGAGAGTTGACTGAGTATATCTCATTGCCCTCTCTGTGGCATTTGAACGTAAAGTTTTTACTTTGTTGTGCGTCATCCAGATGATGTACACCAACCCTACCCTCAATGGAGCCAACCTGGTCAAAGCACAGTGTCCAAAACATAATTAATATATCAATTATTCAGAGAAGATAATAGTTACTAAGTGCTAGAATATAAAATAATTGTTGGCCCACATATAGCTTAAGCTTTTGGAAATAGAGGTAAACCACCAACTTTGTCATGGTATCAGCGCGGAGATCCTGAGTGAATCCCTGCCATTGCAAAACCCCCTAAAATAAGTTGAATTCCCCATGTTGAGCTCTAACGGTGAGAGACGCACATGTGGAAGGGAGTGTTAGAATATCAAATCATTGTTGGCCCACACCCTACCAGTTTAAACTTTGGGAATCCCGGTTAGCCAACAACTTTATTATGGCATCAGAGTGAGAATCCTGAATTAAGATCCCTACAATTGCAAAACCTCCCAATATAATTTGAATTCCTCATAATGGGCTCTAATGGCGGAGGGAGTCACATGTGAGGGGGAGTGTTAGAATACAGAATAATAGTTAGCCCACTTCCTAACTTAAGCTTTTGGGAAAATTGGTAAACAACCAACTTTATCATCAAGAAAAAAGGGGAAAAAAAAAATAATATGCGTGATACTATATCAAACTCAATAGATATGATTGAAGAAAGAAAATATAATGGACAATAGAACTGATGGATTTTTGTGATGTGCACAAATTACCAAAGAGCTATATCTTTTTATAAAACAAACATGCTTTCATTAAATGAAGATAAAGAGTGCAGGAATACAATATGGTGGACAAGATGTCCACTATCCTAAATGATCCTAGATTACATGCTCTAAGATATTATAAAGACTAACAAACAGAGTACAACAGTGCAACAGTGTAGCAAAATCAGCAAGAACGAGGCCCTAAGACACAAAAGCCATCCAATTAGACATAATTACAAAATTCAAGAAGTCCCTGAATTCTGGAGCAACTGACACCCATAATGATGCTCAAAACTGAAATCTCTCCCACAAATTGTCCACCTCTTCCCCACTAACATCATCAAAAATCCTTTTATTTCTCTCCATCCAAACTACCCACAAAACAGCCATCACAGCACATCTCCCATATATTTGAAACATTAGATAAAATTGTATCTGAAAAGGTTTTGAAAGAACTATACATAATGAATTCTAAATCCATGTATTTTCTTTTTTTTCTTCTAATACTCATAGAGAACTAAACTTCTAATCATAAATTAACATGAAATATACATTTTGAAGAGATAAGACTGCCCAATTGAGCTGAATAGTCCAAACATTTGGTAATTTACATGCATTAAAACTTCCTTCGGCCCTCACTCTATGTCAAAGAGTGAAACAAAAGTAGTGCAGGAAAAGACATTTACTTTCTTGCAGTAATGACTAATGAATACCAACAAAAAGAAGGGATTCCACAACCATCCCCCTCAACTCACCCCAACACCAAGCATGCACAAACATGAGAAAGGAAAAAAAAAAAAAAAAAAAAAAAAAAAAAAAGAGGGAAAAAACTTAAAAGTTCCCAATGTTAAAGAATCAAACAATCACCCAGGCAATGTCCAATTTCAAGGCTATATAAAAGCTCTGCCTCTAATCACCTTAACGTGAATTAAATTCCATTCATAAATAATAAAGCATACAATGAATGATAAATTTCATGTTCAATGAGAAAATTCATGCAAGAATATGATATTCAGTTTGACATTCTAAGCAAGCTATTTGAAAGAAGAGAACTATTCACAGACAGAGAGATTATTAGAAGCCAACTGAAAACTGAAAAGACATAAGAAGGAAATAAAAAAGGAAAGAAAGAATGAAAGAGCAAAAAGGATTTAAAGGAGGCATTAACACTGACCAAGAATCCTTGCTGATCAGGAAATGCAGCAACACACCTTGTCTGATACTTTAGAGGCGAAGTGATCCTCTTGAACTCAGTCTGTTGGTTATTGGCAACAATTGGAATTGAAGGCAAAACATAGAACATCCATGAAAGTAAGCAAATAAAATATGAGAATCTCACAGATACCCAAATGCAATTTTGTATTAAAAAGTGATTGACTGAAGTTGAAGACTATAAAATAGATCGAAGCTCATCCTCAAAATCCCACAAAAAATAATTAAAGTCCAATATAAATGTTAATCTGGAAACTAAGAGTAAACAAAGTTATTGAAGAAATAGTTTTCCTTTTAAATTTAAATTTATTCTTATTTTTTAAAATGGATAAAATAAATGTTATCTGATAACTCCTGAAAAATAATTTGTTACCTGTGGGTTCTGCAAGTTAAAAACAATCAGATTCCTATCTGCAGTGCCAACAACCATTAGAGGGTATCTCACTGTCAGTGCATAGCAGCGTTCAGGGAGTTGTTGGGTATGCACTGGATTTGGCTGCCTCGTATCCCAATATCTGAAGACAGACAGCAAAGATCATACATAAAAAAGCCAAAAACTCGATATCAAGGCAAAATGACAAAGCTTTAATATACAAGACATCAACAACTTGAAGAAACTTAGTTGTCAGAGCATGAGACAATTAGGTAACATAGAAGAAAATGTAGGAGCAAAAGGGTGTAGATTGGCAAGAGTAAAGCACAACATTCTCTACTGCGCTACTGCCCATAACCTTGAATGAATCATTTTAACAACAAATTATATGCTTTACTTACTTACTTCAGAGTCTTGTCCCAGCTTCCGGTGACTAAGAGGTTCATCTCAGGGACCCAAGCAATCTCTTTGATGGGTGCATCATGCATGGCAACAGTCATTGGTTGGCCGCCAGACATCAAAGGCCACATCTTAACTTGCTTGTCACAACCTCCAGAGAACACAGTCGTCCCATCATCCTTCCATGTTGAGCACAAAACCTACATAGATAGTCATATATTACAATTTGTATACTGAGTGAAGAATCATACTATAAACTGCTGACCAGCTTAAACAAAGAAAATGAAAGAAAAAGAAAAGAGAAGTCACAATTTATATCACAGAATTTCCTTAGATGACATATATTGTAATATCCAATTTTCTCAAATACATTTAAATACACATGCACGTTGCACACACTTTTAAGTAAATATGTATAAATCTCTCCGAAATAATGATCCTCTTTTTGTTTATTTCACGTAACACTGTTCTGACCCTGATGCATCCACAATATCTAGAAGCAAACAGCATAAACTGTATATCTTTCTTTCCAGCCAGGATAGGGCTGAGTCACTATGAAGAGCAGAAGTTACGAATTTCCAATATAACAATACTCCCTTCAGCAGACTAGTGGTGGAGCCAAGAATTCATTCTTGGGGGTACAATATGAAATATACCAATAGCTAGAAAGGCCAAGAATCGTATAAGAGGGCCATGACCACACCTAACCTCCCCTAGCTCCACAAGAGGAGTTGACTACAGGGTCAAAAGTTCCAAGTGCAACTTCTACAAGTAAAGGCAGATCATCTATCATTTAAAACCCGAACAGGTGTTTTAAACTCGTACCATTGTTGTAATTGAAACTTATAATTGACTCAGTGAAAGCCACAGTATATATATATATATATATATATATTTCATCATTCATAATTTCAGTAGACATTGGAATTCATGCTTGAGCGACCAAATAATTTTACTACTGAACTTATTTAATGTAATATGAGGGGGGAAGGGGAGAGGGGGAGAGGGGGAGAGGGAGAGAGAGAGAGAGAGAGAGAGAGAGAGAGAGTAATGTGATCTAACACCTAAATATAGCCTCACTTGAATAGGTCAATAGCAAAGAATCTAATTGCAAGGAACCCTTAACATACTAAGTACTTCTTTTATCATTATGTATAAATAAAATTTAAGATAAAAGCCAAAATAAAATCAAACAAAATAAAATAGAGAAGTTGGCCTAAACAATGTGGAATCAAATATGTTACCGGTTGTTCATGCGACATTGCTGTCTTAGGCATAGTTGCAATACTTGCTCCACTCTGGTGTATCTCCCAACATCGCACCTAAAGGCAGGCATATCAACAGTAATTCCTAAATCCTAATAATCCTCTGTTTGGTTGCCAAGAAAAATAAATTATGAATGCCGTACCGTGAATCACATAAAAATATTGTAGCAAATAATATATAGTAAACATCATATAGCCGTGTAACCCGAGTTGTCTGAATTAACCACAAGTCGGATAACATGGTCACAGAAATGCTAAAATAACCTTATGAGCAACCAAACAGAATCTAAAGCCATATACCTGAAAAAGAAAACAGAGAAGAAGAAGAAGAGAATCTAACCTGGTTGTCCCAGGAGGTGGCGACCAGAATGTTGGCTTTGGGACTAAAACTGAGGCTTGAAATGGAGTCGCTTGGAGGTTGAGCGACCTATTAAAATCAAACTAAATTAACGAATAACATAAATACAAGAAAATTGAAGAATAACTGGAACTTCATCCAACTTACCTCAAAAGACTTGTTTGGATTTGGATTGGAAGCAGCCATGAACGTCGACATTGAAGCTGCACTCAAGGTGTGTAGTAGTGACAATGGCTTATTAGTTATTATTTTGCAATTTTCTAATTTCAAAGAAAATAAAGAAAATATAAGTAAAATCGCAGAGAGAGAGAGAGAGAGTTACCTTCTGAGAAGTAGATGAAACTAAACCAAAACCAGGAGCTGATTGATGTTTGCAGGCATGGAAAATTGGAGAGAGCAGTAGAGTAGAAATAAATAAAGGAGAGACCGAGTGAGTACAAATAAATGGGAATTAGTTTCTAAATTCCTCTACAGTCCTAACGTCTTAGCTTTTAGGTCTTACGGGCAAATCTAGGGTGGGAATAGCTCGTTTTTATCGGCCATTATCGGCTAACAAATTTATTATTAGTCAGTCGATAATTCTACTAACAATCGACCCACCAAATTGAGTTGATAATATCAAATGTAAATAATTATAAACCTCCTAATTAGAGAAAAAATCTTTCATAACCCCCACCCAAAATCTACCTCTCCCATAACCCCCAATCTTATACTTAATATTTTCCTAAACCCCCTAGTCAACTAATATCCAGCTAAGTTTGACTTCCTATCTTTTAATTTTCCAGTTTTACCCCTTTTATTTACTTTTAATTTTTATAAAATTTTAATTATGTTTTTTTTGGTACCCGCTTCCTTCCCTTGCCCTCCACTTTCCACGAAACCCAACAACAGCAACGGATCAACCCAGGCAGACCCAAGCTCCTCTGTCGGTGATCTCCATTTTCCGGTAGCGTCGCGGTCTAACTCTGGCACCAATAGCTTCCTCTCCTCGCGACGAACACGGTGGTGCCCACCGATCATCCAACCGACCCTCGACGGCGATGGAACGACGCCAAACAGCAGCGAAGCCTCCGCCGGCGATCTCTCTTTTCCGGTAGCGTCGCAACCTAGCTCTGGCACCAATATGTTCCTCTCTTCACACTGAGTCTCTCCATGCCATTTCCTCACTCCGACCACAACTGGGCACGGCTTTTGCGAAGCTACAAAGCTGCGGCTTCTCCGACGGTTTTTGGGCCGATTCCGGTGGTGTTTTCTGTCGATCCAGGTATCAATCTTTGTCCCCTCGACCTGCTCTTGCTATTGGTTGGGTTGTTTTAACTCAAATCTTGGTTTTCAGGTTGGTTTGCCGCTGCAACCGCTAGATCCGCCACTTGTGGCGGCGGGTTGGGTGTTTTTTTTTGCTGTTCAGCCTCCCCCGAATCCTAAAAGCTCAATTCGAGGTCCGAGAATATTTTTGGGTGAGTTCTGTAATTTTCTGTGTGTTGATTGGGGCTGGGCAGCCACCGTGTGTGGTGGTCACCGCCCGACTCGGCCGTTGAACGATCAATTTTATGAACCCTGTTTGATTTGTTGAACTGTCTGGTCTTAAACAGGTACCTCGGCGATTAAAAAGTGCAACTGAATTCAACAAATTCAGTTTCAGTTTCTAACTTAATTAGTGTAACTGTGTAAATTCAGTTTCAGTTCTAGAAAATTTAGTTTCACTTTCTGAAAATTCAGTTTCACCCCAAATTCAGTTCTAGCTTAATTATGTTAATCGGATAGAAATGTGGGTTTTTTAATTGATTTATAAGTATATACAAATTTACTTAATTTATTGATTAAACAGTTTCAGTTCGTGAAACAGTTTCAGTTCTTGAAACAGTTTCAGTTCTGAAACAGTTTCAGTTCGTGAAACATGAGTTTTAAATGAACTTTGAATGAAATTATGGTTCTGAAATATGATGAATCAAATTTGCAGGTAGAAACAGATCGAGGCAGTGGCGACTGTTGTGAGATCCCGTATCTTTCAAAGTTTTATTTTAAATATTTTGAGAATTTATTTGATCATTTTAAGAATTTATTTGGAAATTAAAAGGGTTTTGGATTTATTATAAATATTATTTTAAAAGGAGATTGACCCAAAGTTTACTTTTAAAATTAGTAGACTTTTGATTTTGATTTTGGGTCCGTTGGATAGATTTTGAGTCTACGAGTTCGTAGACACGAAGCACGCATAAATCAGAGTTACGGTTTAAGAGATACGGGCATTTGAAAGGAGGGGCAATTTCGTAATTTTGCATGAGTAAGTTATAAATATCCAAATCCAGAAATTTCTGGATTCACTCTCTCTCTCCCCTCTCTCGCGTCTCCCCTCTCTCTTCTCTCTCTACCTCCGCCCGCCTTCTCCCCTCGGCAGACTCGCCGTCCGGCCACCTCTCGACCGGAGACGGGTACCGGCGAGTTCCCCTCGCCGTCGCCGACCCCCAGCGGCCCTTCCCATCGTCGGCCGACCGCCGAAGACGGAGAATCGGCGCGAGACAGAAATCGATCTCGTCGACAATCCACCGATCCCGTAGGAGTTACGACGTCGGACCGGTCGGGTCTTCTTTTTCTCATCGTGGCGAGCCTGAAGGTGGTCTCCGATTATCCAACCGACTTCCACCGCCGCCGTTTCGAAGGAGAGAAGCAGTCGGTGGCTCCCGGCGGCGATGCTGCTTTTCCGGCGGTGTCTTGCCGCTCTGAGGGTATGGTTAGTCCCCTCTCGCTGAACTGAACACATGGGTGTGTTCGGATGAAGTCAATGGGGCCGGAATCGGAAAGCCCCCAATCCAAACGCCACTGCCACCTTCGTCTGCGGCGATTCCGGCCACTCTTGGCCGCAGGTTTAGGTGAGTTTTGCTTCCCTCTGGGTGTTTTTGTTATTGGCTGGATTAAAATTGTGTAATTAGTTGTAAACTAGGAAATTGCAGGTGAGGCACCCACTGCCACTGCGAGCTCCGCCGCATGTGACAGTGCTGGTGATCCTATTTCGATGGTTTTGTGTTCTTTTCTGCAAATTTGGGTTTGTTTGTGATGGACTGCAACTGGTTGATAGCTTGAGAATTATGAATTCGCGTTTGAGTAGGAAATATGGTGTGGGCAACCACCATTTGTGGCAGCCGACCCTATTTCCGGCCATTGTTCATATTTATAGTAATTTGTTTACGGACTCTGATTTAGGTTGTGGGCCGCTGACATCATTGAGCTTGATTTGATTGAAATAGGTGAATTGCCATGGTTGAAATAGTGGTGTTAATGGTTTTGCTGATTGTGGATTGATAATTGATTTCCTGGTTAAATGAATTTAATTTAGTTTGGTTTTGTTAATTGAGATATAGGATGACTCAGTTAATTATAACTTCGGTATATTGAATCAAATGGTAGCTCTGGGATTGAATTAATGATATATTCAGTATGAATTGAATAATTGGATTAGTATAGAATGCTAAGTGAATAATTGTACTATTGTGGAATGTTATATGGTTTTGCTATAAATGGAAAATGAAACCGGATTATTATGAAATGTTATTTGGTCTATTGATCTAGTTGGAGATTCCATAATTGAAACTTGAGAATTAGATTGATGGGTTGCTTGTTAATTAAATAATTGGATCATTGTGATTGCGGGTTTATGGATGATGTTTTGTCATTATTGAATGCACATGAGATTATGTTTAATTTAAGTTATCTCACACGAGTTTCATAGCTTACTGGGTTTCGTGTAACCCGATGAACCATTCCACGATCCAGGGGTTTGTTTTGTAGATTAACTAAGTTGAGGAGTCGGCGTGGAGAGGACAAGGCAGTGAGGCTAGTTCAAATATAAAAATAAATATTAATTGTTTTAATATACCGATTTCACTCTAGGACGAGCTTTCTGAATCGAAGTGAGCCTCGGACAAGTTTCTTTTTAAGTTTGAGATTTATTCAGTAAAGTAACTCGGAAGCTTATCGATTTGGAAAATAAATGATTATATTTGAATTATTATGAGTACTTATGTTATATTAAAAAGTTTTGTTAAATGTTTTAAGTTTTAGAGCTTAAGGGTTAATAAATGTTTAAACAAATTATTTAAATGCCGTCTAAGTACCCACCGGTTATTAAGTAGGTCTTTGGGACCCATCACGGCACACACATAGGCTTTGGGCCGTGTGCCGGGATGCCTCGCCCTTTGGGGGTAGTCTACGTGCACGTACGGCACTTTGGCTTGTTGTACGACGGCGATTTGACGGTACACGGGCCACTATAAGTCCACTTGTATGACGGCGATTCGACGGTACAAGGGACACCCTAAATCCACTCGCATGACGGCGTTGCGACGGTGTGGGTGGAAGGGCAATCTAAGTGCACGTACGATACTTTGGCTTGTTGTATGACGGCGATTCGACGGTACACGGGCCACTATAAGTCCACTTGTATGACGGCGATTCGACGGTACAAGGGACACCCTAAATCCACTCGCATGACGGCGTTGCGACGGTGTGGGTGGAAGGGCAATTTAAGAGCACGTACGACACTTTGGCTTATTGTACGACGGCGATTCGACGGTACAAGGGCCATCGTGTGTCCACTTGTACGACGGCGTTGCGACGGTACAAGGGACACCGTAGTCCACTCGCATGACGGCGTTGCGACGGTGCGGGTGGAAGGTTATGTAGACGATCCACTTGGTGCGACAGTTTTGTAACGGTACCAGTGTGGAGCCCGTCGAATGGGTACTTATATGGCCAACGATATTACCACAAAATTTTATTTGATAAAAACATTTTTAGTTATTCTTTTTATCAGTTCAAAACGTAGTTTTAAAAATTGGGAGTTTTCAAAGAGAATGAGTAGTTTTATAAAATGGTTTTCAAATGAAAAGTTTTGGAGTTATTTGGTCCAATCACTGAGAGTTTTTCTCAAAATTTTGTTTTTGACGTTCCCCCAGGTAGTAGCGACCACCGAGGTCGGACCGTACCATGTCGATGCAGCAGGACCCATTTTAATTTGATTTAATCGGATTTATACAGTAAAATTTTACATAAATGTTTTGGGCTCACACTATGATTTATCAGATATATTTATTTATTATGTTAATTGCATGGCTCATTCTTTAAAAAGATGTTTAAATGTCAAGGTTTCAGTGCATTTATGAGCCTGAGGTTCGGGTCGTTACAACTGTCGTGTACTCGTCGTGCGTGAGGTGATCGGACGACGTTGTATTGTTGGCTACTCCTCTCATCTCAATGACTTGTTGTACTGTTGGCTACTCCTCTCATCTCAATGACTTGTTGTATTGTTGGTTTTTTTTTTTTTGATAAGGTTGCTGTGTTCTTTTTAGTGAAACGAAATTCAGTAAAGGTGTAACTGTTTTAGTGAAGTGTAATTATTTTAGTAAAGGTGTAATTATTTTTTAATTAAGGTGTAATTGCATTTTAGTCGAGGTGTAATTGTTTCATCACTTTATTCAGTTTCAGTAAGTGAACTCATAACTGAATTCTTCAATTTAGTGTAACTGAATTTCTGAAATTCAGTTTCAGTGTAATTGAATTCTTGAAATTCAGTTTCAGTGTAACTGAATTTTTGAAATTCAGTTTCAGTGTAATGAAATTCAATTTCAGTGATTGATTTTAGTTTTAGTGAAATATTGAGTTTTAGCAAAAACTTCAATTCCAAAAAAAAAAAAAAACAGTTTCACCAAAATACAGTTACATTGACGTCAGCATGCGTCAGCGCGCGTCAGAAGGGTAATTTAGGATTATAAGTTTTAGGGGGTTTTGAAAGAGTTTCTAGATGAGTGGGGGTTTAGACAAATTTTTTTGGTGAGTAGGGTGTTTAAAATTAGGCACTATAATATCAACCAATTTATTAAAATTGGTTCGGATGTTGATTTTAAAATTAATAAAATGTTGGTTTAATAATTTCAACCGACCCACTTATATCGACTTTATCAACAACCTAAATGGGTCAGTTGTTGGTTATCAAAATTGTCTTATCAACCTTATTGGGTCGGGTCAGTTGTTTGATCGATATGCAACAGACGACCCATTCCCACCTCTACAGGCAACAATGGAGGTTGTCTTGAGAAATTCTACAAACACCCAATTATGATTTGGCACCCAATTTATCTGAAGACTGCTCTTTTTTATTATTTTTTGTGTTTTTTTTTATTCTATCTGAAAGTACTTCATTGAAAGGCCCGAAGGGCAATTGAAAACAAAGAGGCCCAAAGGCACACAAACAGCTCAAGAGACTCGGCCCAAAGAAAGCGACAGATAAACATATAAGAAAAGAAAAAACATAGCAGACAACAAGTAAGAAAGTTAACTTTTTTTTTTTTGGGCCAAGAAAGTTGAACTACTTTTTTTTTTTTGGTAATTTAGCTTGGTTTAAGTAGCTTGGTTGTTGTTTATGTTCAATCATAGATGCCTTAATTTTTTAATTGAAATTTTATCTTCATTAATTTTGAGTGTTTTATTTACTTTGAGTTTTGGGTTGGTGAAGTACTATGTTGATCGAGCTTGGTTTTAAATTCGTGTATGTCAAGAATAGTGTGTGTTGATAAGTCCAAAGGCTGTCAATGGCGTGTGCATGCTTGTAGGTGCTTGAATAATGGCTTTTTATACATTAGGAATTTGAATTATGTTCATACCTGTGGTAGTTTAATTCATGAGTTAAAAAACAAATTGATGGGGTGACGTCAGACAGTTTCTACTCTTGTGAAGGAGAAGGTCTGTGCAAAAACCCTTTGATGAGGCCTATAGATATTATGAATAATTTGAAACATGATTATGGTTTGGATGTTTCATATAATATTTGCACAACGTTCCATTCATGGTAATAAGAGCTGATCATCTTATGCTAGATATATTGAAGCTTATATGTTGATTCTTTGAAGCAACCTAATCCAGGGTTAGTTGTACAGCTTGAATGTGATGATGATAATTGTTTTGTCCGTTTATTCATTTCTTACAAAGCTTGTATAGATGAATTTCAGTACATGCGCCCTATTTTGTTTGTAGATGCAACTTTTCTGAAGAACAAATGCAAGGGGACTTTACTTACTGCATGTGCTAAAAATGAAAATAATGGTATGTTTATTTACCTTTTGAACTCTTTTATTATTATTTCCTTTATCTATTTTTATCATATTAGGATTTGTTTTGATTTATGTTATTGATTGGGTTCATGTATTAGTGCATTTGTTTTGAATTTTTTTTTTTATTCGGTTTACTCATTAGTGTATCAGCTGCTTCATTCTTTAATACATCTGCTTTACTGATTAGTACATCTGCTTCATTCATTAGTGCATCTGCTTCACTCTTTAGTGCACCTGTTTCACTCATTATTTCATCTGCTTCACTCATTATTAATTTGTTTTTGTTATTGATTTGGTTTTTGCAGAAATTTTTCCATTTGTTTTTGCGGTTTGTGATATTGAAAATACAGCAAATTGGACATGGTTTCTACAAATAGTTCGAAGCATTCTTGTTGATGATCGTAGGACTATAGTTTTTGTATGGGACCGGCACACCAGATTGCTTAATTCTGACTTTCTCTGTCCTCACACGTCCCCCCCCCACTTCTCTTTTCTCTCTCCTCCCCTCTCCCTCGCGCCGATCACCATCTTTGGCGAGAACTCTCTCGTCCAACGGCCGACGGCAACGAGAACACCATGATTATTCTCCTCTCTCTCCCCGTACCATTCTCTCTCCCATCAGACCGCCGATCACGGCGTTTCGAAGCTCAAGGCCGACGAATCCTTCGACGGCAATTCACCGTATCCGGCCACGACGAGGCACCGGACCTACTGGATTTTGCTCGCCTCTTTTCTATGAGCAACGTGGTGGTCTTAGATTGTCCAATCGATCAACGATGACGGAGAATTGACAAGAAACCCGATCGAACAACCTCACCGACGACGATTTTCTGGCGATGTTGCGACATCGGACCACCTGGAAAGGCTTCCACTCCACCTACTGAGCATGATGATACCCTCTGATTGCCCATCCAATCATCCATGGCGGCAAATTGAAGAGGTAATGGCCGGCGGCTCCTCCGCTGTTTTCCGGCGAATCCGAGGGTGGGCTTGAGCCAATTTGGCACTACTACAAAATAGCAATCAGACAACGGATATTCACCGTTGTCTGAGTTTATAATTTACCGTCGTCTAATCGAGTGTTGTCTATTCATACCCCCAATAGACAACGGATAAAATCCGTTGTCCTGGTGCACCTACACAACGGTTATAGATGTACCACCGTTGTATATACAACCTTTAAAATCAATGATTTGGAAGATACTGTTGTTGAGTGCCAATTTAAACATCGGTTTATATTTAAAAACTGATGTGTATATATATGTTAAACAACGGTTATGTTAAGTAAAGAATTGGTTTTACAACTATTTTAGGTAGAAACACGAGGTGAAATAGCCATTAAAACAACGGGTTATTGTTAAAAACCGTTGTCTAATCTATTGAATAATATGTGTATTGCCATGTTTATAGGTTTTTCAAACTACGGTGTTTTATATGAAACCGTTGTATTCATGCATTAAGAAAATTAAATATTAACCATATAACCGTTGTATATACTTATTTGGTACATCGATTTTTGGATTAGAAACTATTGTATGAAGGTACTTAGCACAATGGCTTCTTAAGATTTGTGTGGTATGCTTAAGAATTAGACAATGGTTTATTATATTGAACCATTGTAAGTCAAGGGCACAGACCACGCTTTTGATCGAAAAACTGTTGTATAATGTGCCTGTTTACATCTATTTTTAGAAACTCCCAATTGTCTTTGACCACAATGCAATTATGAACAAACAATGCAGAATCTGATTGATGAGATAGGTTGTTTTGGTACAACCATTAATTGTTCCAAATTGATTCCCTTCATAATTAACATTTCTAATAAATTATACATTTACAAAATACCAATTCACAATAATAAAGGATTGGAATTTCTAATATAACCAAATAATATAAGATATTTAAAGGTAGTAATTGTATATATGTACCTTGCTCCCTTAACCCAATTTCATTCACAAAACCAGCCATATATGCCATAAACAAAAACCCTCCATATATACCTTTCCAAAAAACTAGGCATCAATCTAATGAATCAACCTAATTGCTGCCATATATATATCAAAATATTATCCAGCAGCTAGCCTATCAATCATCTCAAGCTAATCTAGCAAAGTAATCAATATATCATATATATCCAAAGCTAGTCTAGCTAAACATATGGCCTACGTAAAAAAGGTGTCATGCAAAAATCCAACCAGAAATGTCTACATAAACTGGCCCACGAAGTTTGCCCATTCAGTCCGGACTTCATCGATATCTTCTTGGGTATAAGTGTTGTCTTGCCTTCGTTCCCACTGAAACAAGGCAAACATGGAGTACTAATTAAAAATAAAATTCAACCAAAAATGCAAACAGTCCAGCAGAAAGAAAAAAATAAAGAACATGCGCGCCCCTAAGTAGATGTATTGAAAAACATAGGCATGCAAGAGAAGAATATGCCCTGTCAGGTTTCAACATCCAGTAGCAAGCATATATATATATATATATATATATATAGTTAGCATCCACAAGATAAAATAGGGGCCTATATCCAGAATCAAGCTCCAATATATTAACACAAGTGATCATCAAAATTGTTTTCCTTTTATTCTAAGCTTTCAGCCACAATTTGTTTTCCTTTTATTCCAAGCTTTCAACTACATTTCCAAGCTTTCAGCCACAAAACAAATTAAAGCATTATAAATTGCAACAATACATTAACTTCTTTCTCAAGATTCGAATACCCATTTATAAATAAAATCAGAAAATAGTCCAAACAGTTCTTAAATATATAGTTAATAAGAAAAAAAAAAAAAAAAGAACAGAAATTAAACTTTCTGTTCATGTAGCAGACGGTACAAAACATCTGCCAGAGAAAATGATCTCCTTATAAATATAACAAACTTTTGGCTAGACCACTAGATTTATCAGGAAAATTTCAGAAATATTAATATTTAAACCAAGTGTTCCTAAATAGAGCATGATCCTGTTCTCAACAGTAAAATCAGTAAATCAATTTGCATCTGCCAAACCACCTATTTGTAACAGTGGCCATATTATCTAATATCATGATCTTTGCCCAATCAAGAGGACCAAGCAGTCAATACTAGATAGCTGCTAGGAGTAGAGCTCAGGTGTTGAACATAGCTGCACCAAGATGCAAAGTAAATAGCAGTCGCATTTACTACCCATGTCAAACTTTAAGAGCTCTAGTTCCTAAATAGCAAACTATAGTAACATTTTTGGATGGAACATACCATATAACGACTGCTTCACTGGAAAATAGTAAATATAACTTTACTGCACAAACCTGTACTTGGGATCAATTTGTTCCTTAACTTCAACCTGCTCTTTGTCTGTCAACTGTTTGCAGCGATTATCAAGGGAATATATGCATACAGAGAGAGGATGAGATGATGTAACAAAAAGCATCTCAAACATCTCATTGTTTCTCCGGGTCTCCTCTTCCTGCACCCCGGAAATGAAGGTGGAATTAAAATAAAAACCATTCTGAGAATAAAAATACGAAATTAGAGAAGTATGCCGGTAGTGCAAACTCAAAAAAGATTCCATACCGTCAATGTATGTTCGAGTTTCTCAACCTCGGCAAGAAGACGGACTTCATCAATAAAAGGCAGTTTTGCAATACCCTTAAGAACAGCAAAAAGATGTCAAGAACTCCACTAGAGAGTCATCCCAAAAAAATGACCAGGAAAAAAAAATACATGTACAATATGGATTCAAAGAGAACACACCTGCCATGCATAACGTTTCCCATTCATATCCACTTCAAAGTCTGATACAAAACAAAGGTTCAGAATAGCATCTTACTAAGCAAGTAAAAAAGAATTAAGATCTAGAACACCAATCTTAGCCAGAAAGTATACCAGTAGGGTAAAAATCAATAATAGGTGAGTTGGGATCAGTCATCAACTTCCTATATTGCTCAGGAAGGGCATGGGAACTGCACATGTATAATCATTAGTACCTTGCTAGTTGAAAAATTTCCAACATAGAAGAAAATATCAACAGCATACCTTGCAGCAGGAAAAACCCCCAACAGCTGATTGAATGGTTTAAAAGGAGTGCCCAAATCAAAACTTATATTTAGCTGACTGAGGTCCTTGAGATCAGAAGCAAAGTGTGCAATTAATAAATTCTTATATTGTTGCCTTCTACTGTTCCAAACAAGAAAAGCTTCTGGTCTATGAATATCAGCAGAATGGAAGTCTATTCAGGCTCATCCACGGTACATATAGTTGACGATGATCAGATATAAACAAATGAAACACTGTCGCGTTAACAAAGATCTAAAATCTAGGGATTTCTTTTGGTGTCTCTAGCATTACTCTATTAATATACAAAGTTTGTTGATGCGATCTTGTGTTGTGTATGATTCAGGAACCCATAGGGGCCAAGCATTTGACTGGGCCACCAGACTTTCAGTTGCAGCTAGCATTGCAGAAGCATTAGCTTTCATGCACCAGGAACTTAGAGAAGAAGGGATTGGTCATGGTAACTTAAAATCTTCCAACATCTTGCTGAACAAGAATATGGAGCCATGCATAAGTGAATATGGCCTTATGGTGATGGATGACCAAGACCATAACTTATTGCCGCGCAATGTTTCTGGGGCCAGTGGGTCTAGCAGAACCTTTAAAGCAGACATTTATGGGTTTGGTGTGATTCTTCTTGAGCTACTTACAGGCAAACTTGTGCAGCAAAATGGGGTTGATTTGACAGTTTGGGTTCACTCAGTGGTTCAAGAGGAGTGGACTGCAGAAGTGTTTGACAAGTCCCTATTTTCAGAATGTGCAAGTGAGGAGACGATGGTGAACTTGCTGCAGGTGGCTATAAAGTGTGTCAACCGTTCTGCAGAGGCTAGGCCGAGCATGAACCAAGTTGCTTTCATGATCAACACCATAAAAGATGAAGAAGAGAGATCCACAATCTATGAAGTATGAACCAAAACATGGAAACTACTTTTCCTACTCAAAGTTGGATTAGCAATAGAGGACATGCAAAGTAAATAAGCACCTTTGTCCCATAACTATATTTCAATGTAGTAAGACCATATCATATAGCATATCACTTTAGCCTTTTAGGAACGTATTTATATTTTCAACCAATAAGAAAGCATAATCAATGCAACCCCTTTCTCATGTCTTAATAGAGTTTATTCAACCTGTCTTCTCTTGTTCTGATATTTTACCCATTTCTTCATGTGGCAAAAATGATGAAATCTACAAATACTGCTTATCAAGTAATATGCATGCAGCAATCTAAAGATAGAAATTGCAGAATGGAATATAACTAGATATGTCAATAAAGTCTTCACATTAAAATTAAAAAAAAAAAAAAAGAAACTGAAATTTTCTTACCTTTATGCTACTTCTTCTGCATCCCTAGCACAGAGGAAATAACCGAGAACTTCATGTGAGAGCTCTAGCACATAGGAAAAACAAAAGAGTAAAGTACGTGAGGGAGAAAGCACCTGAAAGTCAATTAATTAGACATGTTATCAAGTTCTAAACAAAGCACAAAATCGAACAGAAAAAAAACCCCAATATTTAGGGCTTTTCTAACCACAAAACAGAAATGCATGCCCTAACCCAAATTTGGGGCTTTTATTTAAAGAGGAAAAGACCCAATGGAAATCTGATTTTTCATACCCATATTGATATATATCTGATTTTATTTAATAAATTTCATACCCTAAACCAAATTTACCTGAGTGATAGGCGAAGATGATGAACGTGAGTGCTTCTTTAGTCGATTAGTGTTGAAATTAGGGCACAGAAATGGGGGATAAGGAATGAGCTAGGCGAACAAAGATGGGCGATTAGGAATTGAGCGATGGCGGAACAATGATGGCAGAAGTGTTGAAGATTGAGCGACCAGTGCTTCTTCAGTCCCAGTGATGAGTGAAGATTGAGCGATGAGTGTACGAATGAGGTTGGGGTGAAGATTGAGGATGGAGATGGAGTGTTCGATGGGGCGGCTGAGTGCTTCTTCAGTCCCAGTGCTTCTCGAACGGGGGATGAGTAGTGTTGTGTCTGATGAGTGGGTTAAGTTAGAGGGTTTGACCCAAAAGAATATATTTAAGGCGGCGTCAATTTTTCATTAAAGCTAGCGTGCGCTTGTTAAATACAAAGACCCGCAAATTTTTAATTTTTGTATAACTTATCATACACAACGGTTTTTCCTAAAACTATTGTTTTTAATAATTAGAAAAATCTATCTAACCAAATAGCATTGGATATGATACTTTCATGTAACGGTTTTTTAAAATCCGTTGTGTGTTAAATTAAGATAACGGACAAAATACGAACCGTTGTCTATTGACTGTTGTCTATTTATATAATTGTAGTGGTGTGGGTATATTCTCGATTCCTTTGACATGCTCTTGCTATTGGTGCCTGAGAAATTATTGATGATGATTTTGCTTATTAAGGGAGTACGTAACTGAATTATTATAAAGGCTTATTATTCTATTATCCCCTTGAACATAGTTCGAAATTTCACTTCACCCCTGACTTTTTATTTGTCTCAACTTACCCCCTGACATTATACCTCGTATCTCACTTAATTTGAATCAGTCAATTCCGTCTTAATAGTTGTTATAGATGCTAAGCTAGCGCTTATGTGACAGGGTATATTGGTCGGGAAAACTTTTCATTCAGGACACTTGCTTTGGGGTCAACCCTATTTTAAGACACACGTTTATGTTGGTGTTAGTGTAAGACACATATTTACAATTTGTATTTTTATGGGACAAAATGTCACCTCCGTCAAGAATTCCATTAAAATAGACATGTGTCACGCGCGCACATGACCTATTTTCATGAGGCACAATGGACAATTCACCACAATATATTAAAAAATTAAAAATAAAGCTAAAACAAAAAAGAAAGAAGAACAAGATGGTGGCAACGCACCCCTTCTCCGCCCAGCCCCAACCCACCTCCGGTGGCCCTACCTGCCGGCGGTGACCCCACCCTCCCCTCTCTCTCTCTCTCTCTCCCCCTCTCTCTATTCCTCTCTTTGTCTCTTTTTCTCTCTCTATTTCTCTACAGATCACACCCCCCCTTTATCTCTCACTATTAAGTCAAAAAAATTTACAAATCAAAAGAAAATTTTGAGTCTACATCTTTAAGCAAACATGGATGGGAATGATAGAGAGAGGAATAGATAAAGATAATAGAATGGAGGATTGAGTTTGCATCTTTCTTTAGACTTGCAGTAAGGCTGAAGGTGTGAAAGATGCGCAATTACGCATCGAGTAGCAAAGAGATAGAGAGAGAGACATAGGGATAGAGAGAGAGAGAGAGAGAGAGATGGAGCGGAAGAGAGAAATAGAGGGAGAGATGAAGAGATGGAGAGAGAGAGAGAGAGGAGGGGTGGGTCATTGCTGGCGGTAAGGCCACTGCCGAAGGTGGTTGGGGCCAAGTGAAATGGAGGGGTGCGATCTGCATCTCCTTCTTCAATCTTTTTTTTTGTGTTTTTTTGTATTTATAAGTTTAAACTTTTTAAATATATTTTAAGTTTTAATCTATTTTAGTTTTAATATTTTTCAATTCTAATATTTTTTAGTTTTAAATATTTTAACTTATTTTAGTATTAATCTTTTTAATTGTTTGTTTTAATATTTTTTAAGTTAGAAATAGAATTAAAAAAATTTGTTTGAAAAAAATTATATATATACAAAAAAGACCAAATTGTCCCTACCTTGGACGGAATTTTAACGGAAATAACGATTTGTTCCAAAACAACACAAACTATAAATATGTGTTTTACAATAATATAAACTCAAACGTGTATCCTAAAATAAAATTGACCCTAAAGTATGTTGCATATCTGAATACTAGGAATACAATACAAGGATCAGTAAACTCAAAAATTAATCTCAATAGAACAACTTATCGGATGGTGGCTGAAGCACTGTAGTTCGTTGTCCTTAAAACCGATTTCGCGCCCTCAGGTTCTTGAACCGATGCAGCAGGGTGATGGCGTCCGGTCTCCAGGATTCGACAACCCACTCTTAGATAAGGGTGCACACCCAATATCTAGTCGAGTCGAACTTAGCTTGAGCAATTACACACCAAATCTGAAAGTAATGTGGAGGATGAGAGGAAAGGAAACTCTCTGTGTTCACTTTATGAGTAGCTCAACAAGAATATATAGAAGTCTAGCCAAAGAGTCTTCCCGTTGGATTGAAATAAGTCACATCCAATAAACCCCAAAAATAGCAACTGATGGCTAGATAATATCTCAGTTAGTGGCCCTTAAAAGTAGCAACCAATAACTTAATAAATAATGGATAAAGAAGTGGTATAACAGAAAATTAGAATCAGTCAACAACACTGAATATAGGAAAGCAACGACTAGACCAATATAACTGAAATTCAAAAGAAACATATTGCTGGAAATTAATTTGAATCAACCCAACAATATTCAACAATCCCCCACATGATTCAAATTTGATGTGAATTGAATAACTAAATTGATGTGCATTAATGTTGATGTCTTTTGGACTTGAATCAACACTTAGTGTAAGCAGACAGGATCTACTAAAATGGGTGAAATAAATTTCTTGAACCCAATTTCTTTTGAGGTAAACCACTAATCATACCACACACATAATAAATTTAAAACTCAGCTAAGTTCTCGGTTTGATGCGTTTAGGCCATGCATCTTATCCTGGATTTTCACAAGTGCTCTAGAGAATCTGCCAATTTCTCATAGAAGGCGGCCCCACCTTCACACTTGAATAGGTGGATGCCATCAAGTGTGTACTGCAACATCACACACCACCAAAATAAGGCTATGGATCCATTAAGAGTATATTACTCAACCTTACTCATATTGCAGTTAGCACTATCTTTATATATCATATACACCATAGGAAGGGACAAATAAGTAGTGCATATACTTACCATTTAAGTGACTTGTTAGTACCCATTGAACCTAATTCATGGGATCTCCATTCACAAAGGTTGGGTTGCTGCCACAGATGGTTCATTCAAGTGGCTTAAGTCCCATTCCCCTCGATGTCTCTTCAATTAGCTTCCTTGCAAGTCCCTTTGTTAAAGGGTCAGCTAGATTCTCTTTTGACCTCACAAAGTCTAGAGAAATCACACCATCTTTAAGCAGCTGCCTTATTAATTTATGCCTCAAGCGTATATGTCTGCTCTTCCCAATATAGATCTTGTTTTTTGCTACTGATATAGCTGCTTGGTTATCACAATGAAGAGCAATTGCTGGACAAGGTTTAGTCCATATGGGTATGTCTACTAAAAGACTTCTTAACCAATCTGCTTCACTTCCTGCCATATCCATAGCAATAACTCGGCTTCCATAGTAGACCGAGCTTTAATCGTTTGCTTAACTGATCTCCAAGATACAACTCCACCACCTAAAGAAAACACATAGCCACTTGTGGAATTTAGTTCATCACTATCAGAGATCCAATTAGCATCACAAAAACCTTCTAACACAGGAGGATAACCAGGAAAAGTAAGACCAAAATTAATTGTCCCTTTAAGGTATCTAAACACCCTACACACAGCAGCCCAATGATCCCCACTAGGATTATGAGTATATCTACTTAATCTGTGAATTGCATAGGCAATGTCAGGTCTTGTGCAATTCATTAAATATAATAGACTCCCTACGGCCTTAGCATATTCAGATTGAGATACACTTTCACCTCTATTCTTTTTCAATTGTATACTAGAGTCATAAGGAGTTCTTAGAGGTTCACTTTCAAGATGACCGAATTTCTTTAAAATTGCCTCTACATAATGTGATTGGGACAAAGCAATACCTTCATTTAGCCTTACCATTTTAATTCCCAAAATTACATTTGCCTCACCAAGGTCTTTCATATTGAACTTAGAAGATAAAAATTGTTTAGTCGAAATCACAACATCCAAATTAGTTCCCATGATTAAAATATCATCAACATATAAGCACAAAATAACATATGCATTATCACATGTTTTACTATACACACATGTATCACCATTATTCACAATAAAGCCATCAGAGAGAAGAACTGAATTAAACTTTTCATTCCATTGTTTAGGTGCTTGTTTCAGCCCATATAAAGATTTAACTAATTTACAAACTTTATTATCTCTTCTAGGAATATCATACCCTTCAGGTATCTCCATATAAATTTCTTCATCTAACTCACCATTTAAAAAAGCTGTTTTAACATCCATTTGGTGAATTATAAGTTTATGTATAGATGCAATAGCTAGCAGCACTCTTATTGTGGTAATTCTTGACACAGGTGAAAAAGTATCAAAATAATCTATGTCTTTCCTTTGAGTAAACCCCTTTGCCACTAGTCTAGCCTTATATTTATCTATGAAGCCATCCGGTTTTAATTTCTTTTTAAACACCCATTTACTACCAATAGGTTTTGCACCAAGAGGTAAGCTGACAATTTCCCAAACTTTGCAAGAATTGATAGAGTCTAATTCATCTTTTATTGCTTCTCTCCACAAATTAGCATCACTGGATGAAATGGCTTCTTGAAAAGTTTTTGGGTCATCTTCAACCAAGAAAGCAGTAAGAAAATCATCACCAAAACCTTTTCCTTTCCTGTCCCTTTTACTCTGTCTAATTTCAGGTTCTTTATTTTGGTCACAACTTTGACTAGTTGAACCCTCAACTAATTTTTCCTTATTGTCAAGTTTAGTTTTCATTGGAAAAAATTTTTCAAAAAATTCGGCATCTCGAGACTCTACAATTGTATTAGAATCATATACCTCTAATTTAATAACTAAAAATCTATAAGCAGCACTATTAACAGCATAACCTATAAACACACAATCACTAGTTTTAGAGCCAATTCTTTTCCTTTTAATCTCAGGTATTCTAACCTTTGCAAGACACCCGCACACTTTTAAATATTTTAGACTAGGTGTGTAACCTTTCCACAGCTCATAGGGTGTTATATTAGATTTTTTACTTGTCAATCTATTTAAGATAAGACAAGCACTTAGAATGCGATTCCCCCCACAAGTTTGTTGGTAAACCTAAACCAATCAACAAAGAATTCATTATTTCTTTAAGTGTTCTATTTTTCCGTTCAGCTATTCCATTTTGTTCAGATGAATAAGGTGCAGTAGTTTCATGTATTATTCCATTATCTTCACAAAATTTTGTAAAGATTGCATATTCATATTCCCCACCTCTATCGGACCTTAACCTTTTAATTTTTTTTATCTAATTGATTTTCTACTTCAGTTTTATTTTTGGTGAACATCTCAAATGCTTCATCCTTTGATCTTAAAAGATACAGTTTGGTGTATCTAGAAAAATCATCTACAAAGGTGATATAATATTTTTATCCTCCTCTTGTTATATTACTTTTAAAGTCACCCAAAACAGAATGAATTAAACTCAACAAGACAAATTCTCTCTCTACAGCTTTGAAAGGCTTTTTAATAATTTTTGATTCAACACAAGTTTCACATTTACCAAAACTAGAATCAGAAAAGTCAGAGATTAGGCTACATTATGCATCCTTTTAATTGTTTGTGCATTTGCATGTCCTAATCTATTATGCCACATGCTTAAAGATTCAGTCAAGTAAGCAGAAGAAGTACTAGCATTTTTATTCATAACAGAGAGAACATTCAGTACAAACAAACCATCACTACAATAGCCCTTACCCCCAAATTCCCCATTTTTTGTGAGTTCAATTTTGTCAGATTCAAATTCAGGCACATTTTTTGTGAGTACAATTTGAGACCCACCTTATTAAGCAAAGAACCAGAAATCAAATTCCTCCTAATTTCAGGCACATGATGAACATCATTGAGTTGGAGGATCTTACCGGAGGTGAGCTTCAACATAACTTTACCCTTACCACCAACTGGTGAGGTTTGAGAATTCCCCATGAAGATGTGCTATCCATTTTTCATTGGTTCATAGGAAGAGAATAGACTCTGATCAGCACAAATATGTTTGGTAGCTTCAGTGTCCACCACCCAATCTTTGCCATTGGAAACCAAATTGACCTCTGAAACAACAGCTGCAATTACTTCTTCTTCAGACTCTACAATGTTAGCTTGTGGCTTTGTATAATCTTGGGTCTTCTGATGTCGGCACTCACTTGCATGGTGACCTGCTTTTCCACATACAAAACAGTTTCCTTTCTTTTTTTGTTTGAAATCAAAGGTTCCTTGTTTCTTGAATTTTGGCTCAAATTTCTTGTTGGGACCATTTCTTGAATTGAAAGACTTATTGCTTTTGGATTCCACGAGGTTGGCTTTTGTAGTGTTTTCTTTGGCTTTTTCCTTGATTTCACGAGTTCGGTTGGTTTCCTCAATTCGGATATGGACAATGAGTTCTTGAAGGGTCAATTCTTTTCTTTTATGTTTGAGAGAACTTTTATATTCCTTCCAAGATAGGGGTAATTTTTTGATGAGAGCCCCAGCTTGAAAGGTTTCATCTATAGTAGAACCTTCAGATAATATATCATTGACAAGACGCTAATACTCAAGGATTTGGGCAGAAACAGATTTTTCATCAATCATATTAAAATCCAAAAAATTATCAATAGCAAATTTCTTGGTGCCAGCGTCTTCAACAATATATTTCTTTTTAAGAGCATCCCATATATCTTTAGCAAAAGAATAATTATAATAAAGATCATAGAACTCATTGGCCATACCGTTGAGAATATAGTTCTTACAGAGATGTTCAGCCTTGTGCCATTTTTCAGCACCATATTCCTCATCATCTGGCTTTGGTTGTGTCAGCACAAAATCAACATTCATTGTTTGAAGGATGAACAATAGCTTGCCACTCCATCTTTTTGTAGTTGGTTCCATCAAATGCTTCCAATTTGGTGATGTGAGGAACTTGAGTTATGATGTTGCGTTCTATAGTCGAAATCGGTTTAAGATTGTTGCATATCTGAATACTAGGAACACAATACAAGGATCAGTAAACTCAAAAATTAATCTCAATAGAACAACTTATCGGATGGTGGCTGATGCACGGTAGTTCGTTGTCCTTAAAACCGATTTCGCCCCCTCAGATTCTTGAATCGATGCAGCAAGGTGATGGCGTCCGGTCTCCAGGATTCGACAGCCCACTCTTAGATAAGGGTGCACACCCAATATCTAGTCGAGTCGAACTTAGCTTGAGCAATTACACTCCAAATTTGAAAGTAATGTGGACGATGAGAGGAAAGGAAACTCTCTGTGTTCACTTTATGAGTAGCTCAACAAGAATATATAGAAGTCCAGCCAAAGAGTCTTCCCGTTGGATTGAAATAAGTCACATCCAATAACCCCCAAAAATAGCAACTGATGGCTAGATAATATCTCAGTTAGTGGCCCTTAAAAGTAGCAACCAATAACTTAATAAATAATGGATAAAGAAGTGGTATAACAGAAAATTAGAATCAGTCAACAACACTGAATATAGGAAAGCAACGACTAGACCAATATAACTGAGATTCAAAAGAAATATATTGCTGGAAATTAATTTGAATCAACCCAACAATATTCAACAAAGTATGTGTCATGTTTGAAAATTTTTCCTATATTGGTCATTTAATAAGACGATGGACCACTCACACACCAACTTTTGCCACATAGGATTGAATGTGGGCCCACTCTCCACCACCTTAGCTTTCCCGCCCACTGCATCACCAATTTCTGCCCATCTTCATCATTAATAAAAAGCCCCAGTTCCATTTTTCTACCCCAAAAGTCTATTTTCTCTTTCAGTTGTCTCTGCCTCCATTGAAGTGCACAACATGAGCCGGATCAGCCACTGAAGCTACTACAGCCAACAAGGAAGGACACATAACTCAGATGTTGAATGAGAATCAAATATGTGTTGCCACTGGGGACAAGTAGCTAGCATCTCCACATCTTAGACTAATTTGAATCCTGGGAGGAGGTTTTATGGGTGTCCAAGGTGGTCTACGATGATATATGACCTCTGATTTCGTTTTTATTATTATTTTGTTTTCGGAGCTAAGTTGCTGGTGATTTTTGTTTGTGCAGAGAAACAAAGCATGTGATTTCTTTGTTTGGATGGATTCTGAAATGTGCCTGCATTCTAAGGTTGTGATCCCTAGGCTATTTAAAAGGATTGATGGGTTTGAGGCTCAGTTTGCAAGTGGGAGAGCAAGAGAAAAGCGTTTGTGGCTTGCCCTTTTTTTGACTTGGTGATTTTTCATGGTGGTGATTATTATGATGATAATGTTGAAGGAATTAGTAATGGGATTTGGGCGATGGAAGATGTGTAGGTACATGGAATGGGTAGATGGAAGGATGACCATGGGGATGAATGAGCAATTACAGTGAAATGAGTATGATTTAGTACTGACTAGCAAAATTGCCTGCGCGTTGCTACAGGTGTTTGAAATTTATAAAATGCATATAAAATTTGTTAAAATTATATGAAAGATTTAGTGAAATTGGAAGAGATATATGGAAATATAAGTACATCAACGAAATTGTTAAACTTAATATTTATATCAACATTTGCTGTCATGCTTAACTTACAAAATGTGAGTGATTGAGAAATTTTATGTGCTGATTGTTCTGTTAAGATATTGTTCATATCACACTCAAAAGAATGTTAGATTAGTTGGTGGGACAATTGTATGTGTCCATAAACAAAACATTTGCAACATTTAGTTGTAGATTGTTCAAAAAATATAGCCATAAATTCAATTTAGACACATAACTATATATGCTATTTCAACGGGGTCCACGAACTTTCAAATATTTCAAATATACACCTAATTTATTATGTAAATTGAAAAATGAAATTTCGTCCATCAATTTATTGAGAGATCAGTTAAATGTCAGCTTGGCTTTTGCTAACGGGGATTAATTGGCGACATGGCACCAACTCAGCATACATTTCCCGCCAAATGAGCAACACATGTCCACTTGACACGGGCCCACACACCCATCACCTCTTTCATGCTCGTCAAACGCTCTCCTGACCATTTAGTATGCAAAAAACATCACGTTTTCTCCCAAATTCGAATATAAATTCCTCACTTGTGTTCAACGAGCGAGAAAAAGATGATGAGTTTGTGGACCCGTGTCAGGGGTTAGGTGGACCTGTGTCGCTCATTTGGCAGGAAATGAGCGACACGGGTCCACCTAACTCCTGACACGGGCCCAGAAACTCTCTATCTCTATATTATTATTAAATTGTGGGCCCGTGTTGCTCATTTGGCAGAAAATGTTTGCTGAGATAGCACCACGTCGTCAAGTAATCCGGGTCAGCAAAAGCCAAGCTGTCATTTAACTAATCTCTCCACGAATCAATGGACAGAAACTCATTTTTCAATTTAGATAATAGATCGGGTGTATATTTGAAATATTTTAAAGTTCATGGACCCCGTTGAAATAGCTTATATAGTTATATGTCTAAATTGAATTTATGCCAAAAATATAAGGATGGTTGTTGATTGGTTGGTTAATGGAAGCTTTCATTTTCACAGGTGGTGAATTGTTCATCTTCTTTGGCATTTCCTGCAGGTGTACTCTTTTCCTGTTCACTCTCCAAAACAACAGGATTAATTTTGGTTGCTAGGGGGGGTCCTGCTCTCCCTGACTGGAAATTTTTAAAACAATATTTGTTAGTGCAAGTAAATAGTTAAATTTTGTGCAATGTAGATTAAAACAATGGTTTAATTGAGTTAATATGAGGTTAAGAATCATCACCCAGTATAAAAAAAGGGAATAAATTGGTAATTTTACTAAGTAGAGAATAAATCAATGAAGCAAGGTGAACAAAAGTTTTGAAAATTGAATGCAACTAAAAAAATGCATACAGAGTTGATGAAAAAGGAAAAAAAAAATGATAGGATTTGAAGTTTGCACAGTAAATTGTGAGAGAAACATGTGAAATTTAAATTGACAACAATTTCCAAACCGAGAACATGTTTCCCTGAACAAAAATCATTACCAAATGTGGATTACCATAAAACAAACATATTAAGTGGCTGACAAATTGGAAAATGAAGAGTAAATTTTATTTTTTCATATAGCATAGCTGAGCACCCACATAGGATATGGTTATCACATGAAATAATAATTGATTTTTCTGTATAATCAACATTGAATAATCATGCATCACTTTCTTACAGAAAAAGATGACATACATCATGAAATTTGGCCAACATAAGGAGGTTTATCATAGGTAGACATTCTCTAATCTAGAAAAAATTAAAGCTGATATATGACTTGCATTCAACAGATTATTTATTCCAAAGTAATACTAATGATAGAAAACTAAAAGTGAACCCTATCTGTATAAGACATCTTATGGCCCTTAGTGGAAAGAGTTATATGTACACAGTATAAAACATCATATACAGTTCCACTTTGCATAATATGAAACCCTGATTTGAAGTCAGTTGGACTTGTTGACAAAGATTAGGTTTTACACGGGTAACACACCATAACAACATTTGAAGTGTAATGATTGAGAAATAAGATAGGTGGAGAAGGCATAGACAACCAGATCAGAAACCCACCAAGAGTGGCACAAAAATAGTGATATGAGTTCAAATGAAATAGTTTGTATTGTATTTTTGTCCAGAGCAAACCTGATTGCGAATTTTTTTGTGGTGGTTCTAATTTTGAAAGCCTTGATTAATTGGAACATTGTCGAAATCCGAACTACTTTGTTCTGAAACTTTTAGAGCAGCAGTTTGCTCAGCCTTCTCTTTAATTGCAGCAGTACTTAAAGTAGGAAAAAGAAAATGGATTAATTATTATTAGAAATTAAATAGAAATAGTAGGCAATTAAACTGAATAGGAACGTGAAGAAATGTAAGAAATTTGACCTTTTGAATTTCTTCCTTTGTTGTTTTAGAGAGTTGAAAAGGGCTATCTTCACTACAAGATTCGCCTTTGAAAGCAAAGCGGCTCTTTCTTTTGGATTACAGGCTTTTGGATCATCTGTAATTACAGGCTTCTTGAAGGAGGGTGATGGGATGGAAAGCAACAATTATTCAGACAATTCTTTTTTTTCTTTACAACTTGTCGTTCAGCAGATGGTTGCCTGATTCGATCAGAAGAGGAGATGTTGAGTTCAATTTATAACATATTTCATATCCTTAAACTTTACATTTTAGTCCTTGTATTTTAGCAAGTTTAGTATTTTAATTAATATTTTCAATATTTAGATAAATATTGGGTGATTTTAGTTTTTATCTAAATTCCTCAAATTTTATTAGGTTTATCAAGAATAAATTTTTTATGAGTCTTGATTATTTTTATTCTTAAAGTTTTTATTAATTAGTTTATTTTTATTGTGTAGGTTGATAAAATGAAACAGCCCAAAAACATAAAAGAAGAAAGAAGCCCAATAGATGAAGAAGAAATGAAAGAAGCCGCCCTAGCCTATAAAGAAGAAGAATTGAAGTCCAAAGCCCACAAAATCAGCCAGCCCGCCTAGCCCAAACTATGGGAGCTAAAGAGTCACAGGGCTAGGAAGCTTCCCAGCACCTTCCCGTCTGTCTCTATTTCTCCACTGGCCTGCGACACGCGTCCCACTCCAGCCCCACATGAGCCTAACCGCCACCTAGCCGCAAGCCGCCATCACAAATTTCTTCTCTCTCTCTCTCTCTCTTGCAGCAAGCCGCTCCCAGCCATCCAAGCCAGGCCACGTGCCTCTCCTTCCGTGTAAACAGCAGTCAAGCCCAAGGTCTTGACTAATCTTACTTTCATCCTCTGACAGGTTGACACGTGGCGCGGGTAGGCTGTGCACAGCCTTTTTCCGGCCTTTTTCCTTCCGCCTCTCTCTTTTTTCAACATTCATCCTCTCCTAACCAATCAGCATGCGACAAGTGGCAGAGACCTCAGCTATTTCCAATCTTGCACCAGCTTTTGTGCTGATCATTTCCTCATCACAAGCCCTAGCTTTTGCTTATTTAAGGGAGCCTTCAGCCTCTTCTTTACATTTTTTTCTGCACATTTTATTTTAGTATTTCCTAGAATTTCTCTCTAGGCTTTGTGGCTATTTTGGATGAGAGAGAATAGGAAAGATCTTTATATCTTTGCTCATTTTGTTTAATGAAATGAAATTTTAATTCATGTCTCTCTTCTTTCTTCTGCTTGTCTTTTATTTACTTTATACCTTTTATTTTATGTAGGCCTTTACTTTATTTTATTTAATGGTTATTAGTATTATTTATTTCTTTGTTCTTTAAATTACATGTTTGTTTATTTCTTGCATTGTTTTTATTTTGTTAGTATCAATCTCATGAGTAGGCACTAAACCCTTTTACCAAGGTAAGGGGAAGCACTACCATGTTACATTCTCTAGTTAAGTTTTAGCTAATTTTTCATGTTTTAATGCCTTAAAATATTATAGATCTTGTTCATAAATTATGAAAAGTGTAAACTTTCACCCATGATCGATGCCATGTATCATGGGTTGTTAGAAGCCTTTTTTTCACATCTATGCTTAGTTGTTAAAGTTTAAATGCAATTTTCTTTGATTTATAGTTGTTACTAAAATTTAGTTTCACTTGGGATGCTTAAAAGTTGTATCTTTAAGCAAGAATAAGATCTACAATAGAAAACCATTTCTTTTGTGCTTAGACTATAAATACTTTTGATGAGGGCATCAAATTGAGTCTTAGGTGCCTTCCTTTCTTTGGGAAATTACTAGAAGTTTACTAGATTTGTACATAGTAGTGTGGAACCCTAGCCTTGGTTTTCATATTATCGTTTAAATTTTCAACACCTAAAAGTTATCATTTTTCATCTCTAGATTTAATATTTAAGTTCTTGCCCCTTTATTTACTTCATTTTCCTTTCAATTACTTTATTGCTTTATATTTTAGTTGCATCTTGTGTTAGTTTCTTCAAAAACCTACAATTTTTTTAATGTAGGTTAGTTTTAAATTTAGTGTATCTCCTTATAACACTCCCTAGGGTTCGACCTCCTCTTTTCTACGAACTTTACTATAAAAACTCGTATATTTGCGAGAAAAATAAACAAATAAAATTTTACAACAACTTTTTTGCACCGTTGCTGGGGAGTGTTTGATGCACTAGTTTAGGCTCTTGTTAATTTAAATCTTCCATTAGGTTTTCATTTACTTTGTTTTTCTAAACAAAAAAAGAAAAATATATATATATTTCAAAAAAAAAATTGAATTTATTTATTTAGTAATTGTTTTTCCTTGTTCTTTTCCCACTTTTATAAGTGCCGAAAGAAAATATATATATATAAATAAACTTTTTTTACACTTTCTTGCATCTTTTCTCTTGTAGGTGCCAAGAAAAGAAAGAAAAAAAAATATATTCTATCACCTTAGTTTGTTGTTTATTGGTGTAAAGTCACTTTTGGTCCCTGTATTTTGGGGTAAGTTGCACTTTGGTCCCGTCATTTCAATTTGCACGTTTGTAGTACCATGTTTCCATTAGTGTCGTAATCAGGTCCAATCCATCAAAATCGTCTATTTCAGAGCCAATCAGGTGGTGCCACGTTAGCATTTTATGTCTCGGTTTTGACAGATTGGACCTAATTGCAACAGTAATGAAAACACGATTCTTAAAAAATTCAAATTGAAATTACAGGACCAAAGTGCGACTCATCCATAGTACATGGACCAAAACCATCTTTTTGCCTTATTTATTTTAGTAGTTTTCTTTATTTTGTGCTTGTGATAGTTATAATTTCTTATTTTTATTTAGCATATTTAAAATTTCCTCTTTAATTGTAGCTTCCATCTCTAGTATCTAACATCATTTTTTATTTTCTTTACCACTAATTTTGTCTACTTTGCCATCTTTTGAAAAAAAAAAAATAGCATATTTATTTCTTTGTTGTCTTTATGTTGTTGCCCCTAGTTTCAATTTTTTAATTTTTCTTCTTGTTTTAATTTATTGTTAAAAAAAATCATAACTTTTTGTCATTTAGTATAAATTTTTTAGATTTTATTTATTGTTGTCTTGTGCATCTTGTTCATTGCAACATTAGATAATGTAATTTCTATTTCTGTTATTTCATTTCCCTTTACCTATTTCCATCTCTTGTTTATTTTTAGTTCTATTTCCCTTTCTCCTTTTATTGTAGTTTTAGTATTTAATTATTCTAGTATTTTTCTTTTTAGTGCTTGCATTGGGGAGAAGTTTGCCAAAAAGGTGTGGATCATCAAAAAAAGGAATTGCTAGCAAAAGTTTGGTTGCCTTCTACTAGTGTGTTGTGGCCAATGTTACCACACTAGTGGTATACTCTAAACTATATCTTTTTAAGCTTTCTTGATTGATGTGTGTCTTGCTTGTGCAATTTAAATTTTCATATATCTTTGCTAGCTTTGTTGGTTGTTGCATTTTTTAGCATTCTTGCATAATCAAATAGTAAGGGTATTCACTCCCAACAAGATAAAGATTGGATTTAATCACTAAATCTTTGCCCACCTAGGCTAACAATCTCTTGCATTTGTTTAATCCCAAACTCAATTTAATTAAAATCAAGTAGATATTGGCCAAAGAGTTCACGAAGCTCATAGGACCCTCTTGGAAGGAGCCAATTAGTGAATACTCCAGTGAGTGTCTTTTGAAAATACAATGTCTAGAAATGTTATTTAAGGTTGCAATCATCTTGATGCTTAAAAGGGACTCGTTTTTAAGAGCGAGAGACCGTTTGTGACTCCTCCACCCCTTCCAGAACTGACCTGATTGTATTTTTTAGAGCCTTATACCGGTACGCCTCTAGTTCACTTTGTAAGAGAGGAGAAGCTTGTCTAGTGCTTAATTAAGATTAGGATTGTCTAAAAGACACTACCCAAGGCTAAATCAAAGATAATTAAATTGATTGTTTGGATTAACTTTTTGTTAGGTTGTTTTGTGAATCTTGGTTGTGTTTGCTTTGTTTGTTTGTTAGTTTGTCCATATTTTCCTCTAAAAAAGATCGAGTAGTTAATTAAGTTTAAACTAATTAAAAAAAAGTTTGAAAAAGTTTTTGGGAAATTCTTTTCTTGAAGCCGTCTAGTGTATGTTTGGTCGCCGTTCATTAAATCTCGATTTAACACTTTTTGACCTTGAAATTGAGAGAATACTTAGACATTTAAGACAAAGAATTGAACCGGTAATTGAAATGGGTGAAAATAACATTAAAATTCGATCGTTGAGAGAGTATTTTGCTCCCGTTATCATAGACACCCCTTCTTGCATAGTATTGCCCCACACTACCGCAACCCATTTTGAGATAAAACCCCACATCATTTAATTGTTACCTTCGTACCGCAGATTGGATCGATAGGACCCATACATGTATGTTAAAGAATTTATTGAAATTTGCTCAACCTCTAGAAACCAAAACTTTCCCGATGAGTCTGTGCGTCTCCGTTTATTCCCATTCTTGGTTAAGGACAAAGCAAAAGCTTGGTTGAACTCCCAACCCCCAGTTCCATCACCTCATAGGATTAATTTGTTAAAAAAAATTTGTCAAAATTTTTCCCAATGTCTAGGACTAACGCGCTTAGGAGAGACATTTCGAAGTTCAGACAAAAAAATTATGAGCAATTTTATGAGAGTTGGGAGAGATTTAAGGATTTAATTTTGAGGTGTCCTCACCTTGTTTTAAAGACGTGGCGTTTGATGCAATACTTTTACAATTGTTTAACTTAAATAAATCGCAATATGGTAGAGTCCATGAATGTGGGTACGTTTTTAAATCTAGGGGAAGAGCAAGCTTATGATTTCTTTGAAAAATTGTCCGAAAATTCTCAACAATGATATTTCTCTAACCCATATGATAGACAAGCAAAAGAACCAAAGTGTAGGGGGTTGTATGAAGTGAATGTCGATGTAGACTTAGGTCTAAGATTGAGAGTCTAACAAGAATGGTGGAGGCCTTTGCCTTGAGTCAAACCATGAGTTTCGTTAACCATGTTCAAAGTGAGGTTTGTTCTCATTGTGCTAGCCCAATGCATAATGTCCAAGCATGTCCTTCTTGTATGCTTTTTTGAGAGTAATTTTGAGCATACAAATGCCCTTAACAATTTTAGGAAGCGGTTTGTGAACCAAAGTACCTTTTCCGAGACTTACAACCCCAATTAGAAGAATCACCCAAATCTTTCTTGAAGACAAAGCCAACCCCAAACGAACTTAGGAGGAAATTCAACGCCAAACAATTCATTCCGTCCTCCTAATCTCTCATATTCTCATGTTTCCCATGTTTCTCATCCTACTCCACAAAGTGATGCCCCACAACAAACTTCATCATCACTTTTAGAAGACACTCTCCAAAAGTTCATGCAATTGACCGGTCAAGCCTTTGTAGAGGTTAAAGCTTCCACCCACCAAAATACACAAGCCATTGTCAAGCTAGAACATCAAATAGGTCAGTTAGCTACCATTCTGGGAGAGAGAAAGAGAAGGGCAAATTTCCAAGTCAACTCATTCCTAATTCAAATGATTAATTCCATGTTGATGCATTTAGTTCATCCACTACTCATGAGCATGTCAAGTCCATCACAACGCTTAGGTCGGGTAGGCAAATTGTTAATAAGGTTCAAATGTCCAATTTTGAAAAAGAAAATGATGAAATGACAAAAATGAAACAAATGGATTAGGCAACCTAGAGCTTAATGTTGATCATAATGTCAAGTCAAAAGGAAAAGAGCCTTTAATTGTTGATTTTTCTCCAACTCTTGTGTCCAAAGCCTCATTTCTTCATATGTTGGTTAGGACAAAGAAAAATGCACAATTTAATGACATCCTAGAAGTGTTCAAGCAAATTCTGGCATAATCAGATTTGGCATGAGAAAAGTTTTTTTAAGTTTGTACAATATATCTTGACACATGTTTTCCCAGTGAGTATCTAAAAGGTGCTGATGATTTGCCACATCACAAAACAAATATTGTTACAAACAATTGCCTTAATTCAGAACATGAAGCTTTGCTAACAACATTTTCTAAAACTTCAATCCATTCTTTGTCATCTCCCAACAAACCTAAAGACTTGCATGCAGATTGATAGGACAAATGTTGAATGCCATTAACAGTCTTGATGTGATCAAAATTGAAGGTGCCTTTTTGCAAATTCAAAAGCATTCTCAAATAATACAATTCACCAGATGCAGGATGAACATAAGCTATTTGTCCTATACATTTTTGTAACAATCCGACTCAAATTTCATTAGAAATTTGAATTTTTATTTAACCTTGGTCTTAAGAGGCTTTCAAGGAAATTCCGTTGTGCGACCTCAAAATTTTTTTTCTAAATTACTTTGGAAGTTTTTTTGAGAATTTGTTTGACAGAAAAAAAAGTTTTTAGTTTAATTTTTTTATTTGTTGACCTGAAGGTTGACTTTCGATTTAATGGGTTTTTGATTTCGAGTTTGGGCTTGTTAGGAAGGTCTAGAGTTCACGAGCACGTAGACACGAACCATGCGTCAAACAAAGTTTCGGTTTAAGAATTACGGATGACCAAAGTAGAGGGCATTTTAGGTCTTTTAAAATTTTAAAACTCAAAAATCAGATTTTTTTTTCTCTCTCTAGAATTTTCTACACCCTTCTCTCTCCTTCTCTCTCATTTTTCTGTCTCCGGCACATTCCCTTTCTTTCTCTCTTTGCTCTGCCGCACCCCCCTGTACGCACCAGTACATCCCAGCCCCTCCAATTTCGACCACGTACCACCCGACCAGCCCAGGCCACCGGCAAGCCCTCTCGTCGGCGCCGGCCATCTTCCCCTAACCTCTCTCTTTCTCTCATCTTCTCTCTCCCCCTGCACGTTCTCTCTCTCCTCTCCCGCATCCCCTCCCCTGCGCACACCAACCTAGCCACCACCATTGGCCTTTGCCGGCCACAATGACCCACCAACATGAACCCCACCAGCCAGCCAACAGTTCCCAGCCGCCACCATCTCCGACTAGCCACCACGTGCACGAGAAATCATCCATAAATGCCCAATTTCTGCCGCCTCTCCCTCGCCGAATTCCGGATAAATCCCAGCTCCTTTCATTCCTATTTTTGGTGAGTTTTCTTCCTTTTCCATTGGTCTTTCTTTTCCCTAGACTTATGTTGATTAATTTCGAGTAATTGGGAATTTGAAATTTCTGGGAATTGTAGCCATTTCGAGTTCCTCTGTAATTTTCGGATTGTAGGTTGTTATTGTTGTTTTCTTAGACGAATTTCACCCCTGAGATACCCATTTGTCGTTTAGAACCCAAAATTTAGACTAAATTTAGAGGAATTTAAGTTTTGGGTGGTTGAATTTATAAGGTTGGAACCCATTTCGGGTCTCCTGAGGTTTGGCTGAGTCTTGGGTAGTTTTGGTGATGATTTTGGACAAATTTCATCCCCAGGATCCCCAATTGTTGTTTAGAAGTGAAAGTTTAAGTGGATTTGGGAAATTTGTATTTTTGGCTAAATATTGGTTTTGGGGCAGCCACTTTGGGCGGCACCCACTATGAATTCAAACCCCACTATCATTTTGTGATTGCAAGTTTATTTTAGGGCAATTGTTGAGTGGGCTTTTGAGCTTGACTATGTAGAGTGTGGTTGGACAAGCCGATGCTATTTTGGGGTGAAAATGTGAGAGTTGGCCGATACCAAATTTCTCTAAAACGAGCTTTTCGACTCAAACAAGTCTTGTGCAGATTTTCTTTTAAGTTTAGGAGTTGTTTGGATGGTTGGGTGATGTTGGTTAGAGCCGAGAAGCCTTGGAGTGATTGAGGAGGTGTTTGTGAGTTTAAATTGTGAGTCGTAAATCGTTGTGTCGGACGAGAGACATGTGTATCATTAGGTTTCGTACACACACACACACACCTTTAATGTGGTCGAGTTGACACTAATTTTATTTTATTATCTATTTTATAGGCGAGACGACTGTGGCTTGTGACGATTCGGCAGAGAATCAAAACTAGGGCTATCTTTGTGAGTGGAACTTCATGAATTTAAATGTTTTATGAAATACGTGATTTATATTAATTATTTGAGTTTTGGATTGAGAAATAATATATGTGAATGAACTTTGACCTATCAAACGAATTTTATGAAATTTCATTATTTTAATTATGTTAAGCATCTTGAGTTTGATCTGAGATTTGATAAATAAATGTCAGGTTTCGGTTTTTCATATTTTCCCTCATATATAAGTTTTAAAATATGGTTTCACTTGACAGATTGTTTAAATTGATGGGTCTCTTTTGGAAAGGATTCTAGCTTCTTAATTTCTCTTTTGACCTATTTATTTCTTCGATTTTAATCGAAAAGAATTGGTTGAATTTATACTATTTGAACTTAAATTGAGATTTGCATTACGCGTATGGATATTAAAATATTTTCTATCAGTGGGAAAAGAAATTTCTCCTTTGGGGGCCGCTTTGCGTGCACGTATGACCAGTATTGCCTGCACGTGTTGGATTTTACTCCACGCGTGTGTATGGTCAGGGTATCGCTTGCCTGTGCGATGCATGAATTCCACACAGGTGTATGGCCAGGTTTTTCAGGGTATAAGCATGGTGGGATTTAATTGTTATTTTCAGGATTTATTAAATATGAGTTTGATTGAGAATTTCCTTTTTGAGTTTTATCAGGATTTCTGTTATAATGTTTTTCTGACTTTTTTTATTATAGAAGGTTGTTTATTGAGAAGTTATATTTTGATTTATTTAAATTTCTGGAGTTTAAATAGTTTTATGACATCCTTAAAGATCGTAAGATGGTTTTAAAACTGGAGATTTTCAAAGAGTGACGTGAGATCTTAGAGGAGATTTGATTTTAAAGGAATTTGAAAGGATGAATAACTTAAATGTTTTGTTTCTATATTTTGTCTACTCACTAAGAGTTAGGTCACATTTTTTTAATTTTGTTTATAACATTTTCCCCTGGGTATTATAGATCGTTGAGATTGGGCCGTACCACGTCAAGGCATGACTCTCAGATCTTCGGCGTCATTTCCCTTAAGTTGGGGAGTTAACTTTTATATTGTAATGAAAATTTAGTTATGCTCTGATTATCATGTGCTTTGGTGAATAAGAACTTATTGTTTTGGCTTTGTGAGCGAGTCTGAGACCCTTTTTGGTTGTGGTAGAGGCGGTTGATGTTTTTAGAAATGTTTTTTATATAGGTTAATAAATTTTGGGTTAGTCCATTTTCAGGGGAGGTTCTGCCGAATTTTCGGTATGATTTTCCTTGATTTTGGATTCCCACAGGACCTCTCTGAGTCTCATGGTGGAATCCGGGAGCGGTTCTGTCAATTTTCCTCTTTGTCTAGGTTTCCAAATCTTATTCCGAGAATCTCAAATAAATTTTGAAGGGAATTCCGAACCTACTATATAATTTGGTTTCTTCAATTTTTTTTTTATCAATGTAGTAGATAATATGTTAAATAAACACATGGTCAAGTTTCATTCAAAATTTTCGTATTAATTTTGATAGCAATTTCCGTCAGTTTTGTCTAATTTTGTCGAAATCGAAATATTAATCGAAAAATCTGCCAAAATTTCCGTCGAAACCAAAATTTTACTACTTGGATTTTTATACTATTATTGGATTATACTAATTATGGTGAAATTGAGGAAATGTTGATTTATGCCATTAGATTTTTGCTTAAGTTATTTCACTCATATGAGCTCTATGAGCTTACCGAGTTTTGTACCTTGATACATGTGCATCGCACCACCAAAGTACATCAATTAGTTTTATAAGACAATCGATGGTGTCTCAGATCTAAAGACTAATTTCAAATGTACTACAACTAATGAGATGTTGTTTGACATGTGTTTCACTCCATTCACTATAGGCACCCATACTCTTTGCCCTACTCTACATGCGCAATCTGAGACTGATCACCTCCACATTTGAGTAGACTAAAGAGCTATACTGATCTCACTCGAATATACTGTTTCCTAGACAGTAATCCCTTCAATCAGGAACAGTTTAAGAACTATTAATGGAGATGTATAAGTCTTGTGGATAACAAACTTTTATTCCACTTATACTCTCCTTTTAAATAGCTTCAAGGTATCATCTGTCTTAATAGGTCTATTTGACGGACGACTATCCAAAATGTTGTCCTTAAGGTCGGCAATGATTGGCCTTAGGGCACATATTTCCTACAGTTCTTGAACATCATTTCTTTGCATAATTGTTGTCTCGTGGCTCCTTATAATTTTCTCAAATGTTTTCATGTTTGATCTGTATTGGATATAGTCTGGATTACGACTTTTTGCTTTTTTATCATGCTTTTGTTTTCACGTTATGCCTTTTTGGATTTTGAAGCTTTTGTTGTCTCTTTTTTGGTGGCTTGCTTCTAAGACTTAATTTGGAGGTTGTTGGGGCTTCTTTTGTTTAACTTTCTTCTTTTGTTTTGTTTTGGAGGTTGTTCGGGCAGAGGTTCCTCATTATCCCTTTTTTCTGCATTTTCCTTGAGTTTCTTTATTCTAGGGGATGCCCTTATTGCCTCCCATGTACTAGAAACAATTTTCCTTGCCCCTATTTAGAATATTCCCTTTGTTGGAGTCTCATTTGTTTCTATCATCTGCATAATAAGAAATCTTTTATAAGGATGTTAAAGCAAATACATACAAAGCAAGTGTAGTTGAAACTATCAGACGTGGTACAAAAATTTAATGAGTTTTACTTTTTTAGGAATTGAGACATAATTGTTAGACAAATTGAAACTATTAGACAAAGTGTTACATTTTAATGAAAGTAGCCTAGGATGGGAATTGGAAGCTTTAAAACCAACATATATAGGATGATCTTCTAGGTTAGTTGAAATAGAACAATTAGGATTGACTAAGGAGTATGTATTACAACACATATTCTTCCCAAAACCAAATTTTAACACCTAAAAACACTAACAATCCATCTAAGAATTGATATCTCACCTTCTTCAAATATGAAGAAATTAGAAGCAACACTAGTAATTCTTTGAAGCCCCAAAAATCTTGGTTCTTTCTATATCCTGAAAAAAAGACCATTCAAATATATAGTTTAATTTTTCATAAACACAAGCACTAAAATGTCAAAGGGAAAAGATTTTGTGCCCTATTAGGGCACAACATTTATGTGCCCTAATCCTATGTGGTAAAGTAAATTGTACACGTCACTATTTATTTATTTTAAAATTTAGACACATCATTAATTATTTTTTATATCAAATTAATATAATTTTTTCTAAAAGACCATCTCACCCAACTCAAATCCAAGGGCTGTACTTTAATTTTTATTTTGCAAAGATTTTATAATTTTTTGGCACTTAAGGCTCATTGATCTGCAATCCGCCATTTTCTGTGCTCTTTGGAAATTGGATTTGAAAGACTACATGCCAATGGTCATGTCCATGATAATATGTATGCCATCAAATGGGAAATCATGGAGTGCTCTTAATCCCCTACAACTAGTTTCCTCCGACCTACAAAAGAAGTGGGGTGGCCACTAGCATCCAACTCCAATAATTGGGTGGTGATTAGGTTTATGTTTTATTCAAAAGTTTGATCAATGGAAACATATTGATATATATATTGCAATTACCATTTTATTCGAAAATTTTGATCTTTCTGAAACTATATATACTACAGTGGCTGGATTGTTTTCCATAAATTTTTTTTCTCAGATTTGTTGGGTTTCTTTTCTTATTTTAGTTTGTTCTTAAATTTTCTCTTTTTATAATTTTTTCATTTAAATTTTGTAAAATTGTAAGAAAGGTTAAATGAGTCTTTTTCAAAAGTCTACGTGGAAATTAAAATATGAGATGTATTTAAAAATATTAAATACTCTAATAACATGGAATTTCCATGTCATTAGGGCACAATTAGGGCACCCTAGCACAGCCCAATGTCAAATTCTTGAAATAAGGAAATTAAACCTTTAAGAAATATTGATTTTTTTTTTTTTTAATGTTATTGAATATGCATAACTTGCATGTCATTTTTTTTGTCAAGATTGAAACTGTAAATGGATTTTTGGATTTTCAAATGAATAATAACTATTTTGGGTGTGGAAAGGAAATTATAGAAAAAGATTAAAAAAAGAAGAAGTAAGTTTTAGGTTTATTGAAAATATAATTCTACATTGATCATTCTTGTTATTTAGAAACGAAAAAATTGATCAGAGTCGAAAAATAAAGAACAATTTCACGAAAAATAGTATTTTTCCTTTTTCTTGAGTCTTTGTAATATGCATACTCTTTGAACTCGATTTTGTTGAGTTTATCTTCAATTCTAAAACTGTACATGGGTTTTGTTGAAATCTTACCTTATTTATGAAGTTCTTCTAGGTGTGTACTTTAAAGATTTGAACATAAAACTCAAAAACTTTTTTTTTGTGAAATTGTTCTGCATCAAGAAGTGACAGAGAACAAAATAAGAATAGAAAACTCATAAATTTCATGTTTTTTGCAAATTTATAAGTAGATGATTATGAGTTTAGGGTTATCTTGAGATGGATTTTGCAAAGTTTGTGTTGACTTTCACGCTCTAATTTTAGGTGGGTTGGGCTTGTGTTAGTTTCAAGTTTTTATTTTGGTTTTTTGCTTTCTCTTAGCCCGGAACTGAAGAAAGAATTAGTAGGGACACGCTAGAAATTTTTTTTATCTTTGACACGTGGTGGTTTGTTTTTTCGCTGGCTTCTTTATCTTTGGCCTTCTAGAATGTTATCTATAATTTAAATTGGTTCAAGTAGAACTATAAAACATTTCAAATTTCCCTATTAACTATAGGGTTCATTTCAAGTTGATCCACAAACTATAAAGCATTTCAAAATTTTCGATTAACTAACAAAAAACATACAAAATGGTAAATAAAACTGGGTTGATGAAAAAAAAGGGGACCGGTCCGGACTATTTATATATTTTATTATATATTATAAAAAAGTTATATATATTGAATAAAAAAAAGTATAAGGTGTTTTCAATACATGCTAGGGTTCGAACCCATGACCACTTAAAGAGAGTCAAAGTGCATTCACACTACACCATAACCTTATACCCTAAACCATAAGGTTCGAAACCTTATACCTTAAAAATTAACCCATACAATAATAATTTTAGTATATAAATTATAAATTATCGTTTTGGACTTTTAGTAATATTTTTACAATTTAGAAACTATAAATTATATAAAATATAAGGCTTATTTACACCATTGCCCCCTGTAAGATACATTTTTTTTCACTTTGCCCCCTGAAACTTAAATCCTCTCAGTTTGCCACCTGAACTTCACAAAGTTATTGCAAAAGACCCTATGCCGTTAACTCTGTCAATTTTTCCGTTAAAATAGCTGACGTGACACCTATATGGCATGAGTGAGACTCTTTTTTAGTTATGTAAAATCCATGTGGACAAAAAAAATAATTTTTAAACTAAAAATAATAAGATCCATGTCAATTTTCTATAATTTTGCTTGTCTACATGGATCTTACATAACTAAAAAAGGGTCTCACTCATGCCATATAGGTGCCATGTCAGCTATTTTAACGGAAAAATTGACAGAGTTAACGGCATAGGGTCTTTTGTAACAACTTTGTGAAGTTCAGGTGGCAAACTGAGAGGATTTAAGTTTCAGGGGGCAAAGTGAAAAAAAGTGTATCTTATAGGGGGCAATAGTGTGAATAAGCCAAAATATAAACTAGTAATATTTTTAGACTTTTTGCAATGATAATATTTATTTAGAGGCTTAAAATAATATATCAAAAAAAGAAATGCTATATAAAATATATTTAATTTTATAAATTATTATATTTCAAATATTAGTATGCCTATAAATATATTTTATGTACTTTAATATCACAAGTGGTTAAATGATGTAGTGGAATTCACATTTTGACTTTCCTTAAGTGGTCATGTGTTCAAATTTTAGTATGTGTAGTTGACGGCCAACTTGAAATGAATCCTATAATTAATGAAGAAATTTAAAATATTTTATAATTTGTAAACCAACTTAAAATATAATCTATATAATTTGTGAATGTATTTCAGCCATTTAAATTTTTGGATTGTCATGTATTGGAATTAATGGACTCATAATAAAAACCATTTTGCCGGTGAGGTGGCAATTTGGCCCCGTAAATCTAACTCCAGCCTGGCCGACAGAGTCAGTGAGAGGGACATGAACATTGCTTCTCTCTCACTCCAACATCGCCATCGCCATCGCCGGATCTCTCAAATCTTCAGTTTAAGCCTCAAATTCACCAAAACACAGCAACTCTAAAGACGATGGATTTCACAATCCAGCGAGAACGAAGAAGAAGAAGAAGAAGCAGCAGCAGCAGCGATGGCATTTACCTGACCTGGTCACTGCTTCTCCTCCTATTATCATTAATTGCAAATCCCACCAATGCATCAATTCACATCTACGACAACCAAACTTTCAGAGAAGTCGGCAACGCTTACCTTCTCTCCGGCGGCAGCGAAGGCATCGCCGCCTCTCTGTCCCTCGACGATGCCCGCTCTTATATTCGGTAATGTTGCATGCGCGTCTTTCATTTTCAGCTTCTTGTTAGATCTGAGGCCCTGCTTGAGAGTATGATTTCTGCATTCGGTTTCTGGGTTATTGGAATATGAAACAAAACATGATTTGGATTTTCAACTTTTAAGTGGATTTTTCAATTTTGTTTAGTAGCCAAGAAAATGTGTCCTAGATTTAAATTGTTGTGTATTCTCATCCTAGTTCAATTTATCTGAATGGGAGATGGACCAAAAGTGGGAAATTATGTAAAACAGTAGTAACAATCTCAGGGTAGATCATAGGGATATGGTACAATGTTCAAGATTTAAGTTTTCAGCTTATAACCTTGGGCTTTTAATTAGTAGCTTCCCAATACAGTTTTTAATGCAAATTAGTTATCAAATAATTTCCACTGCAAGCACCAATATGTACTTTATTTAAGTAAATTTACCAAGTCATTAGAGTTTATGATGACTGTCGATGGTGATATGGATTATGATATGGAACTACTTATCGAAGAAAATATATATGGAACTATGATCTCGTGGCATCAAAGAACAGGAAAACAGGGATTTCTGGGAATTGTCTCCATGAGTACAGGGTGTAAAACTTTATTTCACATCAGTTCATTTCAAAGAAATTAAATTAGATGTTTGTAATAAGGCCTATAATACCCTTGTCGAGGATTCTATATTCATGCAACCAATGCGGCCCTTGTTAGTTTTCTTTATACAAATTTATTGCCTAGTCCATGATTGGTTTTTACTGTGCTCACAAGTGTGCATGCGGTGATTTAAATTTAAGGGCAAAAGTTTCGGCATTTTATAACTTTCTCCCCCTGAGATTCTGTGTTGCGTGACAGGGATTGATCCATGTAATTGCAGTGATATAACTGCCACTTAGTGGCATTAAAAGTGCAGTGACAGTGGGTATAAACTGATAGGTTGGCACTGGCTAGGGACTGAAAATTTTTAAATCAGCACATACAGACATCTGAATAAAATAAATACCTATCAGGGGCCTATTATTAAATGCCTATTTTCTTTAGTGTGAGCATCATTTCCTAGTCTCTAAGTGACCTCACCTTGCCATTCACGAAGCGCAGAATCATTTTGTTAGCAAGGATCTGAATATCTGAGAGACACTTTTTGGCCTGAAGTCTTAGAGACACTGCACCCGTTATATGCTGCAGAAAGTCAAACTAAATTGTAGCCTCTTTGCATTTACATGACATGAATTTATTTGGAAGCATATATACTCTTGTTGTATGCCTGCATTGCTCCTTTATTACCTGTTTCTCCTCTCTAATTGAATCTTTTATCATTGCTCTTGTCTCTGACATTTTCAAGTGGAACAGATTCGAGAATATCACCTTCTTGAGGAGCAAGGATGCTGCTGACCAGCATACAGACATGGAGCATAGTACTGGGTTGGTACAAGTTATAATTTTTGAGGCAGCTGATCGTAATAATATTGGTGGTTCTGCTTATGGAGGACAAAGAGCTATATGTTGCACCCCTGATCTTGCTAAGATGGAAGGTTGTAAACAAGGTGAAGTCATTAGGAGACCATCTGCAACAGATATTAACTGGCCTATTGTCATAAATGTACAATTCAGTGGGAATTATCTATATGCCAATATGGAGTATAAAGAGGTTTTCATCACAAAAACTGGGATGTATAACTTGTTTTTCGTAGCATGCGATCCAAAACTGAAGGAGCTTATAATGAGTGGGAAGACTTTGTGGAGAAATCCCGATGGTTATCTACCTGGTCGAATGGCTCCACTAATGAAGTTTTATGTGTTTATGTCACTTGCTTATGTGTTGCTTGGTGTAATTTGGTTCACTCAGTATGTGAGGTTTTGGAAGGATATTCTGCAACTTCAGCATTGCATCACGGCTGTTATTGCACTTGGACTGTTTGAGATGATTCTTTGGTATATCGATTATGTAAACTTTAATTATACAGGGATGAGGCCAGTTTTTGTTACAACATTGGTTGTGACAGTTGGAGCTGTAAGAAAAACAGTTTCCCGTCTTCTTATTCTCATTGTTTCAATGGGTTATGGTGTAGTACGGCCCACTCTTGGGGGTCTTACCTCAAAGGTTCTTCTTCTTGGAATAACATTTTTTCTGGCAACAGAGTTGCTTAATATTACTGAGTATGTGGGGACAATCAATGACGTGTCAGGAAGAGCAAGATTATTTCTAGTTCTTCCTGATGCGTTCTTGGACGCATTTTTGATTTTGTGGATTTTTACTTCTCTCTCAAGAACACTAGAGCAGCTACAGGTAAATCAATTTAATTAAAGAACTGTGGTTTCTGCTTTGCCTTTTAAATTCTTCTATTTAAGTTGCAATAGCATTGTTCACTTTCAATTTTCTTTTCTCTCCATACCATGAAAGTTTTAGTTGCTGAACTATATATTCTTTTCCAGGCAAAGAGAAGCTCTGTTAAATTGGATATGTATAGGAAGTTCTCAAATGCATTAGCAGTGGCAGTCATTGCCTCAGTTGCATGGATAGCTTATGAGGTATGGTTTTAGTAAATACGTGTGCAATGGGATCAATTCATCTTTACTGAGGATTTGAATATCTTAAAAATTATATGCATGTGTATTTATGTTAGTGCAATCTGGAAGGTTGCTTTTTATTTATTTCAAAATCTCTCTTGTCTCTCTGGATTGCGCATGAAAGAATAGATTTCATCAAGATCACCCAAAGAAAGTAAATCCGGTTACATTTACCATATGTATTGACTTGATTTTACTGAGAAGAATAAACCAAAACTTGCAATAGATAGATTTTTCTGAAGTATGAAATACTTTTACAACCTGATATGAGGTCTTTTACTTAATTTTATTATTTTGAACTTTTTAATTTCATTCTTTTTCTTTTTTTCCGATTAATGCATCATAAGAGAGGCTATTTTAAAGCTGTAAAATAGCTGCAGTCACTCAGAATTGACCTCCATGAGAACTGAAAAACCTGGAACAGCATCTGCTTCTCCTCCAAACATGTCTCTGATTGACAGATATATTACCTCTCTATGAGCTTCATTGCTTTGGTATGACTTCATGTTGCATTCAGGTGGCTCTCAATAACATCATGCAAGATTAAAAATTAAAGCTCAACTTATTTTAGCTTAGTTCGGCCCAGTTGATAGATATCATTCTTACATAATTTCGTTTACCTTTCTGTAAGTTCTGTTGGTTCATGGACCTTATGTCATGAATAGCTGCTTTCTCTTAGGTTCGTTATAGTTCTTTACCTTGAAGTGAAGGGGAACTTTATCATCCCAAAATGATGTTTTGAAGTATTGTGATGTAGACCAAGAGATTAATTAAAAAAAAAAAACTAAAGGAACTTTATTCAACTTTAATCTTGTATTATCAAATCAATAGGCACAAGCTAGATTCGATAACAAGATGGTGGGCCGGGTGGCCTATTTATATGGGAAATCCAAAATAAAACCCCAAAGAATGAGGAAGTATTAAATTAGTAAATGATATTAAAAGAAAATATAAGTTAAATAAAATAGCCTAATCAACTTTTTTGTGCCTATGCCTAAAGTGAGTGTGTAGGCCAGCATAATCCCCATCAAGTCCCCCTCTGTGAAATTGGCCATGGAGAGTTATACAGCTGGTACCTCGGACACAAAATATAAAGAAATGAAAATTCCCTAATTCTCATTAAAATGATTTTGCGGATTGCCCATTTTTAGTTAGAATATGCAATTGACTCATCTCTCTCTATTTCCTTTCCCTTTCCCCATTCTGTTTCTTTTTCTCGTACTTTTTCAAAACATGGGTTCTTTGTATACCTATGTTTCATCGTTTCAATATTTTATCTTTTTCTAAACTACTATGAATTTGACAAGCTTGCACCTGCAGGTGTACTTTAAAGCAACTGATCCATTCAATGAGAGGTGGCAGACTGGTTGGGTCATCACTGCTTTCTGGGATATTCTTGCATTTGCATTGCTCTGTGTTATCTGCTACCTTTGGGCACCTTCTCAGAGCTCTCAACGGTGCGTTATAATGTTTAATTTTAAACCAATCAATAGGATGCTTCTGTTTCTTTTCTTTCCTTGTCTATAAAGTCTCCTGAACTTCTGGTTGGCCAAAGTGAGCTCATTATGCAGCAGTTTCATAGTCAGTTAAAATCACAATACTCTGAACAATCAGTACTTCCAATAAGGCTCTATTTGGGAAATGTCTTTGGAGGTTTGTAGTTGAGAGATCTAGTAAGTCTGGTGGAAAATGGTGGGGAGTTGGGATGAGTTCTCTTAAGTACTGTAGGTTTAGGGTTGGGAGGGAGGGTCAGTTTAGGATGATATCATTGTGGTAATATGCCTTCAAAAGGTTATTTGCTGGTGTTATTTATCTTGGTTCCATGTGAGGCTTGTGATAGTATATTTGCAAGGATCAGGGGACGCATGATACTTGGTGGAGTGTTTCTTATATTTTGGAGACAGACAAGGCTGTGGATTATTTTGAGATACTTTGTGGAGCCATAATTTAATAGGCAGGACTTTTCCATCCCACAAATCCAATCAAATGATATTTTTGGGGAAAAAGAACACTAATCAAAAATTTACTTTCCTATATTTTACTGCATTTCTTCTCAACTATGGTTTTCTTCTCAACTAGGAACCTTAATCAATATATGTTCTATTAAGAAATTTAATGCTTGATAATAAATCAACTAAATCACTTGATTTGGTATTGAAATTTCTTGTTTTAAAATCTGAAAATATAAAACCTTCATAATTAATAAAAAACAGTGTAAATTTGATATATGTTTCTGTTTTATGCGTAATGTACCTTTTAAAGATAAGTAATCTTTTATCACCATACTCCATAATTCAAGTGTAGGGGAGTTGCATGAAAATTAGTTACCAAGAACAAACGTACATCGGAAAGAAAGAAAAAGAACAACATATTTCACTTTTCTTTTCTTTGTTATACTCTAATTCGTGCAAAGCACATGTTAATGTGCTAATACTACTCAAATAGAAGGAAAAAATATATACGTATAAGATGAAGGAATTAGAAGAACTCATCCCCTTTTGTTAGGTCAATAAGACATCCTTTATGGAGGAGTGGGCTAGGAATGTAGCTGACTTAGATTCAGTTGCATCTTTTTCTGGAGATTGTATTGCTACCCATAACAGAGTCTTCTTAGCTAAAGCATTATGTCAAAGCATCAATCGTCTGCATGCTTTTTTAGTTAATTATGGTCCTTTTTTTTTTTTTTTTTTAATACAGTTGATGAAAGTTTTCCCCGTGCATAGCCCCTCTTCTTTCTCTGGCCAGTTAAACGACATGAAATATAACTGACATTATGGCTCGTTTAGGCAAATGTTTTCATGGCATACAATTTTCAAGTTCCCTTGTACATTACTGAGCTGATTTGTTTTGCCAACTGTACATAGGTATGCTTACTCTGAGAATGCTGGAGAAGAATCAGATGATGAAGAATCTCAATCTCTAACTGCGGGCAAACCAGAAGGTGATATCAGCTTAGTCAAGCAAGAGAAGAATGTTGGAAGCAGCGAAGATTTTGATGAAGATGAATCAGAAGAAGATAAGAGGGAATGAACATTCAACGACAACCATATTCTGTTTCTCAAAACCTTCCTCTTTTATACAAGCTCATGGAGAGCGTGGCTCAATGCCCCTCTATCAACTTCTATTTGCTAAGCAATGGGCATTTGCTTCCACCTGTCATGCAAAGAGGTGTTGTAAAATTTTTGCTACTTTCTATTAGAATCAAAAGGCTGCTAGATTTCTTGTCCTGGTTCTCAAAGCTAATTTCATTCGTCATATATGCAAAAACCTGGGTTGTGAACAGCATTTTCAAGAGAGTATATGAAATCATGTAAAATGCTCTGTATTGAAAAGCTCATTAAGTTGTAATCATCATTAATTTTGTCTCATGTTCCACTTTCTTGTGTTCTTCTGTAAAGGACGAACTCTTGCTACTCGTCTAGGTAGTATCTTTTAATTGTACTTTGTCTGATTGTCAATTTGTTTTGTTTTATTCATTTTTATAATCTTTTTTGTTCCCATACAGCTGGAAGGGGGTTTCCTATTATAAATTTATAACCCATTGATTGTAGTCAATGTAGGATCTTATAAATAAGGGCTTGGTTGATTTTTTATTTTTATTTTTTCATTTTAAAGTTTGCATGAAGTTGGACACATACTTAAAATTAGAGCAAAGTACAACTTTCACCCCTAATGTTTGAGGTGTTTTATTGCACCCTATCATTTCAATTTTTCAAGTTATTATCTAACATTTTGATTTACTTTCAGTTTATTACTACCGTATGCCTTGACCGTCTAATCAAACATTAATTAATGACGTGACAGTTGCCAGTTCCATATTTTTGTCTATGTAAGACCAAATAACTTCTCTTCATGGACATTTTTGTTAAATCAAGTTTAATATGCATTTTGGAGGTTGTTGAAAAACCAAAATCCATAATAAAAAAACTAAAACACTTCCTATGGGATAATTTGGGAGGTTTACAAGTTAGAAAAAATTTGGGACCCGCAATTGCTACGTCATTAGTTAATACTTGATTAGATGATCAAACAAACAGCAGTAGTCAATTGTAAGTAAATCAAAATGTTATGAACTAAATTGAAAAAAATGAAACAGTAGAGTGCAAGTTGTGAAACACATAAAACCTCAAGGGTGTAAGCTGTAAGGGCATGTTTACTAAACTAGAATCGGAATGAGCAGAAATCAGAATAAGCAGGAATCATAATGAGAAGGAATTTGAATGAAAAGAATCAGAATAAATTGGAATGAGAAGGAATCATAATGAATAGGAATCGAAATCAGCCATTCTCATTAACGTGTTTACTAACTGTTAGGAATGAGAATGAAAATAAAGTTGATTTCCATAAACGTGTTTACTAACTAGTAGGAATCATAATAAAAATGAGTTTGATTACTAAAATGTCCTTCTACAACATCCATTATATTTTTTAGATGCTATTTATTAATCACAATTTTTTAAATGATAAAATTCATTTTACTACTATTTATATTTCTATCAACTATTTATTAATCCATTATATTTATTAATCACAATTTTAATATTCACAATTTTAATATTTGTATTTATTAATATTCACAATTTTAATATTTTTATTTATTAATCCATTTGCTAACTATTTATATTTACAATTTATTTCTATCAACTATTTAATATTCACAATTTTTTTAAGAGTCTATTAATTATAAGGTACTAATAAAGCAAAACATTAACAAAAAACACTCAATCCATTTCTATTAACATGTGGACACTTTCCACCAGCCCAAAAACATAACATGCAGACACCTTGTTTTGTTGGCCAAATCGATTTTTTTCTTCAACTTTACCAAATTGACAATTGTTCATCTTCACTCTCAAGCATCTTTATGCAACTACTACATCAACAACGAAAAAAAGAGGTTCAATCTCTACAGTTCCATCTATAGTAACTGCAACTGCAAGTCTGCAACTTCAATAAATTGCAGTTTCTGAAACTGCAGTTAGTAACTGCAACTGCAAGTCTACAACTCCAATAAACTGCAGTTTCACTTGCAATTAGTAACTGCAACTGCAAACTTGCAATTCCAATAAACTACAGTTTCAGAAACTGCAGTTAGTAACTACAACTGCAAGTCTGCAATAAACTGCAGTTTCACTTGCAATTAATAACTGCAACTGCAAGCTTGCAACTCCAATAAACTGTAGTTTAAGTTCACTTACAACGTTTCAGAAATTGCAGTTTCAGAAACTGAGCTTACAAAAAAAACTACAATTGCAATTAGTAACTGCAACTGCAAGCTTGCAATTCCAATAAACTACAGTAAGAAACTGCAGTTAGTAACTGCAACTGTAAGTCTGCAATAAACTGCAGTTTCACTTGCAATTAGTAACTGCAACTGCAAGCTTGCAACTCTAATAAACTGCAGTTTCAGAAACTGCAGTTAGTAACTGCAACTCCAATAAACTGCAGTTTCAGTTCACTTACAACATTCTAGAAATTGCAGTTTCAGAAACTGAGCTTAAAAAAAAAAAAATCAAGAACCTTCTACTGATATGAAATCAAAGTAGGAGTCTACCACGATCTGTGATCATGCCCAATCGAGGAGAAGCCGGAATGGTCAGAGCAGATCCAAAAGCTTCGATCGAGCTCAGAGCATATCCATTGCTTCTTGGTCGGCGTTGAGATTTTCAAGGTCGTTGACACCAGCGCTACTCGTGGTGGTGGTGTTCATCCCAGAGGTGCTTACTTTGCAAAGAAGAAGAACAAGAAGATGATGAAGATGAAAGAGAAGAGAGACATAGCGGGGGGAGAGAGAGAAGAAAGAGAAAGACAAAAAGGAAATAAAATGGCAATTGATCATATTTCAAGATAAATCAGGTAGCTGCAACTTACCTTGTTGTTAAATAAAATTAATTGTTGTACTGGAGAGTAAAAACAATAAGTAAAAGGTAGCCTAGGATAATTAATTCTTTTTTTAATCCATTATATTTCTATCAATTTTTTACTCTATTATATTTATTAATCACAATTTTTTAAATGATAAATATTAAAAAAGATGAATATTTATTTAAATATTCATTTTAAATGATAAAATAAAGGATATTTTTTATTTTTCATAAAAAATGTGGGAGCATTTTGGACATGAAAATTTCATTCTGATTCCCCCTCCCTCATTCCGGGACCCCCCTAAGGAATCCCATTCCCCCAAAATTAGGAATCTCATTCCTGATTTTGGTGGGCCCCACATGCATTCCCTTTTCGCTCCAAGTTTAGTAAACAAGGGAATGAGAATGATTCACATTCACAACTGTTAAGTAAACACATGAATGAGAATGAAAATGAGAATGATTCCCAAATGTTAGTAAACACAGGAATGAGAATGAAATGAGAATCATTCCCATTCCCCCATTCTCATTGTAAGACCCCGTATTTTTAAAAGATTTATTTTAAATATTTTGAGAATTTATTTTAAGGATTTTGAGAATTTATTTAGAATTTAAAGAGGTTTTGGGTTAATTTTTAAAATTTTGTGTTAAATTGGGCGCGACAAAAAGTTGACTTTTAAAACTAGTGGGCTTTCGCCTTGGACTTTGGGCACGTTGGAAAGGTCTCGATCCCACGAGTTCGTAGACACGCGGCATGCATCGATTGGAGTTATGGTTTGAAAGTTACGAGCTTTTGAAGTAAAGGGCAAATTTGTAATTTTTACGAAAGTGGTTTAAAAACCCAAAATTTCAGATTTTTATAACACACTCTCTCTCTCTCTCTCTCTCTCTCCCCGCGCCCCTGTCTCTCGCACCTCTCACCTTCGCCGATCTGCCACCGGCGCGTGGCAGCGCGTCCGGCCGTGGCTGGCGACGGGACCAGCCAAGAAATCCTCGCCGTCCTTCCCTCTTCCTTCCCCTGGTGGCGGCGCAGCCCAGAAACCTCCCCAGATCCGCGAACCAGCTGAGGCCGATCCTTGGAGCTTCGCCGGCGATCTGCATTTTCCGGCCACAACGCGACTCCGGACCACCTGGGTTGTCTTCCCCTCGTCGCGGCGAGCCTCCCTGTACTCTTCCTTAGCTCCGGCGACCTCCCACGGCGGCGAATCAAAGTTCCTAGGCCGACGGCTTCTCCGGCGATTTTCGAGCGTTTCCGGCGACATTTGGCTTCGACCCAGGTATCGATTTGGCTCCTCTTTTCATGCTTTTCAGTTCTGTGTTGGAGGATTTAGCCAATTTGCGAATCCATTTCAAAATCATCGTTTTGCAGCCACGTGCACTGTAGCTCCGCCTTGTGTGGCAACGATTTGGGTGGTCTTCTTCGTCGGTATGCCTCTTCGGAACCTCCAGAAGCCTTTCCTGGTCCGGTGGTGAGAATTTGATGATGTTTGTGTGTTGTTTGGGGTTGGGCAGCCACCGTGTGTGGTGGTTACCGCCGTTTTGGTCGTTCAGCGACTATTTGTGTTCCTGATTGGTATTTATTTGGTTGTCTGGTCTTAACAGGTACACGGGCCCGGGAAATCGCATTCCCGATGCCGTCATGCTGTCGGATTTGATATCCGAGCATTGGCGCAGTGAAGGGCATTTCGATCTTTTCACGCGGTCGCACTGTGAGTGAAATTAGTTAGTTTAACTGTTTTGCTGGTTTTCTTGTGTGCTTGTGTGCATTTGTTTGCTAGGATTTGGTTTGGCTAGGATTTGGTAAAGTCTAGGCTTGAATATTGAGGATGGACAATGATGAATGGAATATGCATTGAGGTTATGAGTTAGGATGTGAATGATTCGAAATTGAGGTTAATAGTTGATGTTTAGGCAATTGATTTGCTAGAATGATGATTATTATTTATTGATGGGATTTGATTTGAATACGAGGATTTATGATTTATCTTGATGCTTGGATGATTGGTGATGGAGTTATTGTGTGATTGAATATTTATGGATATTATTATGGATTATTATTACGCATGGAAGTTGAGGATTTTTATTGAGGATAATTATTTTGTTATGTCACTCATACAAGCTCTAGTGAGCTTACCGGGTTGTTTGTTTGAATGACCCGGTGTACCATGGATATGGTACAGTGTGGTTATGGTTGTTTCGCAGGTTAAGCAGGCTGAGGAAGCAGTGGAGAGAAGACGAGGCAGTGGGACTCGGGAGTTTTATTTAATTGTTTTCACACAATGTTTTCGTTTAAATGTTTTTGGTAAAATTATTTTTAGTTATATTTATGTGCATGGCTCAAAGAAAAGAGAAAACAGATTTAAAAGGTTGATATTTCAGTATGTTTATGGGCCCGAGATTCGGGGCGTTACACTCATTCCCTTTAGGTAAACATGCCCTAATTTTCTCTTAAAATTATGTGTTTTCCATCACAGTGACACTTTGAGGGCATTTGTATTAATCTAGAATTGGAGAGAGAATGAATGGGGGAAAGAAGAAATTGGAGTGGGGAGAAGTCATTCCCATTAAACTATTCACTAACGATCTAGAATCACAATGAAAATTTAGATGATTGTCACTCATGCGTTTACTAATGATCATGAATTAAAATCTAATCTAGAGTACGTTTAATTAGTGAACATCCTTGTACAAAGTACATTATATTTTAGGTTATTAAAAAGTTTTGAGGGTAATTTTGGTATGAAACTATGACTCAAGATGAAATCGAAGTCAGAGTCAATACCAAGTCCCCCCAAAGAGTGTGTTGTTGTGAAACAAGGAATCTAACTACTGATTTCTAGTGGGTAAAAGTTTGAAATTTACATTAATATTGTGGCTTTATATATTCGAAAGAATTTTAATATTATATATCAAAATTATTTTCTATCAATTTTGAGTGGATATCAACAATATCATGACTTAAAAAATGAAATCGGAGTCAGAGTCAATACCAAGTCCCCCCAAAGAGTGTGATTGCTGCGAAATAAGGAATCTAACTACTGATTTCTAGTGGGTAACAGTTTGAAATTTACATTAATATTGTGGCTTTATACATTTGAAAGAATTTTAATATTATATCAAAATTACTTTCTATCAATTTTGAGTGAATATCAGCAATATTATGACTAAAAAAATTAGAGGGCTGCTATTTGCACACCCTCTTTTTTCTTTTTGCACACCCCTTTTGAAAAAAAAAAAAGCCTCAAGAAAAAGACCACTTTAACCCTCCCCTCACCCACACACCCACACACCCCATTCCCATCCCCCCCCGTACACACCCCTCCATCTTTCTCAAGCTTGCACAGCCACGCCCACCACCATTCTCCCTCTCTGTACCATCTCTCCCGACCACCCCAGCCCCGCCCCAGCCCACCCCAACCCAGCCCCGACCACCCCAGCCCCGCCCCAGCCCACCCAAACCCAGCCCCGACCACCCCAGCCCTCCAGCCACCGCGCGCAGCGGCTTCCAACCACCGGCGTGCCCTTTTCTCTCTCTCTCTCTCTCTCTCTCTCTCTCCGAGTAGCTGGTTCGGCGAGCACTTGCCGAACGGGTCCTTGATGTTCGGTGGGTACCTACCGAACAACACTCACATCGTTCGGCGGATGCCTGCCGAACGAGTGTGACATTTTCGGCGGGCCAGTGTCGAACGGATGCGCAGCTGCGCGCGGGAGGAGAGAGAGAGATGAGGTGGTGCTGCTACAGGGCTGGGGTGCGGGAGGGAAGGAGGTGGTCTGGTGAGGGGCTGAGTGGGTGGGTCGGGGCTGGGTTGGGGTGGGCTGGGGAAGAGAGAGAGGAGGTGGTGCTGCGGGGGGGGGGGGGGGGTCGGTGCAGGGGCTGAGGGGTTAGGTGGGTTGGGTGGAGGGGCTGGCTGGCTGGGGGAGGGTTGGAGAAGAAGAAGAAGAAAAAAAAAAAAAACAGGGGGAGGGGGGTGTGAACGTGAGAAAAAAAAGAGGGAAAGAAAGAAGGGTGTGTAATGAAATGAGGGTATTTTAGTAATGGGTTGGGTGTGTGTTGAGAGATTTTGAATTTGAAATAAGTGTGTGGGGTGTGTAGGAGAAAAAAAGAGAAAAAGGGTGTGCAAAAAGAAAAAAAAGGGTGTGCAAATAGTAGCCCTCAAAAATTATTGTTAAAATAACAATGATACTATGAAATTAATAAAAAATGTTGTATGTTAATAAAAACAAAACTAACAAAATGATAGTATATAATCCACCTAGGCAATGGTTTTAGTGACTATATGTTGATCTATATGACTATTAACATTACATTTTAATACAAAACCATTGTTTACAATGGTTCTAAATGACACTTTTAAAAATTGATACCATCGTCTAGGTATGTACGTGGCGAACAACAGTGTCATTAGTATATAAGTCACCGAGACAACAGGTATTGTGGAATTACCGTTGTTGTAGAGAATCTAAAACGATAGTTTCTGATTTTAAACTGTGATGAAATACCCATTTTGAGTGACAAATATCATTGTGTACAAAAAATTTACACGACAGGATTCCCAAGATCTATATATATACAATTGTTATGCCCTAACTTAACAAGTAAACACAATTTTGGGATTTTTTCACTAAAAAGATACTCAAAATAAATTCTCAACATGAAACCAGGTTCCCAAAGAGTTCAAAACAAATTAAGAATCACAAAAAAACTCACCCAAAACCTTGTTTAAATATGCCTTAATAGCTAACTTGAAACCAAAAGAGTCTTATTTCCACTTCTAGCCATTGATTCTTGCCTTGCATGTTTGAGAAGCCTCTTGGCTAGTTAGGATCTAACTTCAAAGATCAAAGGTAACAAGATACAATCGGATTTAGTCCCAATCCTTACCTGAAAGTTTGGAATTTGGATGAGCAACCCCTTGATTTCAACATGCAAGACCAAAAACAAGGACTTTATGAGTTTTCATGTTTAGAAATGAAAGAAAGTATGAACTTTTATGGATTTGAATAAGAATCTTCAACATGCAAGAACATTACTTGAATATTTCTGACTTTTTAGGAGTTTGAGAATTAAAAATCTCGAAGATTGGCTGGCTGGAAAGGAAGATTAAAGCCAAAATCTGAAATGGGTCTTCTCCGAGTGACAACCAGTACGAAGAATCTACAGGGTTCATAACTCAATGAATGGATTTGATTTTTGGAGGGTAGAAACAAATTTTGAGTTTTCTCATTTAGAGCTTGGAAAGTGGTCATATCTGGCTCACAAGGTGACTGTCCGAAAATGAGTAGTGAGATGAGAGTGTTTGGTTTTGAGAGAAAATGTGAAGGGCTAGATTGAGTGAACGTGAGAAATGAAATAACTGAGGTTTGAGTGAGTTTTTAAGTTACCTTACCTGTGTCTAACTCAGCTTGGATCAAACAAATTCAAGTTGAGTGTTGACGAGGTCGAACCCAAAAAAGTGTTTAATAAAAAGATACACAAGTTTAAACTTATATTACGTACTTTAAACCTAACCTAGTTGAAGAGATTGATGGTTGGTTCTTGATGAAATAAAAAACAAAGAAAATAAGGTAAAATGCAATAGACTATAAACTAAATAGATCTAGGGAAAAAGGGAGGAAGAATTAGAAATTTAGCACTTTTGGGGTTTTGGAATTAAAACAAAGGTATGAAATACTGCGAAATTCTACAATGACTACAAGCATACAATACCGTCAAGAATCTGGTAATTCAGGATCAAATTTGTGGTAACTGACTACATTTTTAATCGCTAGTTACCACTTACTTGAGCGTTTCTTCAAGAACTAGTAACTCATAATTAAGTTTGTGGTAACTTACCACATTCTTGATCGCTAATTACCACATTCTTGAGCGTTTATTCAAGAACTGGTAACTCGAGATCAAGTTTGTGGTAACTTACCACATTCTAGTTACCACATTCTTGAGCCTTTATTCAAGAACTGGTAACTCCGGATCAAGTTTGTGGTAACTCTTCAAATTAAAAAAGGTCTATTTAGATGAGTTACCACTTCTTGATAGCTCGCTCCAGTTATTGGTAACTCTGAATCAAGTTTTGGGTAATTTACCACATTCTTGATTGCTAGTTACTATATTCTTGAGCGTTTATTCAAGAACTAGTAACTCCGAATCAAGTTTGTGGTAACTCTTCAAAAAAATTCCTATCTAGATGAGTTACCACTTCTTGATATCTCGCTCAAGTTATTGGTAACTCAGGATCAAGTTTGTGGTAACTTACCACATCCTTGATCGCAAAATGCAAATTTCACTCTTTAACTTTAAAATGCATTTGTTGGCTCATGTGAATGTAAATTTTCTGAGTTCAAGAACTTTGAAAAATGATTCTATCATAAAAATAATATGAAATCTAATGAGAGAGATTCTTATTTTGCTAAAATATTAAAGTAGAATATTATGTATTTCCTAAAGCTAAGCATTGAATGCAAGAAAGTCAATCTCATCATGGTGAAGCAATCAACACAAAAACAAAACTACAAGTTTTTTTTTAATAGAAGAAAATTTTGTTAAACTAAGAAAATATTAGAAAGTTCAAAACTCTACCCCCAAACCTAAATCAAACATTGTCCTCAATGTTTTGAAATGAAGAACATAACAATGACAAGAAATAAGAAGGAAGAAGGTTACAAGAAATTATCTAAAAGATGATACACTTATTTCTTTGAAATTACCAATAATGAAGCTCAACAAATAATGAATGATAATTCCCAAAGATATGAGAGAGTGTGCAACACAACAACAAAAAAAAAAAAGCAAAGGAAAATCCTAAAACATTAGCTAATCAAAGAACATCAATCATGATAAACCAGATCACAAAGCAAGACCTCCTTAACCTCAGAATGTTGAACTCAAGAAATGGTTTTAATCTTTGACAATTGACCTTAAACACATCACCATTGTTAGGATTTTTCAATTTCAACCGCCCCATGAGGATAAACAGTGCGAACAAGGAAACGACCAGTCCAACAAGACTTCAATTTTCCAGGAAACAAATGCAAATGAGAATTATATAAAAAGGACTTTTTGATTAGATGAAAATGTTTTCCTCAAAATGTAGTTATCGTAGAACACCTCATACGGTCCTTGTAGGTTTTAGCACAATGTAAGAATCTTTCCTTAATTCCTCAAGCTCATTTAACTAGAGCTTTTTATGGGTCTCTGCTTTGTATAAAGCAAAATTAAACTATTTGATGTAGAAGATACAAATATATAAGAGAAAAAATAAATTTGTCTTTGAGTAGCACGTTGACAATAAGGTTGAGGCGTGGAAATCTCTCTCTCTTTAAGGAGATTCAAGCCCTCTGCAGTTTGGTAAGACCACGAACCTGTGTAGCAGATTAAACACTTTTGACTTGTCCCCTCCAGGATACAACAACCCAACTTAAAAATGTTGTATAGCTCACACCGACCTGCACTAGTGGATGAGCCCAAAGCTCCACCAAGAGAACACCTTTCTTTGGCCAGAAAAACACACATAATTTGAGCGGGTTTTGTCTTTTCAGTAAAAAAAATCTAATCTCTCTATCTTATTCAAAAGAAAAGATGAAATAATAGCCACTAAAAGTAACGGCTATAATAAAGATGAAAATCACAAAACTCCAAAATAAATCACTCAATTTATTACAAAAAAGTTAAAACATTCAATTAAAATATTAAAATGTTACAACAATCCCCCACTCATTTTAATATAAAAAATAAAGAAAAGAAATTACCGGCCAAAGAGGAATCATTATGCATCATGGAGGTGTGACTCTGCATTGAACCTTCATTAGTGAAACAACAATTCCTACTCCAGAGTTAATAGTGGTCTCAGACTTGAACTATCACTGCTTTAGGGAAATTAAGAATAACTGCTCACACATAATAATTCAGGTATTAATTATGAGCTTTATTAGCTAGCACATTACGGCCTTGTGTTGATCCCAGTTTTCATGAGCGCATTTGAGAATAAGCCCAATTCTCATAGAGAGCGCCCCACTCTCGCACTCACATAGGTAAAATCTGTCAAGGATGTTCCTGTAACTATTACATCCCACTCATGTGAGCTACAGATTTTATTAAGAGTTTAAATAAGCTCAATCTCAATAACGTTACAGGATATATGCACTTACACCATAAGGATGAGCAAAATAGTGCATCTCTTATAGCCACCTTATGATTTGTTTTTCCCATTGAACCCAGTTCTTAGGATCTCTAATCACCGGGTTGGGTGTCCTCATATATGGCTCATGAATGTATGGGCTTTAATCTCATCTTCCTCGATGCATTCCAAACCCTTTCTCTTGTCAAGGCCTTAGTTAATGGATATGCAAGATTATCATTCGATCTAATATAATTCACAGTAATAACACCACTTTTCAAATAAGATCGCACAGTACTGTGCTTCCTTCTTATGGGTTTGGATTTACCGTTGTAATAACGATTATTCACTCTGCCAATTGCAGCAGTGCTATCACAATTAATTAGAATAGGTGGTATTGGTTTTTCCCATAATGGGATTTCATACAACAAATCTTTCAACCAACTTGCTTCTTCACCAGCTGAAGCCAAAGCAATAAGTTCAGCTTCCATGGTTGAATTAGCAATAATGGTTTGCTTTTTTGGTTTCCAACAAATAGCACAACCACCTGATTTAAAAATATAACCAGCAGTAGAAAGAGAATCACTTGACAAAGTGTTCTAGTCGGCATCACTAAAACCTTCAAGCACATAAGGATATTTTTGATAAAATAATCCATAGTTCTTTGTGCCAAGTAAATATTTCATAACTTGTTTAATGGTATGCCAATGTTCTCTATCTGGTTTACTGGTAAACCTGTTAAGTACTCCAATTGCATATCCAATGTCAGGTCTAGTACAATCAGTTTCATAACGCAAACTACCGATTATGCTAACATATTCCTTTTGATTAATCACATCAATTTCATTTTTAATAGGAAACAAATGAATACTAGAATCAAAAGGAGTAGTCACATGCTTGCAGTCAACATAATTATATTTTATCAAAATTTTCTCAACATAATGTGACTGATCAAGAAAAGTACCATCACATGTTTTTGTCATTTTCATGCCCAAAATAACATTAGCCTCACCAAGATCTTTCATGTCAAAATGACTCTTAAGCATATTTTTTGTTTCATCAATAACAAATAAATTTGAGCAAAAAATAAGTAAATCATCAACATAAAGACTAATAATAACATGTGAATTTTTCCAAGACTTATAATAGACACATTTATCACATTCATTTGATTTATAGCCACTTTTATTATGCATGAATCAAATTTTTCATGCCAATGTTTACGAGCATGCTTTAAACCATAAAGAGATTTAGTCAACTTACACACTTTGTTCTCTTGGCCAGGTTCAATAAAACCTTTGGACTGGTCCATATAAATTTCCTCGTCTAAATCACCATTCAAAAAAGCTATTTTTACATCTATTTGATGAATAATCAAATCATAAATTGCAGCAATAGCAATCAACAATCTAATGAATGTCACTCTAGTAACCAGAGAAAAAGTATCAAAAAAGTCTAGATCAGCTTTTTGTTTAAAGCCTTTTGCAACAAGTCTGGCTTTATATTTATCTATACTTCCATCCGGTTTGAGCTTCTTTCTAAGGACCCATTTACACCTAATAGTTTTACAACCTGTTGGTAAATCTACTAATTTCCATGTTCTATTAGAAATTAGTGATTCCATCTCATCATTCACAGCCTCTTTTCAAAATATAGCATTAGGTGATGATAAAGCTTTATGTAAAGTAATATGATTTTCCTCAACATTATAAACATAATAGTCAGGGCCAAAATCTTTTTGAACTCTAGCTCTTTTACTCCTTCTAGGTTCAATTTCAAAATTATCTTGACTTTGTAAATTAGGAGTAGAGGAACTAGGTTCAGAAAAGACATTTTCTCTAACTCCTTGACCCCCACTATTTTCTGATTTGAAAGGAAATTTTTCCTCATGAAAATAGCATCACCTGATTCAATAATAATATTATTTTCAATATCAAGAAACCTGTATGCTGTACTATTCAAAGCATGACCAATAAAAACACAAGTAGTAGCTCTAGCACCCAATTTGGGCCTTTTAGGGTCTGTTAATCTTACAAAAGCTAAAAGCCCCACACTCTAAAATACCTCAAATTTATGGCCCTTCCACACCTTAAAAGGTGTAATTTTGGCCTTTTTGTGTGGCACCTTGTTCAACACATAGCAAGCAGTTAAAACTACTTCAACCCATAGATTAGAGGAAGCACCTAAATCAATAAGCATGACATTTGTTAGCTCAATCAAAGTTCTATTTTTCCTCTCTGCCACACCATTAGATGTAGGAGAATATGGTGGTGTTGTTGTGAGACCCCGTATTTTTCAGATAATTATTTTAAATATTTTGAATATTTATTTTAAGGATTTTGGGATTTGGGATTTATTCGGAAAATAAAAAGGGTTTTGATTTTATTTTAAATTTTTGTTTAAATTAGGCTTGACCCAAAGTTGACTTTTAAAACTAATGGATTTTCGTCTTTGACTTTGGGCACGTTGGAAAGGTCTCAAGTTCAAGAGTTCGTAGACACGCGGCACGCGTCAATCGAAGTTATGGTTTGAAAGTTACGGACATTTGAAGTAAAGAGCAATTTTGTAATTTTTACAAAAGGGGTTTTAAAACCCAAAAACCAGATTTTTATCCCATTCTCTCTCTCTCCCGCGCCTCTCACCTTCGCCGCGCCTGCCACCGGCGCGTGGCGGTGCGTCCGGCCATGGCTGGCAACGGGATCGGCCCAGATCTCCTCGCCGTTCTTCCTTCTTCCTCCCCCTGGTGGCGGCGCAACCCAGAAACCTCCTCCAACTCACGAACCAGCTGAGGCCGATCCTTGGAGCTCCGGCGGCGATCTCACTTTTTCGGCGACGACGCGACCTCCCATCACCTGGGTTGTCTTCCTCTCGTCACGGCGAGTCTGCCCATGTGCTTCCCTGGCTCCGGCGACCTCCCACGGCGGCGAATCGAAGTTCCAAGGCCGACGACTTCTTCGGCGATTTTCGGCCATTTCCGGCGAGATTTGGCCGTCAACCCAGGTATCGTTTTGGCTCCTCTCGACGTCTCCTTCGTGTCTGTGTACTTAGTTTGAGCCATTTATGATTCGATTCCAATTCTCCTATTTTGCAGCCACGGCCACTGTAGCTCCGCCTTGTGTTGCGGCGATTTTGGTAGTTTTTCTCGGTTGTTGTGCCTCTTCGGAAACTCCAGGAGTCTTTTCAAAGGTCCATCGTTGTTTTTGGTGCGTTTTGTGTGCTGTTCTAAGTCGGGGCAGCCACCGTGTGTGGTGGCGACTGCCCGTTTCGGTCGTTCAGTGGCCCAATTGTGTTTTTGAATTGTATTTATTTGATTGTCTGGTCTTAACAGGTACACGGGCTCGAGTAATTTCATTCTCGATGCCGTTATGCTGTCGGATTGGAGATTCGAGCAAAGGAGCCAAGAAGGGCATTTCAGTCTTTTCGCGTAGTTAGACTGTGAGTGAAATTAGATAGTTAGTGAAATTAGATAGTCTATTTCGTTGCTTTGTGTGCTTGTGTGCATTTTTTTGCTAGGATTTGGTTTGGCTAGGAATTGACAATGTTTAGGCTTGAATCTTGAGGATGGACAATGATGAATGAATTATGCATTGAGGTTATGAGTTAGGATGTGAATTATTCGAGATTGAGGTTAATAGTTGACGATTAGACAATTGAATTACATAATGATTATTAATATTATTGGTGGGATTTGATGTGAACTTGAGGAATTATATTTGTCTTGATGCTTGGATTAAATTGTTGATGAAATTATTATGCGATTTGAGTAATTATAGATTTTATTGTAGATTATTTTTTAGCATGGAAATTGAAGGATTATTTGAGGACTATTGTTTAAGTCATTTCACTCATACGAGCTCTAGTGAGTTTACCGGGTTGTTTGTTTGAATGACCCGGTGTACCATGAATATGGTGCAGTGTGGTTGTTGGTGTTTTGCAGGTTAAGTAGGCTGAGGAGGCAGTGAGGCGAAGTCGAGGCAGTGGGACTCAGCGAGATTTATTTAATTTTTTTTACACAATGTTTTCGTTTAAATGTTTTTGGTAAAATTGTTTTTAGTTATATTTATGTGCATGGCTCAAAAGAAAAGAGAAAACTAGTTTAAAAGTTTGATGTTCAGTATTTTTATTGGCCCGAGGTTCGGGGCGTTATAGTTGTCTCATGTATTATTCCTAAAGATTGAACATAGGAATTAAACTCAAAAGACTCATATTCTCGCCCCCAATCACTTCTTAAAGTCTTTTTATTTTTCTACCAAATTGATTTTCAACCTCAAGGAGGAACTCTTTAAATTATTAAAAGCATCACTTTTATTTTTCATCAAATAAACAAAAGTAAATTTAAAAAAATCATCGATGAAAGTGATAAAATATCTATTTCCTCCACGAGTTAAAATTCCTTCAAATTCACATAGGTCTGTATGAATCAATTCCAATAACTCAGTATTTCTTTCAACACTTTTGTGAGGCCTTTCTTGGTAATTACATATTGGTCAGACTCTATAGTTTGCTTAAAACCAGCCTTGTTTAGAAGAAAACTTGACATCAAATTTTTCCTCATGGAAGGAATATAAAACACATCTTTCAAAGTCAACACCTTTCCAGAAGTGAAATTAAGTTCAACCTCACCACTTCCAAGCACTTGAGTTGTATGAGAGTTACCAAGCAATATTGTTTTAGGCTCCTTAAAAGGAGTATACAATTTGAACCAATCTTTATCATAGTAGACATGCCTATTGGCACTAGAGTCTGCCCACCATCCTTCAACACTATGAACCATATTCACATCAGTTATCATTGCCGTAAACGGTTCTTCGACAACATGAGCTTGAGGATTAGGCTCACGTTTTCGGTACCTGCAATTTCGAGCAATATGCCCACTTTTGCCACAAACAAAACAAATTAAAGGAGTAGAAACTTGCCTTGGGTTTCCTTTATTTGGTTGGTAAGGCTTAGAAAACTTTTTCACAATTTTCTTCTTAGGCTACATATTATTATTTTTAGGAAAATGACCTTTGGGTGAATTATTATTTGAAGAGACTAGATTTACCTTGAAGAAATTACCATTGTTCTTTTGCATAATGACATTTCTCCAAGGATATTTCTTTTTGCTTGTGACGCATTGTTTTTTGAAACTCTCTCCATAAAGGTGGTAATTTGTCAATGATGCTAGCCATAACGAGGTTGTCACCAATTTTAACGCCTTTGGATGTGACTTCAGCTACAATCATTTGGAAGTCTTGGACTTGTTCTACAACCGATTTTCCATCCACCATTTGATAGCGGAAAAAACGGCTTGTAGCATATTTCTTTGCACCTGCCTCCTCGGTGTCATATTTGCTCTGAAAGGCTTTCCAAAACTTCTTTTCAGAAGAGTAAGTAGTATCATAATAATCATAAAAATGATCAGCTAGACAATTCAAGAGATAATACCGACAATTATACTCATCATTTTCAAACTTTTGGATTTTTTCTTCATGATCAAGAAGTTCATCATCTCTCATGTTTTCGGTATTCTCCTTACTTGGATTTTTGTCCGTATGAACATAGGCAACCTTAAGAAGGTTGAGATAAAACAACACTTTTCTCTTCCATCTCTTGAAGTGTGCTCCCTTGAATCGGAAAGGCTTGTTGAGATCTTCGACATTCTCCAACGGTTTCTCGATTGTAGGCTCTATGTTTGATCTTTTAAAATTGATGTAGAAGATACAAAATATATATTAGAAAATATAAATTTGTCTTCGAGTAGCATGTTGACAATAAGGCTGAGGTGTGGAAATCTCGCTTTCTTTAAGGAGATTCAAGCCTTCTGCGGTTTGGTAAGACCACGAACTGGTGCATCAGATTAAACACTTTTAACTTGTCCCCTCCAAGATACAACAACCCAACTCAAAATGTTGTGTAGCTCACACCGACTTGCACTAGTGGATGAGCCCAAAGCTCCACCAAGAGAACACCCTTCTTTGGCTAGAAAAACACACGTAATTTGAGTAGGTTTTCTCTTTTTAGTAAAAAAAATCTAATCTCTCTAAGTTATTAAAAAGAAAAGATGAATTATAGCCCCTAAAAGTAACGGCTATAATAAAGATGAAAATCATTATAAAGGTTACATAATAAAGATTAAAACTATTACACACTAATGACGACGATTACACAAAAATTGAAGGGACTCACAAAACCTCCAAAATAAATCACTCAATTTATTACAAAAAAATTAAAACATTCAATTAAAATATTAAAATATTTCAATGCTATTTTATGGCCCAAAATGCTCTATGTTCCAGTTCAACAGGCAGATGACATACTTTCCTAAAAACTAAGCGATAATGAGACATTCCAATTAGGGTTTTAAAAGCAGTTTAATAAACCCACAACGCATCAATGAGTCGCAAAGACTAATCTTTTCAGGACGGGTTGACTATTTTTTCTAAGATATGCTTAATCTCTCTATTAAAAATCTTTACTTGACCATTTGTTTGGAGATGGTAAGAGGTAATAACTCGATGGGTGACGCCATAATTTTTCATTAAGTGTTCAAATGAATTATTACAAAAGTGCTTACCACCATCACTAATGATAGCGCGTGGGGACCCAAATCGAGTAAAAATGTTTTCATTGAAGAAGCGCACCACTACCCTTTGGTCATTGGTTTTACAAGCTATGGTCTCTGCCCACTTGGACACATAATTCACACCCACAAGTATGTACAAATTAAAGGAATTAGAAAAATGTCCCATAAAATCAATGCCCCAAACATCAAAGATTTCTACAACAATGATTGGGTTTAAAGGGATTATGTTTCACCTATTGAGACTCCTTAATTTTTGGCATTTCTCACAAGATTGGTAATACACATGGGCATCATGGAAAATGGAAGGCCAATAGAAACAACTTTGAAGGATCTTAGCGGCGGTTTTCTTAGCACTAAAGTGGCCTCGACAAACATAGTCATGGAAAAAGGAAATGATATTGGATTGCTCACTATTCGGGACACATCTCCTAATGATTTGATCGGGACAATATACAAGTAAAGATCATCCGAAAAATAATGTTTGACTATAGCAAGAAACTTAGATCTATCTTGCTTTGTCCAATGGAAAAGCATCTCATTATTGACAAGAAAATTCACAATATCCGCATACCATGAGGTTCGGGAAACAAGCATAATTTGCATATCAAGAAATGTCTTGGTGATGGGAATGAACTCCTCACATGACTCAACTATCAACCTAGAGAGATGATCGGCAACCACATTTTCGGACCCTATTTTTGTCACGAATTTCTATGTCAAATTCTTAAAGCAAAAGGATCTAATGGATTAGGCGGGGTTTAGCATCTTTTTTATACAAAAGGTATTTCAAAGCCGCATGATCGAAACAAACAATAACCTTAGTGCCTAAAAAGTAAGATCTAAACTTGTCTAGCACAAAGACAACCGCCAACAGTTCTTTTTTAGTTGTAGAATAGATGAGTTGGGCCTCAGTGAAGGTCTTGCTTGCATAGAAAATGACATGAGGTACCTTACCAACTCATTGCCCCAGAACGACACCTATGGCGTAATTAGATGTATCGCACATTATTTCGAAGGGCTGACTCCACACGAGAGGTCTAATGATGGGGGTGAAGGTCAATAAAGACTTAAGTTTATCAAATGAACGAACACAATCATCGATCATCAAACAAAAATGAGGAATCCTTGGAAAGTAAATTGCACAAGAGACATGAAATTTTGCTAAAATCTTTGATGAATCTTCAATAAAAACCGATGTATCCTAAGAATGATCTAATTTTCTTAACAATTCATGGATGTGGATGATTAGTGACAGGACCGCCCCCAGATTCCACCCTGAAACCCGGAGAGGTCCTGCGGGAATCCAAATTCAAGGAAAATCCTACCGAAAATTCGGCAGAACCTCCCCTAAAAATGGACTAACCCAGAAACTTCTAAACCTGTTAAAAAGCACTTCTAAGTCTTTCAGCCACCTCTACCACAAGCAAATAAAGGGTCTCGGACCCACTTAAACCTTAGGAGTTGTTATCAGAGCCACTAATCATTTACAATAAGTTTTTACAAAAATAAACATAGCGCCTATAGGGACCAGGAATGAAAAATGGATGCTTTGCCTCGACGCGTTTGGCTCGACCTCCACCAACGCTACTACCTGGGGGGACAATTTAAGACAAAACAAGAAAACGGTGAGATAGGCTCAGTGAGTGGACAGTTAAATGGAGATGAAAATCAAAGATTTAAATATCTTTTCAGAAAAACCCTTTTTCACATGTTTAACTCTAAAACCTTAGAATGTTCTTTGAAATCCCCCAGTTTTTAAAATCATTTCTCAGTAAAATATAAAATATGAAGTTGAAAATCAAACTTTGAAATCCAAGTTCTCAAACTGAAATCGATATTGTCAATTTATAAATAAATAACTTGAGCTGAAAACTTTCTTCTCAAACATTCTCAACATATTGGAAATCAATAAACTGTTCGACTGAAACCGTCTTACTTAAAATTTTACTGTCATAAACTCATCACTTAAAATACTTAACATTTGAAAACACACAACAGTCAGTTACCCATATAATCTGTCATACATGCGCAGAGCCGAGAATCTGTCATACGCATGCAGAGCCACAAATTCTGTCTTACGTGCGCAGAGCCGAGAGTCTGTCGTACGCACGCAGAGCCGGATATTCTGTCGTACGTGCACGCAGAGCGGCCCCCAAAGGGCGAAGCATCCCGACACACGGCCCAAAGCCTATGTGTGTGCCGTGATGGGTCCCAAAGACCTATTAAATCTGATAACCTGGAGGGTACTGCAAAGGTGGTTTGAAAACCATTTTCCACAACCGCGTCGTAAACATATAAAACTCAAATCTTTTTGTATCCTTCTAAACTTTCTTGAACAAAACCAATTCATAAATCCACGAAACTTTGAAATGCAAAAACCATAAATATCAATTTTAAATTTAGGAAAGAAGAATTTAAAAACCAAATTTTTAACTTAAAATCCTTTAGCTTAAATTCAAACTCAATATAGCTAAGTAATGGAATTTAATCATCAACATATAAAATATTTCAAAAAGATTAAAAGTTAGTCCACTCACAGTGATAGCCCTAGCTTCGATCCTCCGCCGGATCGTCACGAGCCACGGTCGTCTCGCCTATAGAATAAAACAATAAAGCCATAGATTAGCCTCGGTTCTACGACATTTAAAGAGTGTGTGTGTATAGCCTAACGTCCCTCCCGTCTCACATTTTTCCTACTAGTTTTTCTTTAAACTATACACTCTCACCCTATTCCAAATCCATCCCGACTCCAACTACGACACCCACGTCCTTAACTTTAGCCACAATTTCAAGAGAAAACCGGCAAGTGGCCTAACTTTACTTGGGGTCGTCCTAGAATTAAAGACGATCCCCGTAAAGTGTTCGATCACGAGCCAAATTGAGATTCCGTCGCTCAAGTTGCACCCACCTATTCAAAATCATCAACCAACTCAATTTTAGCACCCCAATTAGCGCTAGATAATTTACGTGACAGCCAGGTGGTCAGAACCCACGCTGTCGCCGCTCAAAATGGCGGCACCAAACTATATTGCACAAATTCCTCCAAATTACTCTATATTTCTGATTCTAAACATTCCTAAGGTCTTATGGGGAAGATTTTCGTCCATATAAAACCACAAAAACATCCTTCTAAAACTGAAATTCTCATATATCCCGAATGGCTCAAAATCCCCAAACTCAATCTTCCATATAAACTCAAAATTAAACAGTCACAACACAAGGTATTGAAAGCCCATCAAGAGGGAGAGAGAACCCACCTGGTATGGAGGTGGTTGGCGCCGGATTTCACCGAAAATTTGGCGAGACAGAGGGGAGCCAAACCGCTGGGATTTCTGTGCGCATGGGTTGGGCTGGCTAGAGGAGTGGCCGGCGAGCTAGCAGGCGTCGGGGGAGGCTCGCCGGAGCCTTAGGTCGCCGAAAAAGTGATCGGACGCGGCTGGGTGGCTGAGGCAGGTGCGTGCAGCGGTGGATTGCAGGCTGTGTGTTGTGGCCCTCGTCGAAGTGGTGGCTGGCTGGCGAAGGGGGCTGGTCTGGGGGGTTGGCGCCGACTCGCCGGTGGTCTTGGGGCGTCGGGAAGGTGGCCGGAGCTGCTGCGCCGGTGGGAGAAAGGGAGGGGAGTGGGGCTCGGGAAAGAGAGGGAGTAGAGAGAGAGTGCGGGGGGGAGAGAGAAAGATAAAGGGGGAGGGAGAAGAGTGTAGAATTTTCTGGAGAGAGAGAGAGAAATCAGAAAAATTTCTGATTTTGGGTATTTTAAAAACCCACTTATATAAATTTACAAAATTGCCCCTCACTTCACGCGTCCGTATCTTTCAAACCGTAACTCGAAACGATGCGTGCTACGTGTCTATGAACTCGTGGGCTCGAAACCTATCTAACGGACCCAAAGTCAAAATCGAAAACCCATTCATTTTAAAAGTCAACTTTTGGTCAAGCTTAAATTAAAACAAAAATAAATAAATCAAAACCCTTTTTATTTTCCAAATAAATATCAAAATCTTTAAAATACAATTCCACATCCTTTTAAAAAAAAATCTCTTAAAACATAGTTAAATAAAAATTTAAATTTCTAGTGAAAATTTGGGTCGGGTCGTTACAACCTTCCCCCCTTAAAAAAATTTCGTCCTCGAAATTTAGTAGAAAACTTAAATTTAAGTGAATTGTAGTTGCAACTTCTCATCACCCATCAAATCAAACCTCATTTCAGGAACCATAAGTTAAAACATGTGTGAATTTTTGGCATTTTCTTCCGTTCGAGATAAATAAATTAAGTAAGCCTTAAAAATAAAAACTTGAAAATGTGATAGAACGCCAAACCCTAGATAAAGTTTTCAAGAATAAAACCATTACGAAATAAATCCATTTAAAACCTTTAAATCATTTGAAAACCACTCTAACCCACCAATCGAGAAAGTTTATCTCTTATCGACATTCAAAACGAGAATACGTGCCAAACTAGAGTGTGTGTGTGTGTCCTGAAGTCTATCGAAAAAATCGTATCATGCTCAAAATTAGATAATGTACCCATGATGACATCCGGTGAAGCCAAAGCGTCCTGCTGCGTCATGACGAGGACTCTGCCCTGGGCTCTAGGGCGTCTTGGTTGATCTCTCTGTTGTTCTCCACCTCTACTCGTATGGCTAGACCGTACACCACTACGCTTCCGCTGCGCCACTCTGATTAACCCTTTGATCTATAAATGCATCAAATAGTACTCTAAATACCCCCTGCTCATAACCTCGAAATTTTTTTACTAAACTCAAACACCCAAGTACTTCACGATCTCAACTCCTTATGTACTGATCAAAAATTATTCTTGAAGTGCACGAGTCAAAGCTGAAATATAGACGTACCGGCGATCTCGTTTTCCCGGCGACGACGCAACCTCCCATCACCTGGGTTGTCTTCCTCTCGTCACGGCGAGTCTGTCCATGTGCTTCCCTAGCTCCGGCGACCTCCCACGGCGGCAGATCGAAAGATTTCTGGCCGACGACTGTTTCGGCGAGTTCGAGCGTTTCCGGCAACATTTGGCTTCGACCCAGGTATCGATTTGGCTCCTCTCTTCATGCTCTTCAGTTCTGTGTTGGAGGATTTAGCCAATTACGAATCCATTTCAAAATCATCGTTTTGCAGCCACGTGCACTGTAGCTCTGCCTTGTGTGGCGGGGATTTGGGTGGTCTTCTTCGTCGGTATGCCTCTTCGAAACCACCAGAAGCCTTTCCTGGTCCGGCGGTGAGTTTTGTGGCATTTTCTGTGTTGTTTGGGGGCTGGGCAGCCATCGTGTGTGGTGGCGGCCGCTCGTTTCGGTAAATCAGTGTAAAAGTTTAATTTAGGTGATCTGTTCACTTAATAAACTTGATTAATTTCACTTTCAGTGATCGGACCCCAATTTTTGGTTTATGTGATCACTCACGAACTAGTCAAACAAACACAACTCAGACGGTTCAGTAACGAAAATATGAAACTCCAGATTGACTTCTAAAAACCAAAAATCATTTCTGTAAACAACACAAATCAAACACACCAAGGATCAAGTGACATCCTATACACTCAGAGGACCCATCACAGTAGGCATCCCAGTGTTATCCACAACTACAGTGGTGTGTGATTAGCTAGACAGTTATATAAGGCATATATCAATTTCAAGCATATAGCTACAGTACAGATTTGTGTTTAAAAGTTGAGTGAGTCAGTAAGCATAACAACACAAACAGGAAAGACAAATGCACACAAGATGTTCACCCAGAAAAACCACAAAGGGTAAAAACTGGGGGTCTATCCAGCTGACCAGGCAATCCACTAAATAAGAAGTTCAATACAAAGGGAGCACACAGCACACAAGCTCAATCACTAAGTCCTAGACTAAGTGGCAGCTTTCTTACCCCTTTGTGCAACTTCCATAAGCAAGGCAATCGGTCATTCATGAAGAAGGCAGCTCCACTCCAAGCTCATCAACCCATGGCACCAATTCGCACCAAGCCCAGTAGATTCATCAATGCATGAACATGATATGCCAATGTGGGATTCTAAAACAAAGATCAACCTTCTCAAACTATAGGCATGAAAAGGTTGATATTGAATCCTTCAACTAAAATCTAAAATGAATGTGTTTGAAGAATGTATAAGAAGATTTAAACACTCAAACCCATTTAGAATTTTAGATGAAACAAAAAAACAAGTTCAGAAAATCTTTTTGATTTTTCAAGAATTAAAAGACCATTTTCTGAAAATGTTAAAGATGAGCACTTAACCTCAAAAATACCCAGGCATGAAACCCGAAAAATACATACCCAAAATGCTCATACGCCCAGCAAAAAAATCTGAACAGAATGCACCTTATACCCGTACACACCCACGCAACTTTCATGTTTGCCCGAGCCACGTGAAGCCAATCAATGGCTGTCCACAAGAGACGAATGAGGGGCATATTCTCTTTGTCCTAGAGGGGTATCCTAGTATTACTAAGGATAGGAATGAGGAGCTGTAAAAAGGAATTTTGCTTTATTTTGCAAAAATCAGAAATGGGGAAGATGATGAATAGTGCTGATGTGTGAAGGTGTGTGGCGTGAATGGCAAAGGAGCAATCAGATCTGATTGATACAGTAGGGGAACCAAGCCATGTGCAATGCACATGCATGTTTAGTAAAAAACAGAACATGGGCTTTCAAAGAAATGGGCTGTAAAAGTAAAACCCGAAATGGCCCCACTGTAGTGACTGTGACTTAAGTATCAACCACTGTACGTGAAAAACATTGTTCTTTATGATCAGTGAATGACTAGTCAAATAGACAAAAAACTATTAATTTCATGAAATGAATGAAGTGTAGTATACCTTGTGTCTTTGTTCATTCTTGACTTCTTCAATGCAGCTGAACTTGTCCTTAATCTAGCCTAAAGCTTGTGAGTGATTAAATACAAATAAATACAATTGTTTTGACAAGGAAAATAGCCAATATAACAAATCCTAGAAACTAACACAGTGGCTTATTTGTATTTCTGGTTTGTGAATTTGTTGGTTGTCTGGTCTTAACAGGTGCACGGGCTCAGAAAATCTCATTCTCGATGTCGTTATGCTGCCGAATTTGATATCTGAGCAAATGAGCGAAAAAGGGCATTTCGGTCTTTTCGCGTGGTTAGACTGTGAGTGAAATTAGTTAGTTTAACTATTGGATTTCTTGTGTGCATTTGTTTGCTAGGACTTGATTTGACTAGGACTTGGTAAGTCTAGGCTTGAATGTTGGAGAATGGAAATGAGGATGATTATGCATTGAGGTTATTAAATTAAGACGGGAATGATTTGAGGTTGAGGTTAATAGTTGACGATTAGGCAATTGAATTGCAGAATGATTATTAATATTATTAGTGGGCTTTGATGTGAATTTGAGGAATTATGTTTTATATTGATACTTGGATGATTGGTTATAAATTTATATTGTGATTGAGTAATTATAAGGTTTATTGTGGATTATTATTAAGTATGAAAATTGAAGGATAATTTGAGGATTATTGTTTAAGTCATTTCACTCATACGAGCTCTAGTGAGTTTACCGGGTTGTTTGTTTGAATGACCCGGTGTACCATGGATATGGTGCAGTGTGGTTATTGGTGTTTTGCAGGTTAAGCAGGCTGAGGAGGCAGTGAGGAGAAGACGAGGCAGTGAGACCCATTTTAATTTGATTTAACTGATTTTATACAGTGAATTTACATAAATGTTTTGGGCTCACACTCTGATTTATTTAACGTATTTATTTATTATATTAAGTGCATGACTCATTCTTTGAAAAAGGGTTAAATGACAAGGTTTTCAGATTGTTTATAGGCCCGAGGTTCGGGGCGTTACAGATGGTGTTCAATTTCCTTTATCTATGCACACACGTCAACCGGTTTGCACTCACATGAGAATCAATTCATTGTCATCATTCTTCACAACGGTGATCCTAGACTTCTTAGGGACAACTTGGACATGACTCATCCAATGATTATCGAAAATGGGGTAAATGACACCTACATCCAACAATTTTAAAACCTCACTCCTTTCTACTTCCTTCATGGCAGGATTTAGACGTCTTTAGGACACAAGGGAAGTCTTAGTGTTGTGGATCCTATGCATGACAATGGATGGAGAAAAACCTTTGATGTCAGCTATAGACCAACCTATGTCTTCTTTATGTTCCTTCAAAACTTCCAAAAGCTTAGGATCCGTTTGGTTACATTTTGCAAAACATTTTTCTGTTTTTCAAATTCAAAAATACTTATAGAATGCAAGGGGTATCATTTTTAGAATACAAATCCAATTCTATGAGTAAATTTTTAAAACATGTCATAGACGTTTCTACCGTATTTGAAAAACACGGGATACAGATAGAAAACATAGAACTTGATTGTTCATTTTCCTTCCGCTCTTTCTTCACCCAATTTCAATTATTACCAAATTAATCTCAGAAATTACAATAATGGCTTCTACCCACTTGGACATGTAATCCACACCCACAAGTATGTATAAATTGTCAAAGGAATTAGAAAAATATCTCATAAAATCAATGCCCTAAACATCAAAGATTTCTACAACAATGATTGAGTTTAAAGGCATCATGTTTCTCCTAGTGAGATTCCCTAACTTCTGGCATCTCTCACAAGATTGGCAATACACATAGGTATCATGGAAAAGGGAAGGCTAATAGAAAGCACTTTGAAGGATCTTGGCGGCGGTTTTCTTAGCACTAAAGTAGCTTCCACAAGCATGGTCATGGCAAAAGGAAATGATATTGGATTGCTCATTATTTGGGACACATCTGCTAATGATTTGATCGGGACAATATTTATACAAGTAAGGATCATCCCCAAAAATAATGCTTGACCATAGTTAGAAAATTAGATCTATCTTGCTTGGTCCAATGGGAAGGCATTTCATTAGTGACAAAAAAATTCACAATATCCGCATACCATGGTGTTTGGGAAACATGCATAAGTTGCTCATCGGGAAATGTCTTAGATGGGAATGGACTCCTCACATGACTCAACAATCAACCTAGAAAGATGGTTGACAACCACATTTTCGGACTTTTTTTTGTCACGGATTTCAATGTCAAATTTTTGGAGCAAAAGGATCCAACGAATTAGGCGGGGTTTAGCATCTTTTTTAGACAAAAGATATTTCAAAGCCGCATGATCGGAATAAACAATAACCTTAGTGTCTAAAAGATAAGACCTAATTAAACTTGTCTAATGCAAAGACAACCGCCAACAGTTCTTTTTCAGTGGTAGAATAGTTGAGTTGAGCATCAGTGAAGGTCTTGCTTACATAGCAAATGACATGGGGCAACCTACCAACTCGTTGTCCCAAAACGACACCTACGGCGTAATTGGATGCATCACACATAATCTCAAAGGGCTCACTCTACAGGGAGGTCAAATGATGGGATCGGAGGTCAACAAAGACTTATGTTTATCAAAGGCACGAACACAATCATCATCAAAGACAAATAAGGAATCCTTGGCAAGTAAATTGCACAAGGGACGTGAAATTTTGCTAAAATCTTTGATGAATCTTCGATAAAAACCGGCGTGTCCTAAGAATAATTTAATTTTCTTAACAGTGGAGGTAGAAAATTAGAAATTAAATCAACTTTAGCCTTATCAACCTCAATTCACTTATAAGAAATGATATGCCCTAATACAATACCTTTTTTGACCATGAAGTGATTTTTCCCAATTTAAAACAAGATTTTTCTCTTTGCAACGAATTAAGACCAATGAAAGGTGATGCAAGCATTCATCAACAGAAGATCCAAAGACGAAGAAATCATCATACAAACCTCAAGGAATCACTCTACCATGTCAGAAAAAATGGAAATCATGCACCTTTGAAAAGTGGCGGGTGCATTACATAACCCAAAGAGCATGCAACAGTAAGCAAAAGTACCAAATAAGAGAGTGAAGGTGGTTTTTTGTTGGTCCTTGGGTGCAATGAGGATTTGGTTATAACCTAAATAACCGCCAAAGAAACAATAATAAGCATGATCGGCTAATCTCTCAAGTATTTGGTCAATGAAAGGAAGAGGGAAGTGGTCTTTCCTAGTGACCGACCACGTTCAATTTCCTATAATCTATGCACACACGCCAACTGGTTTGCACTCACAAGGGAATCAATTCATTGTCATCATTCTTTACAACGGTGATGCCAAATGTTTTTGGAACAACTTGGACAGGACTTACCCAATGACTATTGAAAATGGGGTAAATGACACCAATATCCAACAATTTTAAAACCTCATGCCTCACTACTTCCTTCATGGCAGGATTTAAACGTCTTTAGGGCTCATGAGAAGTCTTAGTATTGTCCTCTAAGTGGATCCTATGCATGACAATGGATGGAGTAATGCCTTTGATGTCAGCAATAGACCAACCTATGGTTGCCTTATGTTCCCTCAAAACTTTCACAAGCTTACATTCTTGCTCAACATCTAAATCGAAAGCTATGATCACGAGCAAGGTATTAGAAGATCTTAAAGACACATACTTGAGGTTATCAGGTAAAGGTTTGAGATCTAGCTTGGGTGGCTCAACGGTGCAAGGAAGTGGAGGATTTTTGGAAAAAGGAAGAGGTTTTATCCTTGATTTTCAATTGGTGGTGTTCATGATGAGTGTGGAATCCAAGAGTGCATTGACTTCTTCTATGGCTTCATTAAGATTAAAGTCACAATCAAAGTGGGCTAAACATGCTTTTAGTAGGTCCTCAACACTATCCCTATGGAAAGAGTCTACCACTATTTGTTTGATTAAATTAACCTCACAAATGATATCCTCACCCTCTTGTGGTTGGTAACTTTTGTTAAAAGTATTAAGATCTATAGTTAAGTTCCCAGACGACAAATTCATGACCTCATTCCTACAATTAATTTGTGCATTTGCTGTGGCAAGGAATGGACGTCCTAAAATTACCTGAATTTAATCACAAGCATTGGTCATAGGTTGGATGTCTAGAACAATGAAATCCACAGGGAAGTAATATTCATTCACTTTGACCAAGACATCTTCCACCATTCCTCTAGGAATTTTAATCGACCTATCCGCTAGAGAGAGAGTCACCAAAGTTGGTTTCATCTCTCTTAAGCCAAGTGGCATATAAACCAAGTATGGTAAAATGTTCACGTTTGCTCCTAAATCTAGTAATGCTCTTCCTAGATAATGAGTTCCTATCATGCATGCAATGGTATGAAAATCAGGATCCTTGTACTTAACCGGAATTCGATGCTCGATAATTGAACTAACTTGTTCGGTGAGAAAGGCTTGCTTTGGAACGTTGATTCTCCTTTTTATGGTGCAAAGGTCTTTCAAGAATTTGGCATAAGAAGACACTTGTTTGATGACATCTAAGAAGGGAATACTGATATAGACTTTCTTGAACACTTCTAGGCTGTCATTAAATTATGCATTTTTCTTTGTCTTAGTCAATCTATGAGGAAATGAGGCTTTGGACACAAGAGTTGGAGAAGAATCAACAATTAAAGGCTTTTTTTCCTTTGACTTGACCTTATGATCAACATTAGACTCTAGGTCACCTAATTCATTTGTTTCATTTTTTGTCATTTTCTTTTTCCAAATTGGGCATTTAAACCTTATTATCAATTTGCTGACCTGACCTAAGGGTTGTGATTGACTTGATATGCTCATACGTATTAGATGAACTAGATGCATCAACATGGAATTGACCCTTTGGATTATGAATGGATTGACTTAGAAATTTTCCCTTAGCTCTCTCTCTCTCTCTCTCTCTCTCTCACTCTCTCTCTCTCTCTTTCCCACAATGTTAGCTTTTTTTTGTAGAAATTGCTTTGAATTTTTATTAATGAGAGGAATCCTCATACAAAGCATGCTCGAGCCAAGAAGGTCCCGAGTTCACATCCAACCAAAAGGAACACCCTAGGTTAGACAAAGCAAAACGAGCTAATAAATGAGCGACATTATTAGATTCACGCCTACGAAATTGACACATGGAGTGATCAAAAGTCGCCAATAGAGTCTTGAGATCCTCGATAATAACCCCATCAGCTGCCATTGAGGGGAGTTGCCGATTAACTCTTTGTACCACCTGTGAGGAATCCATCTCCAACATGACCTGAGTGAGCTGCAGATCTTGAGCCAGCTGTAGCCCGAAAATCCCAGCCATTATCTCTGTCTCCTCCGCCGAGTAGCCACCGAAAATAGATTTGGTGGCAGCAATCACAAGTTGCCCTGCACTATCCCTAATGACAGCACCAAGTCCACGCCCTCTGGTCTTTGGCTTCATCCCTCCGTCAGTGTTTATTTTGAACCAACCCTCCATTGGCTTCTCCCATCGATTTTGAGGTGGTGCAGCCTGAGGGAATAGAACCTCTGTATTGTTTGCCACTGTGTAGTCCTCCACAAATTTCTGAATCCGATCATACTGCCCTACTGCATCTTCGTGGATTCCATTAATCACCCAGTCATTCCGTGCATTCCATGAGGCCCAGCATAAGAAAGCAAAAAGGTTCTTCTCATTGTCAGTCAACACCATCATAGCATGCCGAAGGAATACATCGAAGCGCCCCTCAAAGTCCAAGTCAATTAAATTGCCGAGAGCGGAGAGTTGCCAAAGTCTTTGAGCCAAAGGACACCTCCATATTGCATGTAATGCAGTCTCAATAGTCTCCCCGCACCGCATACACCTGGGATTAGGAATTAATGTGCGTCTGTAGAGGGCATAGTTGCATGGAATAGTCTCATGGCTGCATCTCCAGAGTAAATGTTGAATTTTTCCAGGCACTTTTAAAGCCCAAATGTCTTTCCAGATGTTTACATGAGCCGTCCTAGCCACTGTGTCGCTGCCCTGGCCCTCCTGCCTCATAGCAAGCGCCAGCCAGTATCCACTTTTAACACTATATAGCCCATTCTTTGTGTAGTGCCATATTAGATGATCAGGTCGTGCTGAGATACTTAGGGGGATGCTAGTGATCATATCGGCTTCCTCTAATCGAAAGTGATCATAAATGAGAGCAGAGTTCCATCGCCGTTCAGGGGTGATAAGCCGAGAAACCCGCATATTAGTGGGGAGGGAAGGGAGTGATTGTATCTGGAAGGTTGTGGGTTGTGGTAGCCATTTATCTTCGTAAATATTGACGGACATACCATCTCCAATTCTCCAACGAAGACCCCTCTCCAACAACTGTCTAGCCCAAATAAGAGACCTCCATATTAGTGAAGGGCGTGTGCCAATAGTCGCCTCCATAAAGGATCCAGTCGGGTAGTATCTCCCTTTTAGTACCTGACTCATAAGTGAAGTTGGATTCTGAACTAGCCTCCATCCCTGCTTGGCAATCAAAGCTCTATTGAAACATTCCAAATCACGAAAGCCTAACCCGCCCTCTTTCTTGGGCTTGCAGATCGCTTCCCACTTGAGCCAATAAATACCTTGTTTCATATGTCTCTTTCCCCACCAAAACCGCGATATGAGAGAGGTAATTTCCTTTCGGACTCCATTAGGCATGCGAAATAAACTCATATAATAAGTGGGCATTGCTTGTATTACGGACTTCACCATAATCTCTTTCCCAGCCTTGGAAAGTAATTTTTCCTTCCATCCCTGTAGCTTCTTCCAGATTCGGTCTTTTATAGGTTGGAACAATTTTTTCTTTTTTCGTCCAACCTCTGTTGGAAGTCCCAGGTATTTCTCATGACAGCCAGTGATCTTGATGCCAAGCACTTGGGAAGTAATAACTTTGATAAGGTGGTCAGTCCCAGGGCTATAACAGATAGCAGATTTTCGCAAGTTAACTTTTTGGCCTGAAACTTCTTCATAAACCCTTAGAATTTGTGAGACCACCCAGCTGGCCTTAGGTGTCGCATGAAGGAAGATGATACAGTCGTCCGCGTAAAAGAGGTGCGACACAGGAGGAGCTAGGGGAGCTGCACGAACGCCGATAATATCTCCGGTACTCTCGGCATCGCATAGAAGGCTAGTGAGACCTTCTCCGCAAAAGAGAAACAAATAGGGTGACAGCGGGCAGCCTTGTCTGAGGCCACGCTTAGGGACAATGTGTCCCAGGGGCGCACCCCTCCACAATACAGAAAAGGATGCAGTAGTAACACAATCCATTACTTTGTTCACCCAGCTCGTGTGAAAACCCAGCCGGAGCATTATTGCCTCAAGGAAATTCCATTCGACCCGGTCATAAGCTTTTTCCATATCCAATTTTATAGCCATCTTTGGAGGCTCCAGCTCCGAAGTGTGTTTAATGGTGTGGGTGGTTTCAAAAGCAACCATCACGTTATCCATAATATGTCTGCCTGGGACAAAAGCGCTTTGCTTGTCTGAGATCACCTGTGGTAGAACTTGTTTCAGTCGATTTGCAAGGGATTTAGCGACAAGCTTGTATAGGGTGGTGCAGAGACTTATGGGCCAGAAATCGGTGACATATTGCGGCTGTTCTATCTTTGGAATAAGAGCAATAAGAGTGTGATGGACCCCTCTAACACTAGCAGTTCCATTCAGAATATTCAGACAAAAATTACAGATATCATCTCCCACCACCGGCCAATATCGTTGGTAAAAGAGAGCGGGCATACCATCATATCCGGGTGACTTTGTAGGGTACATTTGCGCTAAAGCCTCTTCTATATCCGCTCTTGTGAAAGGCACCATTAAACGGGCGTTCATAGCTGAAGTAACTCTCGGAGCAACAGTGTTCAAAATCCGTTGTATGTCTATACCACCAGTAATAGAGAAGAGGGAATTAAAATACTCACAGAACATCGAGCCAACCCTCTCTTCCTGTTCAATCCAATCATTGTGCTCATTAAAAAGCCCTTTTATGAGGTTTCGCCTTCCCCTTTCCTTTGCCTGTTCATGAAAAAATTTTGTGTTTTTATCTCCCTCCTTAAGCCAGATAATTTTTGATCGTTGTCTCCAGTAATCCTCTTCTGTTGCAAGCAAATTGTGTAACTTTCGCTCCAAGTCTTTTTGTTGAGCAAAACTTGTAGCGTTCTGGAGACCCATTTTAACTCTGCCAAGTTCATCTTGCAGGGTCTTAATTTCACGCTTCCGAACACTATAAAAATCCCGACTCCAGGCCTGTAGTTTTTGTGCACAGAGTTGCACACCAGCCGGGGTTTGTTCCCCATTATTCACCCTCCCCTTCCAAGTATCAGTTATAAGTTGCTCACAGCTAGCTTCCCTGCACCACATTTTTTCGAAATAAAATCTTCGGCTTCGTCTGTTATTATATCTATTGGCCTCCTGTGTAAGAACTTCAGTAAGGATCGGTATGTGATCAGAACCAGGAACCTCCAAGTGGTGCGTGAGGATGTGTGGGTAGTGTGCCCGAAGAGCATGATTTACTACGCATCGATCCAAACGTTCTCGCACAAAGATCGCCCCATTTCGAGAGCACTCCCAAGTGAAAGGAGTGCCCCGAAATGGGACTTCCTCCAAAGAACAATCCATAAGTGCCGTTCTGAAATCCCTCATTTGGTACTCCGCCTTGTCTCGCCCACCTTCCTTCTCTGAAGCATTAACAATCTCATTAAAATCACCGATGACCAGCCACGCTCCATTACCGACTCCATTCAAACGTCGAAGCAATTCCCATGAGTGGCGTCTCTCCGCCGTAGATGGGTGGCCATAGAAACCTGTAAGGCGCAGATTATAATCATTAGGTGACTCAACTTGCATATCAATATGACCTGTAGAAGAGCTCAGTAGTTTTAAATTCCACCCAGACTTCCAGAGCATTATTAAACCACCTCCTAAACCATGACGTTCCACCCGAATCCCACCCTTTAGACCAAGTCGCCCTGGAAGTTTTTCCATTTGTTTGTCCGTCATTTTCGTCTCCATTAAGAAAATGACGTCCGGACGTTTATCTCTCAGCACAAACCTGAGAGAGTCGAATGTTCGAGGTTGCCGGAGACCCCGAACATTCCAACTGAGGATCCTCATTGCTCGTGGTGGGCCGGAGCGTCCGGTCCCACCACGTGGTGCGTCTCATTATCGTTCAGGGTCTTGCTCTTCTTCAGCTTCCTTTCTGTATTTTCAATCTCTTTATCAATTTTCCTCTTCCTTTCCGTCACGGCCGCTATATTAAGAGGAATAGAGGTATCTCCCTCCTTTGTTCTTGCTTGCCTTTTCCAAGCCCTAGTTTTAATCCGGCTCCCCTCTGTGGCTTTTAAAGCTGACCCCTCAACCTGTGCTGTACTGTTTTGTTTTGGGCCACCCTTCCCTCGGCCTCCCCCGTAAGCCGCCTTCGAGATTTTTGGTTGTTGAAGAGTGCATAAAAGAGTATCCTCCGACTCCCGTGTAACAGCCTCATTTCCCTTCCCCTGTACCTCAGCAGGAGGTGTTGGATCAACCCTCGTCAGTATGGGCGACTGCGAGTGGGTTGTGATAGTTTTAGTATTGGCGTTTTCCTTTCCAAGAGAGTTAAGCATCTCCGCAGCTGTTTTTGTAGCTTGAATACCCTTGGAGCTCCCCCCATTGTGATCATGTCGTTCTGTTTCCCCCCTGTCAAAGGTTCCTGCAAATTGTACCGTTAGCCCATTATCGTCCTTTTGTTGTGTAGCAGTTGTTCCAGCAATAGTGCTGGAGGGGGTCGTTGAAAGCGATGGGGAGGGGGTGCGTTCTCTCTCGGCTCTCTTGCGCCCACCATGATCTGCCAAGATTGGCACATTAGATTCAGCCCGATTGTTTTCCCCTGCCACGTTCTCATCTTCCTCATCGGTTTGCCCATCTTCTGAGACCTTAGACTTTCCTAACTCCACCTTAGTTCTCAGCCATTTTCCCCACTGTTTGTCAAGATCCTTCTTTTGAGCTGCAGTAGATATAGGACATCGGTTGAAAGTGTGACCTAGTCTACCACAGTCAAAACAAAAGGTGGGGAGTCGTTCATAACGCAGTTCAACAATATGGGTGCCTCCACCTTCCAATATGATCTTCTTGATTCTAGGTAGGGGCCGCGTCACATCCATTCTAACCCTGACCCTCAGAAATCTTCCCACAAGATCGGCCTCTATACCATCACCCACATCTAAACACTTTCCCAACGCATCTCCAATAACCCTTCCAGTTGCTTCTGTCATGTAAAGAAGTGGAATGTTATACAATTGAATCCAGAAATCAGCCCACTTTAGCATCATAGCCGACGGGGCCATCGTGCCGTCTGGTTCTTCGAGAAGCACCAGAGCCCTATCGAAAGTCCAAGGGCCTTGTTGGATGACCATCTTCTTATCTTGGGCAAAAGCAAAAGTGAAAAGGAATAAATTTTCGCCCAAGTCCTTTGCATGTACCACACCAAGTGTGTCCCATAGTTTGATCATCGTGTTCTTAAAAGCTTTCCTGTTGAAAGGTTTCAGAGTAAGTACTTGCGCCACCACACTCAGGCGGAGGGTTTCGGTATTCATCGCTGCTTCCATCTCACCCACAGGTGCTTCATCAATTTCGTCTTCCGTGAGAATCAAGGTTTTGGCAAAACTCGTCTGCACCTCTTCCATCCCGCACCGGTCGCTGTTTCGATTGGAAGAGGCAGTGGGACTAAATGTTGGTTACTGCTCTGTGTATGTCGTGGAGGCCAAGCAATATTTCATAGAAGAAGCCAGTGCTCGCCGTCACCGTAGAGGCCCTAACAAGGGTTAGGGATGAAAAAACCCTAACAGAATGTTAGGAGCGAAAAACTCTCACTGAGGGGAGAGACCCTGCCTTTTTCCCACAATGTTAGCTAATTGACCAATTTGATGTTCTAGCTTCGCAATGACTTGTGTATTTTGGTGGGTGGAAGCTTTAATCTCAACAAAGGCTTGACCAATCAATTGCATAAACTTTTGGAGAGTGTCCTCTAAGGGTAATGATGAAGTTTGTTGTGGGGGAACACTTTGTGGAGTGGGGTGAGGAACATGGGAAACATAAGATGAATTGTTCGGCCTTGAGGGATTAGGAAGATGAAATGAATTGTTTGGCATTGAATTTCCTCCTAAATTTGATTGGGGTTGGCCTTGTCTCCAAGAAAGATTTGGGTGATTCTTCCAATTGGAGTTGTAAGTCTCGAAAAAGGTGCCTTGGTTCACAAACAGCTTCCTAAAATTGTTAAGAGCATTTGCATGCTCAACATTGCTCTCAGAAAAAGTATATAAGGAAGGACACGCTTGAACATTATGCATTAGGCTAGCACAATGAGAACAAACCTCAGTTTGGACATGGTTAACAGAACTCATAGTTTGACTTAAGGCTAAGGACTCCACATTTCTAGTTAGGCTCTCAATTTTAGACCCTAAGTCTACAGCGCCTTTCACTTCATACAACCCCCCATGCTTTGGTTCTTTGGCTTGTTTATCATGTAGATTGGAGAATCTCATTGTTGAGAATTTTCGGACAATTTTTCAAAGAAATCATAGGCTTGCTCTTCTCTAAGATTTAAAAACGCACCCGTCCCCCCCTTTCATGGACTCTACCATATTGCGATTTATTTGAGTTAAACCATTGTAAAAGTATTGCACCGAACACCACGTCTCGAAACCATGGTGAGGACATCTCAAAATTAAATCCTTGAATCGCTCCCAACTCTCATAAAACTGCTCATTGTATTTTTGTCTAAACTCCGAAATGTCTCTCCTAAGCGCGTTAGTCCTAGACATTGGGAAAAATTTTGACAAATTATTTTTAACAAGTTGATCCCATAAGGTGATGGAACCGGGGGGTTGGGAGTTCAACCAAGCTTTCACTTTGTCCTTAACAAAAAATGGGAATAAACGGAGACACACTAACTCATCAGGAAAATTTTGGTATCTAGAGATTGAGCAAATTTCAATGAATTCTTTAACATTTGTGTACGGGCCCTCTCAATCCAATCCGTGGTAGGAAGGTAACAATTGACAGATGTGAGGTTTAATCTCAAAATGGGTTGCGGTAGTGTGGGCAACACTATGCAAGAGAAGGAGTGTCTATGATGACGAGAGCAAAATACTCTCTCAACGGCCGAATTTCAATGTTGTTTTCACCCATTTCAATTACTGGTTCAATTCTTTGTCTTAAATGTCTAACAGGTGATAAATCGTGATTCAATGAACATGGACCAAACATACACTAGACGGCTTTTAAGAAAAGAATTTTTCATTTTTTTTTTCAAATTTTTTTTTTAACTTAATTAACTACCATTTTTAAACGAAAATATGGACAAACTAACAAACAAACAAAGCAATCAAAAACCAATAATCACACAACAAAGAGTTAATACAAACAAGCAATTCAATTATTTTTGATTTAGCCTTGAGAGATGTCTTTTAGACAATTCTAATCTTAATTAAGCACTAGACAAGCTCATCCTCTCTTTCAAAGCAAATTAGCGGCATACCGGTATAAGGCTCTCAAAAATACAACCAATCTGGTTCCGGAGGGGGTGGAGGAGTCACAAACGGTATCTCTTAAAACCCAGTCCGCTTTAAGCATCAAGATGATTGCAACCTTAAAGAACCTTTCTAGACATTATATTTTTTCGAACACTCACCGGAGTATCCACTAAGTGGCTTATTCCAAGAGGGTCCTATGAGCTTTGTTAACCCTTTGGCCAATGTCTACTTGATTTTAATTAATTGAGTTTGAGATTAACGAATGCAAGAGATGTTTAGCCTAGATGGGTAAGGAGGTGGTGATGAAATCCAATCCTTATCTTGTTGGGGGTGAATGCCCTTACTAGTTGATTATGCAAGGATGTTAATTGAAAAATGCAAAAATCAACAAAGCAAAGATATATGGAATTGTAAATGCACAAGTTAGACAAACATCACTCAAGAAAGCTTAAAAAATAAAAAGTTTAGAGTATACTAGTAGTGTGGTGACATTAGCCATAAGATACTAGGGGAAGGCAACCAAACTTTTGCTAGCAATTCCCCTTTCTCGATGATCCACACCTTTGCAAACTTCTCCCCAATGCAAATACTAAAAAGAAAAATACTATAATAAATACAAAAACTACAACAAAAGGAGAAAGAGAAATAGAAATAAAAATAAAAATAAACAAGGGATGGAAATAGGAAAAGAGAAATGAAACAAGAGGAAATAAAAATTACCTTATCTAAAGTTACAATGAACAATATGCACAAAACAAAAATAAATAAGATCTAAACAATTTATACTAAATAACACAAAAGATATGATTTTTTTTAACAATAAATGAAAACAAGAAGAACAATTCAAAAGTTGAAACTAGATGCAATAACCTAAAAACAACAAAAAAATAAATATGCTATGTATTTTTTGTTTTTTTGTTTTTGTTTTTTTCAAAATATGGCAAAGTAGACAAAGCTAGTGGTAAAAAAAATAAAAGATCATGCTAAATACTAGATATGGAAGCTACAACTAAAGAGGAACTATATATAAATATTTTAAATAAAAGCAAGAAGTTATAACCAAGGAGTAAAATTTCGGTTTCGAGAAAATTTTCGATGGAAATTTTGACGGAAATTTTCGCGGAAATTTCGATTAAAATTTTGATTTCGATAAAATTGGACAAAAATGACGAAAATTGCTATCAAAAATGAAAATTTTGAATGAAATTTGACCATATGTTTATTTAACATATTATCTACTACATTGATAAAAAAACATTGAAGAAATCAATTAATATAGTAGATTTCATGTGATATGTGATGAATATAATGCGCGTTGGAGACAATACTGTTAAAAAAATACTTCACTAATTAATAATTACATAATAAAATTACACGAATAAATCACCAATGTGGCAACGGAAAGTAGAAAGCTTACTCAAAGAGACTTGGAAATTGTCTTCGATAGTTAAATTAAGCCGAATTAGGTTAAAATAGAATCAATCTGATGGCAGCAGCGGTGATAACAGTTTACCTAAAATTTCAATTTTACAAATTATCGAAATTGGAAAACCAAAAATTAAGGAAATGAAACTTCATGATAAGGGAATAAATTTCTTTTTCATAATTTATGTTTACAACTAAACGAAACACCAAAATAACCAAATCAAACTCCAAATAAAATCTCAAACCTTTTTTTTTCTTTACAATTGCCTAAAGACTCCAAATCTCAATCTACCTTAAAAAAAAATTCTTTCCTTTTTTTTTTTCCTTTTCCTTTGTTTTCTCTTCTTTTTTTTCTTTCCTTTTCCTCTTCTACCCCCAGTGGCCTTCATCTTCGTCTTCTTCCAGTTCTAGTAGGCAGTGGCCTTCCTCTTTTTTTTTTATCCAGTTTTTCTTTTCTTCTCCCTTCATAATCTCTCTCTTCCCTCTCCCTCCTCCCTTCCTAATCTCTTTCTTCCCTCTCCCTCCTCGGATCTCCTCTCCCTCCGACGACGACGCGGCTCTGCAACATCCTCTCCGATCTCTTCTCTCCCTCCGGCGACGGTGCTCTCCTTCCCTCTCCCTCCAGTCTCTGCCTCCCCTCTCTCTCTCCGGCCTCTACATCGAAAATTTCGCCAAAATTTCTAGGATTTCAGAAAATTTCTGCGAAATTTTTTGAAATTTATTTGGTATGGTGTTAAAATTTCCATACCCCTTAATAACAAAATTTTATTCCTTGGTTATAACTATCAGAAGCACAAAATAAACAAAACTACTTAAAATAAACAACAAACAAAAAGTGATAAATATAAATTTTCTTTTCTTTTCTTGGAACCTACAAGAGAAGAGATGCAAAAAAGTGTAAGAAATTTTTTTTTTTTAGGCACTTATTAAAGTGGGAAAAAGAACAAGGAAAATAAATAAATAAAATACAAAAATAAAGGAAAATTCGAATTTATATATATTTCTTTTTTTTTTTTTTAGAAAAGCAAAGTAAATAAAAGCTGGTAGAAGATTTAAACTAACAAGAGCCTAAACTAGTGTATTGAACACTTCCCGACAATGGCGCCAAAAACTTAATGTAAAATTTTATTTACTTACAAATATACGAGTCTTGTAGTAAGGTTGTATACTAATGAGGTCGAATCTCAAGGAGTGTTGCAAAAAGATACACTAAATTTAAAACTAACTTAGCGTGCAAGATTGTGGTTTGTGAGGTAACTTAAAACAAAATACAACTAAAATATAAAGCAAATAAAGTATATGAAAGGAAAATAAAGTAAATAAAGGGGCAATAATTTAAAATTAAAACTATAGAGGAAAAATGACAACTTTTTAGTATTGGAAATTAAACAATAGTATAAAAACCAAGGTTAAGGTTTCACACCACTATGAACACATTAAGTGAGGTTTTTAGTAATTTCTCAAAAAGGAAGGCACCCAAGAGTCAACTTGATGCCCTCTTCCAAAGATATTTATGATCGATTTGAGCACAAAAATTAAAGATTTAAATGGTAGACCTTGTTTTTGCTTAAAAATACAAACTTTAAGCAACCTAAGTGAACCAAAAACTAAGGAACAACTAGAATTCAAAAAAAGTTTGTGTTTAAAAGATTAATATATCATGAAACAAAAATGTGGAAAGATGCTCTATCTACCCATAATATATGACATTATGGGTGAAAGATAGTTTATTTATCATTTTATAAACAAGATCTTAGAACTTGTAGAATCTAGGTAAGAGAAAAATTAACATAGAAGTCTCAACTTGATAATATTCATGGTGGTTAGTGACCACCCATGAGCTTAGAACTAAAATAAAAGAATAATATAAAATAAAATAACATCTGAACTAAAAGAGAACAAAAAATAATTAAATAAGCAACTAAATATTAAATAAATAACTAAATAGCATAAGGTAAATACAAGACAAAGAGAAGAGAAAAGAGATATATGAATTAAAATTTTATTTCATTAAATAAAAGTGTAACAAAATAAATAACATTCTTATTCTTTTTCATAGATCATAGCCAAAAGACTTTGATAGAGAAATCTCATGGTAAAAAATATCAGGCGGTGGGGGTATTGACAGTTGGGACAGCAAAATGTGGAAGAGAGAGGGCTAGAAAAGGCTGGAAGGGTCTGGAATTTGGACAGGCGGCGACACATGAGGTGATCCAGCAAGGGAAAGACTGGAGGCAGCTGTGCAACACGTGTCGCGTGTGTAGAGGAAGAGAAGAGAATGTTGGTGCTTAGGAAAGCGCGAGAGAGAGGAGTTGCTGCGTCACATGTCGCCTACTGATTCGAGGAGAGGAGGATTAATGAGATAAAAGTGAGAGGCGTAAATAGGAAAGCTGGTGAGTGGGCCAGGTGTCGCCGTCTGATTCGATGACGGCAAGATTAATCAAAGCAATTGATTTGGGCGTGACTGCTGCTGGGACGAGTGTCGAGCTGATGGAAAGAGAGGAAGCGAGCTGGGCTGGCTGCTGAGCGAGTGACTGTTCGGCTTCCACTGGGTTGGGCCGACTGCAACTCTTTTTCTTCTTCTTCCTTCTAGGCTGGGCCGGCTGCATTTCTTCTTTTCTTTGGGCCATTTTTTCTTCTCTTGTTTTGATTAAACCTACAAAATTAAATAATACTAATTAATAAAAACTTTAATTCTAAAAATAATCAAGACTCATAAAAATTAATTCTATATAAACCTAGTAAGATCTAAGGAATTAGATAAAAACTAAAATTACCCAATATTAATTAGTTAGTTAAAATAATAATTAAAATACTAAAATTGCTAACATTCAAGGACTAAAATGTAAAGTTTTAAAGATATGAAATATGTTATAAATTGAGCTCAACAAACGGTGAATCCATATGCTCTCAGCTTTAATATGATGAATCACTCGCATTGGGAAGCAAAGAGCTACAAACATCGATCTCTTTCTAATATATTCCAGTGAAGAAAAAGTTTGAAGGGCTGATATGATTCTTATGAGTTTTTGCTAGAAAGTTCTGTTCACTATTTCTAACCATATTAATAAGATTATAAAAATGTCTTATTATTAAGTCCAGGGAATCACATAATTAATTTATAAAAGAAATAACTTATAATATTTATTGAATTATATGATACATTTTCTTAAAGTATAATTTTTAAGATATTGTTGCTATGTTTTTTTTGTCACTTTCACATATTAATACCAAACACGTTTTTACTGTTTTGTTATTATAAAATATTTTTAGATTATGCTACCAAACGCATTCTTGAATCTTGAATCTTGAATCTTGAATATGCATAATTTAATTTCTCGTTTTAATTTTTGTAAAATAGTTTTTCAAAAATCGTTCTGTAAAACGTTACCAAACGGGTCCTTACATTCTTGCTCAACATCTAATCGGAGGCTATGGTCACAGGCAAAGTATCAGAAGATCCTAAAAACACATACTTGAGGTTATCAGGTAATGGTTTGAGATCTAGCTTGGGTGGCCCAATGGTGGAAGGAAGTGGATAATTTTTAGAAAAAAGGAAGAGATTATACCCTAGGTTTCCAATTGGTGGTATTCATGATGGGTGTAGAGTCCAAGAGTGAATTGACTTCTTTTATAGCTTCACTAAGATCAAAGTCACAAACAAAGTGGGCTAATCATGCTTCTAGTGAGTCCTCAACACTATCCTTATGGAAAGAGTCTACCACTATTTGTTCGATTAGATTAACCTCGCAAATGCTATCCTCACTCTCTTGTGGTTGGTGATTTATATTAAAAATATTAAGATCCATAGTTAAGTTCCCAAACAACAAATTCATGACCTCATTCCTACAATTAAATTGGGCATTGGCAGTAGCAAAGAATAAACGTCCTAAAATTACCAGAATTTGATCACAAGCATTTGTCATGAGTTGGGTGTTTAGCACAATGAAATCCATAGAAAAATAAAATTCATTCACCTTGACCAAGACATCTTCTACCATCCCCTTAGGAATTTTAACCGATATATATATCCGCTAAAGAGAGAGTCACCAAGATTGGTTTCATCTCTCCTAAGCCTAATTGCACATAAACGGAGTATGGTAAAAGGTTCATGCTTGCTTCTAAATCTAGCAATGCTCTTCCTATATGATGAGTTCATATCGTGCATGCAATTGTAGGACAATCGAGGTCCTTGTACTTAACCAGGATTTGATGCTCGATAATTGAACTGACTTGTTCGGTGAGAAAGGCTTGCCTTGGAACGTTGGTTCTTGTTTTTATAGTACGTACACAGGTCTTTCCAGAATTTGGCATAAGAGGGCACTTGTTGGATGACATCTGACAGGACCGCCCCCGGATTCCACCCTGAAACCCGGAGAGGTCCTGCGGAAATCCAAAATCAAGGAAAATCCTACCGAAACTTCGGCAGAACCTCCCCTGAAAATGGACTAACCCAGAAATTTCAAAACCTGTTAAAAGCACTTCTAAATCAACAACCACCTCTACCACAACCAAAAAACTCTTATTCACCAAGGCACATGATAATCAGAGCAAAACTAAACTTCCATTGCAAAATAAAAGTTATCTCCACAACTTAAGGGAAATGACGCCGAAGAACTGAAAGTCCTGCCTCGACGTGGTACGGCCCAACCTCAGCGATCTATAACACCTGGGGGGAAAATGTTATAAACAAAATAAAGAAAACGTGAGATAACTCTTAGTGAGTGGACAGTTTAAATAAACGAAAACATAAGTAAAATTTCTGTTTCAAAAAAACCTTCAAAAAAACACGTTTAGCTCTAAAAGCTCACGTCACTCTTTGAAATCCCCCAGTTTTAAAACCATTTCCAAGCTTTAAGAATGTTATAAAACTCATGGAACTCAAGGAAAAGATAACTCAAAACACATTTCTCAATAACCAGCCATCTAAATTAACAAAGTCGTAAAAATAATAATAAAATCGAAATCATTATAAAACTCGAAAGATATTTCTCACTTAAAATCCATACTTAAACTCTGAAGATACCAATTCCATTTTCCACCATGCTATATACCCTGAATAATCCTGGCCATACACCTGTGTGGAATTACAGGCAGGCAATATCCTGGCCATACACACGCGTGGAGTAAAATCCAACACGTGCAGGCAATATCCTGGCCATACACACGTGTGAATAAAATCAGCACGTGCAGGCAAACCTGGTCATACGTGCACGCAGAGCAGCCCCCAAAGGGCGAAGCATCCCGACACACGGCCCAAAGCCTATATGTGTGCCGTGATGGGTCCCAAAGACCTATGTATCTGATAACCTGAAGGGTACTGCAAAGGATGGTTTGAAAACCATTTTTTTCATAAACCAAATAATAGATCTCTTTTTCCATTAAAAATAAATATCAAGGTACTTCCCCAAAAGAAACTTAAAATCCATAAGCCAACATACGAAATCCGAAACAAATTCAATATACATAAATCAAAATAATACTTTAAATCCTCAACACAATTTCATAAATACAACTAGTAAAACAGTCCTCAATAAAATCACATTCAAAAACATAAAACAAATCAAATCTTTCGTCCATACACTAAAATATGAAATAACCCATACGTGTAAAAATAAGAAACTAGTTTTAACATCCAACAAGAAGAAATTTATTTGCAGTAACATTTGTAATCTAAAATTTAATACCGTTAATTAAATCCCAAAATCAACTTCAAAACATTAAATATAAATTAATTGGTGATATTTCCATAAACTCTTAGAAAAACCAAAAATCTATTTTAAACTTCAATTTCTCAACTAAAAATTGACATATCAAAAATAGATAACGAATTTCATAAATCATGTAAAGAAATAAGAGTCCACTCACAATGAGAATCCTAACTTCGATCCTCCTCCGGGTCGTCTCGAGCCACGATCGTCTCGCCTATAGAATAAAACAATAAAACCATAGATTAGCCTCGGTTCTACGACATTTAAAGAGTGTGTGTGTGTAGCCTAATGTCCCTCTCGACTCACGTTTTTCCTACTAGTTAGAAATCGTTTTTCTTTAAACTATACACTCTCACCCTATTCCAAATCCATCCTGACTCCAACTACGACACCCACGTCCTCAAATTTAACCACAAATTCAAGAGAAAACCGGCAAGTGGCCTAACTTTACTTGGGGCCTAACCTTACTTGGGGTCTTCCTAGAGTTAAAGACGATCCCCGTAAAGTGTCCGATCACGAGCCAAATTGAAATTTCGTCGCTCAAGTCGCACCCACCTATTCAAAATCATCAACCAATTCAATTTTAGCACCCCAATTAGCGCTAGATAATTTTCGTGACAGCCAGGCGGTCATAACCCACGCTGTCGTCGCTCAAAGTGGCGGCACCAAACTATATTGCACAAATTCCTCCAAATTACTCTAGATTTCTGATTCTAAACATTCCTAAGGTCTTATGGGGAAGAATTTTGTCCAAATAAAACCACAAGAACATCCTTCTAAAACTGAAATTCTCGTATATCCCGAATGGCTCAAAATCCCCAAACTCAATCTTCAATATAAACTCAAAATTAAACAGCCACAACACAAGGTATTGAAAGCCCATCAAGAGGGAGAGAACCCACCGGAGGTGGTTGGCGCCGGATTTCACCGAAAATTTGGCGAGACAGAGGGGAGCCAAACTGCTGGGATTTCTGTGCGCGCGGGCTGGGCTGGTTGGAGTGGCCGGCGAGCTAGTAGGCGTCGGGGATGTACGCCGGTGACCTCAGGTGGCTGGAGATGGCTGGGAGAAGAGAGAGACGGCGGCTGAGTGATGGACGTTGGCTGATGCGCAGGGTTGGTTGCGCACAGAGAAAAGAAAGAGAGAGGAAACACGGGGAGAGAGAGAGAGAGAGTAGGCTCGGGGGAGTGGTGGTCGGCGGCTGAGGGTGTTCGCCGGCGCCAGGGGTCGGCAAGGGTGGGTGGTGGTTGCTGGGTTGTGGGTGCAGGGGTGGTTGCGGGAGAGAGAGTGTGCGGGGAGAGAAATAAAGAGAGAGAGAGAGAGAGAGAGAGAGAGAATATTGTGGAACATTCTAGAGAGATGGAGAGAAATCAGAAAAAAAAATTTCTGATTTTGGGTGTTTAAATACTCACTTTTATAAATTTACAAAATTGCCCCTCACTTCACACGTCCGTATCTTCCATCCCGTAACTCAGAATGATGCGTGCTATGTGTCTATGAACTCGTGGGATCGAAACCTATCTAACGGACCCAAAGTCAAAATTGAAAACTCATTTATTTTAAAAGTCAACTTTGGGTCGAGCTTAAATTAAAACGAAAATAAATAAATCAAAACTTTAATTCAAAACCCTTTTTACTTTCTAAATAAATTTCAAAATCTTTAAAATACAATCCAACATCTTTTATAAACCTCTTAAAAACATAGTTAAATAAAAATTTAAATTTCTAGTGAAAATTTGGGTCGGGTCGTTACAACATCTAAGAAGGAGATATTGATATGGACTTGTTTGAACACTTCTAGGATATCATTAAATTATGCATTTTCTTTTTTTAGTCAATCTTTAAGGAAATGGGGCCTTCATGACATAACTGCCCCCGAATTCCACCTTGAAACCCAGAGAGGTCCTGTAGGGTCCAAAATCAAGGAAAATTCGGTAGAACCTCTTTTGAAAATGGACTAACCCAAAAATTTTAAAACATGTAAAAGCACTTCTAAAACATCAACCACCTCTACTACAACCAAAAAAGGTCTCAGACCCAACAATTTCAAAGAAAATAAACTTAAAATTTAAGAGTGGTTATGAGAGCCACTATTCTATTACAATGAATTTTTACAAAAGTAAAATGACGCCTACAGGGTCCGAGTAGGGAGATGGACGTAAAATGCCTCAACGTGATTAGCTCGACCTCCACCGAAACTACTACCAGGGGGGAAACAATTTAAGACAGACAAGAAAAACTGTGAGATAGACTCAGTGAGTGGACAATTAAATGGAAATGAAGTCAAGGATTAAATATCTTTTCAGAAAAACCCTTTACAAACATGTTTAACTCTAAGACCTCACGTCGCTCTTTGAAATTCTCTAGTTTTAATACGCTTTCAGAAACACGTTCAAAGTTGCTATCATAATTCAATAAACTAAACCGAAGTATAAACCCTTTATCAAATAAAATTCAAACATTAAAATTCCAAGTAGCTTATAAATTTAAAATAAACGATCGCAATAAAACCGTATAATACATTTATAATAAAACACACCAAGTCAGTTACCCGTAGAACTTGTCATACATGCGCAGAGCCGAGAATCTGTCGTTCGCATGCAGAGCCAGAAATTCTGTCTTACGTGCACGTAGAGCCACCCCCAAAGGGCTAAGCATCACGACACACGGCCCAAAGCCTATGTGTGTGCTGTAATGGGTCGCAATAACCTATCCAATCCGATAACCTGGAGGGTACTGAAAAGGTGATTGAAACTATTTTCCATAACCAAAACGTAATATCTTTTTCTACAGATAGAAAATATCTTTATCGTTCCCAGAAACTTTAAATCCTCAATCCACAATGCATAAACACAACTAGTAAAATAGTCTTTAATAAATCTCATTCAAACACATAAAACCAATCAAATCTTTTGACCATAGACTAAAATATGAAATAATCCATACGTATAAAAATAAGAAACTAGTTTCCTTTCTAATGTCCAACAAGAAAACTTATTTGAAATAACATTTGAAATCCAAAATTTAATACCATTGATCAAATCCCAAAATAAATTTCCAAAATATTAAGTATGAAATGATTGATGGAATTTTCATGAATTCTTTAGAAAACCAAAAGTCCATTCAAACTTCTACTTCACAACTAAAATTTATATAACCAAAATAAATCACGAAGTTCATAAATCATTTAAAGAAACAAAAGTCCACTCACAGAGATAGCCCTAGCTTCGATCTTCCCCGGATCGTCACGAGTCACGGTCGTCTCGCCTATACAATAACCAATAAAATAAGAAATTAGTCTCAATTTACGTAAATTAATAGTGTGTGTGTGTGTGTCATAGCCTAAACATTCCTCCCGACTCACGTTCTTCCTACTAGTTAAAAATCGTTTTTCTCTAAACTATACACTCTCACCCTATTCCAAATCCGTCCTGGCTCCAACTATGACACCCACTTCCTCAACTTCAACCACAAAATCAAAAGAAATCCTGCAAATGGTCTACCTTACTTGGGGTTGTCCGAGAGTTAAAGACGATACTCGCAAAGTGTCCGATCACGAGCCAAATTGAAACTTTCATCGCTCAAGTCGCAGCCACCTATTCAAAATTACTAACCAACTTAGTTTTGGTACTCAAAATAGCACTAGGTAAATTTACGTGGCAGCTGGGTGGTTGGAACCCCCGCTATCGCCGCTTAAAGTGGCAGCACCAAATCTAAATTTCACAATTTCTCCAAGTTCCTCAAACCTTTCAATTCTAAATTTCAGTTTGGAGTCAAAGGGGTGGATATTACCCAAAAATTGTCCAAGAACAATCCCTAAAACCAGTTTTCAAAGTAAACCCGAAATGATCCTTGAATCCATCAAAATCCAAGTTTTTAAATGCTCAAAATTGGTCAAGATAGATAAAGGGAAAATAAAGCCCATAAGGAATGGAGGAAAACCCACCCGGTATGGAGGTGATTGGTGTCGGATTTCCATCGAAAATTTGGCGAGACAGAAGGGAGCCAAACCGCTAGGTTTTCTAGGTGCGCGGGCTAGGCTAGTTGGAGGAGTGGGCGGGGGAGGTGGTCGCGTCGGGGGAGGATCGCCGGTGGTCTTAGGTGGCCGGAATGGCCGACGACAGCTGGAGGTGGCAGATGGCTTCCTCTGGCTTGTTCGCTTAGGTGTGAAGGCTGGGCTACAAGGGAGGTCGTGGTCGGCGCGGTTGGGCCCTGGGTCGGCGAGTGGTGGTCGATGGCGAGGTGGTGGTGGTGGCTGTGGCAGCTGGTGTGCATGGGTGGTTGCAGGGAAGTGAAGGCAGATAGAGAAAGAGAGTGCGGGGAGAGAGAGAAGAGAAAATGAAGAGAGAGAGAGAGAAAGAGAGAGAGAGAGAGAGATAATGAGGATAAAGAGAGAAGGGGGCTGATTTTAATTGTGGTGTTTGGGTTTTGAAATTACCCAATTGCCCTTTCTAGAAAACTCTCCACCTTTCCTACCAAAATTTCCAATTAGAATACCGTTTTCGCCTACATGTTTGGAAAATCAAGTTCTAATTAGCCGTATCGAACTTAAAGGCCATCAAATTTGAATTTTTTTAAAACGCCCCTCTAAACACTAGAATTCCCTTCCAAAATTTTAATAAAGTCCGCCTAATAAGATTAATTTTTTATTAAAAGAGAACTTGGGGTCGGGTCGTTACAACCTCCCCCCGTTAAGAAAATTTCATCCTCGAAATTTGTACCTGTCATGTGAAGAGATGTCGATATTGAGCTCTCATTTGTTCCTCCGGTTCCCACGTTGCCTCTTCCACTGTGTGGTTTCTCCATAAAACTTTAACCAGAGGAATGGTCTTAGTACGAAGTACTTGTTCTCTAAGATCCAAAATCTTAACAGGTTGCTCCTCATTAGACAAATCCTATCTCAACTCAACGGGTTGGGTCTCCAAAATATGAGAAGGATCCGGGCTATACTTACGCAACATAAATACATGGAACACATCGTGGATCCGAGAGAGCTCCATAGGTAAAGCAAGTCTATAGGCAATTGGACCAATTTGCTCCATAATCTCATAAGGTCCAATGAAATGAGGACTTAACTTCCCGCGCTTCCCAAAACGCACTACACCCTTCCAAGGTGATAACTTTAGGAATACTTGATCACCCACCTCAAACTTAAGATCCTTCCTGCATATATCCACATAGCTCTTTTGTCGATCTTGAGCTGCCTTCAACCTGCTCCTAATAACTTGTACTTTCTCTGATGTCATCTGTACAAATTCTGGCCCAATGAGTTTTCTCTCACCAACTTCGTCCCAACAAATAAGTGTCCTATACTGTGATAACTGTTGTTGTAGGCAAACTCCATCAATGGTAGATGAGAATCCCAATTGTCCTTAAACTGTAATACACAAGACCTCAACATGTCCTCCAAGGTCTGTATAGTTCTCTCTGATTGACCATCGGTCTGTGGGTAGAAGGCAGTACTAAAATGTAACTTTGTACCCAAAGCCTGCTGTAAGCTCTCCCAAAATCGTGAAGTAAACCGTGAGTCTCTATCTGACACAATAGACAGGGGGCACCGTGCAATCTCACAATCTCATTGACAAATAATTTCGCCAGTTTGTCTAAAGGGTAAGTCTCAAGAATGGGTAGGAAGTGCGCATATTTCGTGAGTCGATCAACAATCACCCAAATACCATTGTGTACGTCCACTCTGAGTACGTGGAAGTTTGTATAGAAAGTCCATGGTGATGTGCTCCCACTTTCACTCGGGAATCAGAAGTGGTTGCATGAGTCCTGAAGGCTTCTAGCGTTCCGCTTTTACTTGTTGACAAATCAGACATCTTGCAACAAATTCTGCTATTTCTCTTTTCATCCCTGGCCACTAATAATGTTCTCTGAGGGTACGATACATTTTGGTGCTACCCAGATGCATGGCATAAGCTGAACTGTGAGCCTTCTCCATGATCTCCCTCATGAGCGCCTCATCTGCCGGCACACACAACCTCATACCCATGACCAAAACTCCATCATCTCTAACCGTATAATTGGCTCTCAACCCATTTCCCGCTTCATCCCTTAGCTTCATGAACACGGGATCCTGAAGCTGTGCCTCTCGTACCTTATCAATCAACACTGGTCTTACTCGAAAGCTAGCTAACAAGGCTCCAAAACGATCTACACCCAAGGTAGCTCCTGAAGTCCTCAACTCAACTAATAAAGGTAGGTGTATCTCCTTATGATGTGCCAAAGAGCCTGATGTCTTCCTGCTAAGAGCATCTGCCACCACATTAGCTTTCCCAGGGTGATACTCAATAGTGCAATCATAATCCTTGATCAACTCTAACCACCTTCTCTGTCTCAGGTTCAATTCCTTTTGAGTGAATAAGTACTTAAGACTCTTATGATCGGTGAAGATCTGACAAGTCACTCCATATAAATAATGCCTCCAAATCTTAAGAGCAAACACAACTACTGCAATTTCTAGATTGTGGGTTGGATAGTTCAACTCATGCTTTTTGAGTTGCCTAGAAGCGTAAGCAAAAACCTTACCATGCTGCATCAACACACAACCTAGGCCTTGGCGTGAAGCATCGCTGTAAATCACAAATCCACTACTGCCATCAGGAAGTGTCAAAACAGGAGCAGAAGTCAGTCGGTTCTTAAGCTCTTGGAAACTCTGCTCACACTCATTGGTCCACACATACTTCACTCCTTTTCTGGTCAACCGTGTAAGAGGTGCTGCTATCTTGGAAAACCCTTCTACAAAACGACGGTAATAACCTGCCAAACCAAGGAAACTCTTGGCCTCGGTTACACTAGTAGAACGCTCCCAATTCATAACTACCTCAATCTTCTGTGGGTCGACAAAAACATCCTCAGCTGAAATCACATGTCCCAAGAATCCTACTCTATCCAACCAAAATTGGCACTTGTTGAACTTGGCATACAATTTATGCTCCCTCAAAGTCTGCAAAACCGTTCTCAAGTGCTCCACATGATCTCTGTCACTCCGAGAATACATCAATATGTCATCGATAAAAAGAATGACAAATCGATCCAGGTAAGAACGGAAAACTCGATTCATAAGGTCTATGAAGGCTGCTAGGGCATTAGTCAGCCCAAATGGCATGACTAAGAACTCATAATGTCCATATCGAGTCTGAAAGGCAGTCTTGGATACGTCAGTCTCTCTAATTCGTAATTGATGATAACCCGATCTCAAATCAATATTAGAGAATACCCTAGCGCCCTGCAATTGATCAAACGAGTCATCAATACGAGGCAAGGGGTATCGATTCCGCACTGTGACCTTGTTAAGTTGTCTGTAATCGATGCACAATCTCATAGTTCCATCCTTCTTCTTCACAAACAACACTGGTGCGCCCCAAGGAGAAACACTAGGTCGAATGAACCCCTTCTCGATCAATTCCTGTAATTGATTTTTCAACTCTTTCAACTCGGCTGTAGCCATTCTATATGGTTCTAAGGAAATAGGTGCCGTGCTAGAAACCAAGTCAATAGCAAAGTTGATCACTCTCTCCGGAGGCAAACCTGGAAGGTCGTCCGGAAAGTCTTGTACAATAGGTATGTCCTCAAGTCTCACTTCACTAGCTCGACTATCAATGATGTGGGCTAAGTACCCCGTACAACCCTTCCGTAATAGACGTCTAGCAGTTAGAGTTGAAATAATACAAGATGGGAGGATTCTACGCTCACCATGAAAAACAATCTCTGGTCGCCCTGGAGGTCTGAAAGTCACTATCTTCCAAAAACAATCAACAGAGGCATGATGAGCAGCAAGCCAATCCATACCCAATATAAGGTCAACATCAAAAATGTCCAAGATAATCAAATATGGCTCAAGTTCATGGCCATCAATCAAGATGAGTCACCATCTAAAAACTTAACAAGCTAAGAGTGAAACCCCAACGGGTGTAGCTATAACTAAATAAAATTCCAACGAAGTCAATACCCTATCGGCGGATAAAGCAAGTCTACGTGCAACAAAAGAGTGTGTGGCACTAGGGTCCATTAAGATACATGCATTTTGTCCAAAAATAGAAATCGTACCCATAATGACGTCCGGTGAAGCCAAAGTGTCTTGCTGCGTCATGGCGAAGACTCTGCCCTGAGCTCTGGGGCGTCCTGGTTGACCCCTCTGCTGTCCTCCACCTCTACCAACATGACTAGACTGTGCTCCACTACTAGACGTGGCACCCCTAGTCTGAACGGCTCCCTGACCCTGACTCTGTGCTCCAAAAGTCTGTCCCTGATGAATGGCTGATCCTGAAACTCCGAATGTGGCCCTGTCGCAACATCGGACAATCCCTTCGAATGTGGCCCATCAGTCCGCACTGATAACACCCAGTACTACCTTTCTGACAAGGCCCACTATCGAACCTACCATAACCGCGACATGGGGCATGTGAACTTCCACTGGTATGACTCTGCTGTCTACCCAAGTGTTCCCTGTTTCGGGCTAAGCTACCCCCTGGAGGATGACTCGAACTCTGACTGTACCTAGATCCTCCACTGCCACCAGAACTCTGTCTGTAACCTCTGAATCCTCTACTCTAGAAGAACTAGAGCTGAAGCTGCCTCTCTTGGATGGTCCTTGACTAGGGCCACCCATAAAAGTACCCTGGTGAGGGCGACGTCTCGCCTCACTCCTGCTCCGCTCCGCTAAAGATCTCTCCACCCTCATGGCAGCATCCCTCAAAGAACTAAAGGTAGAGTGGTTTGCTGTGGTAACCACCATGTGAATAGAGTCTCTCAGACCTTTCTCAAATGTCGAGCATCGATCTGCCTTGTCTGCCACACGTGTTGGGCAAAACCTGGAAAGCTCAGTAAACTTTCTCTCATACTCTACTATTGACATAGATCCATGTCTAAGCCTCAGGAACTCAGCCCTCTTCTCATCACAATAAACCCACAGATAATACTTCTCGTAAAAGACTCTCTTAAATTTGTCCCAAGTTATGTCGGCTGACGTGAGTCCCAAACGCTCGGAGTCCCACTAGTGATAAGCATCACCCACTAGTAGGAAAGTAGCAAAGACCAATTTCTGGTCATCGGGGCATCCCATAACTTCAAAGATCCTCTCGAGTTGTATCATCCACTCGTTAGCCACGCTGGGATCCGAAGTACTAGAAAAATTTGAGGCCCCCAGCTTACGGGCATGCTCAATGTTGTATTCTCCCTCAGGAAAAGCCCTAATGCCAACAGCAGTAGTCACTGCCTCAGCTAGCCTATCAATAGACTGTTCAAAACTCTGTGCCGTCTCATCGACACCTTTTGCAACCCTACGGTGGGTCTTCAGCAGTCGGCCACGTCGAGGAGGCATAATACCTAAATGAAAACCAAACACTTATAAAAAATGGGGATGCACAATCAGTGCAGAGTTAAGGAATCTAAAACCTAATACTATGATACCAAATTGACAGAACCGCCCCCGGATTCCACCTTGAAACCAGGAGAGGTCCTATGGGGTCCAAAATCAAGGAAAATTATACCGAAAATTCGGCAGAACCTTTCCTAAAAATGGACTAACTCAAAAATTTCAAAACCTGTAAAAACACTTCTAAAACATCAACCACCTCTACTACAACCAAAGAGGGTCTTAGACCTAACAATTTCAAAGACAGGAAATGCAATGCTCATGAGCATTGCTTTAGATCATTTCTTTTAGAGGCTCATAAGTATCGCTTTAGATCATTTCTTTTGGGTGACTCCATTCAGAGCTTGTGGCTGAATGATGGGGGAGAGGCATATGAGAGATCCATCTTGAAAGGATTCTAAACGAATCCAAAAGTCGTCTTGAGAGGATTCTAAACGAATCCAAAGGCCGTCTTGAGAGGATTCTAAACGAATCCAAAGGCCGTCTTGAGAGGATTCTAAACGAATCCAAAGGCTTTATTCAACATGCCATTAGAGGAGAATTTTGGTTAAATCCCAAAACAGAGATGAAATGAATGGCATAGAAGGACAGCTACTTGCAATGTTTGTTCTGTCAACTGCTCTTTTGCTTTCTACACCTCCCTTTCCTCAGCCTTTTGGCGTCCTCTCTCTTTTTCTGGATCCCCCTTTCTGAAGTTGCTCACCTCATTTTATAGGCATTATGGGACGCTAAGAGATGAGGATGTGATGAGATAACTCATTTGAAATCAAACTGATCTTATCAGGGATTGATAATCTTCAGTTCAAAGTTGATAATTATCTCTCAATTATCCTTTATCATAGAAGTCCCATATTTATCAACTTCATGCATTTCAAAATGTGAAGCTGATGCACAGTTTTTCCTTTATCCAACTTGGCACCAGCCACCTATCTGACGTGGGGCTCTATCCTTATTTTTTTGAATTTTTATGGTTCAACAGAACCGACCTCTCTAAATTGGGTGTTAGAAACCAAACCAACTCAACCCATTTTGGTTAGGTTGGTCGGGTTGCATTGGGTTATGTCCACCCGCATCATGGTATAATACTTTGTCTACATTTAGACCTTGTCTTACTTGTTGATACCATATTAATAGAGTTATTTTCATTTAAGGGATTTAATTAAGGGAAAAGATCTTGGGCCCTAATCTGATGCAACAAAATTATTTGCCCACGTCACTATTTATTTTTCACATTAAATTAATATTATTATTATTAAAAGTCTATCTTGCCCAATTAAAAATCAAACGGCTACAATAACTATTCATAATCTAATGGTCTTTTCAACAACCACATCATTATAAATAAATTAAATTAATAATTATTTATCATTCTCATGCAGTCTTCTTCCCCAATGTTCCATCTGAAGTCTTTCTTTCTTTCTTTCTTTTTTTTTTTTAATAGAGAAGTCCATTATCTTTCTTCATATTAAATTGTTGCATCTCTCTCTATCTATTGATCTTTGCATTCGATAACACCCATCTAAAGTACAAGATTACAAAAAACCCAAGTCTAAATTAAATAGCTCATTTAATAATTTAGTAACAAATAAAGAAAACTGTATCAGGCAACAAAAGGAATTGTGAGAAGCCAAACATCAATCTATTGACTACTCCTTAAATAGAAACTCGGCACCCAATAGAAAGAAGACTTCTTCAACCTCACATCACCGCCACAACTTCTCTTTCTCCCTTCAAATGGCTATGTATTTGCAGTTTTTCTTTTCCCTCACTTTGGTTCATAGACACTACAACAAAAATGTCGATAGATATCAGTCGTGGACTGATATCTATTTGGGTAGCCATCTGATATAGCGCGTCGTGATATCTAATGTTCACATTTTAGATATCAGTTTTAAACTGATATGTAAACATTGTTTATATATCATTTTTGATATTATTTCTTATATCTATAAAATCCGAATATCAATAATTCTGATCAATGCATATCGTATTTGAGGTAGAATATGATATAAAACCATGATATCAATATCAAGTTTGAGGTAGAATATGATTTAAAATCTTGGTATCAATATCAGGTATATGATAAAATCTGATATGTAATCTCAATATCAATATCAGGTATGGAACATACTATGATATCTAAATATTGTTTATATATTAGGTCTGAGAGAGAATCTGATATCAAAATAACATAACGTTTCAGTTTTTAGACCAAAACTGATATTGTTTATTATTTCAAGTTTTAAAGAAAGATTTGGAATGTATGATATATATTAGTTTTTTTTTTCACCTAAAAAGGATATCAATGAATTAAATATACAATTGTGCCTGTAATTTGAAATGGCCTGAAATTTGTGCAAGTATAAAATCTTTCATTCCCATATATTTCATATTTTAAGCACCAATAACATTCAAAGTACCCAAAAAGGGATTACAATATAATATCCAACAAGTAGTTATATAGTTAAGGAAATACATAAAGAATTACTAAGGTATAACTGATGGTACTAATTTGAAGATACAAAAGTAGACAACTTCATCTAGCTAGTGGAGTAGAATCATTCACATCTTAAAGTTGTGTTGATTGAGACTAAATATACATAAGCTCTTCTCATGAACACTAGACCTACAAAAGCATAATGCAATGGTCTTTAATATTATTGGCTAATATACTGAACAAATGGTCCAAGATTTAAAACAAAATCACAACAATACACACAAGGAAAGAATCTATATCCAATGTTGTACATAAAAAATAAAAAAGTTGATAGTGATGAATATATATATATATATTAAGGTTTTGACAAGGTTAAAAATATCAAGAGTTGTTAATTTACAACACAACCAAGAAAATATATGAACTATGATACTCATCTACAACTTTGACATACCCAATTCATGAAGCTTTAGCAAAGTTACTAAGCCATTTATAAACATTATAAAATCATGGACAAGCAAGACCAAATGGAAAGGCAGGTACATTTAGAAATGGCTTCATATTCAGTAATAACTAGATTAGAAATAAATAAACAAAAATTATGTTATTTTTTTTATACAATTTACCATGAAACTCAAAGTGAAAAAAAAAAAAAAAAAAAAAAAAAAAAAAAAAAAGCAGAATGAGGTGAGGAAACAAGTATTAAAGTACTATAGTAGGACACCTAAGTAACTCATTTCTTTCTTCATGTTTTCAGTTTAATAGGAAGGTAGTTTATACTGTTATCTTTACTAGTCATACAAAACTCTCACGTAATCTTCTCAAAGATTAATACTTAAACATTTTCTATTACCATTAGAACTTGTGTAAAGGCATAGCACTCATAAAAAAATGACTTAAAACCAATTAAGTCCCAAATTTCTTGATAAGCTACTTAGATACAGCCCAAAGGCCAAGATTTAACTCAAAACAACTACAAGCAACTGGAAATTAAAAGTATTTATGGTAGTGAGAAGCTACAATGCCAAATTATTAGCCAAGTAACTCAAAACTCTTACAATACGAAGGAAAAGTAAACAACTTCCACATATAGTTACTCAAAACCCTTGTGTGCCTTTGATTAAAATGACCAAAAAAACCCTTTTGATGCTTATATAACCTAGAACAGTCTCAAATAGAAATAGAAAATTAAAAAAACAAGTAGAGGGAAGTTAATTCTTCCATCACATAACTTCAGTATCTTAGTATGTCTCAGTAGAGGCAAGCATATAAGTAGAAACGCAAATATGGAATAAGTAATCTTGAAACTAGGACACACTATTGGTAAAATATAATTAGGTTACATAATGAACTATAAAAGCTTATTTAATATGGTGTAACATAAAGTCTAAGGGATTGCATAATAGAAAAATAAGAAGCAATAGATTTGGGTCAAGAATGTTACTTGCTATTTTTAATTCATGGACAACATTAGGTGTGTCTTCGCACAAAGGCGGTTGGACTCTTAATTCAGTCAGCCTGACCTGCAAAACAACAATCAAGACAACCCAACCCATACACCAACAGAAGCTACAAACCAACTTCACAATTCTTGCATAAGAATAAAAACCAAACAAAACAAAGCCAAATGGCAGAATTCAATAGAACTAATTCTTTCACCTCAAATAAAAATCCAATTCAAATCAGGAAAGAGATCAACAACCAATTCCAATTATCACAACCACAACCCAGAAAAGAAATTAATTTTACATCCCATGTGTACACATATAAGTAAGAAAATATTATGACTTACTAGACCACGAACAAGCCATCTTCATAATCGTTGCAGATTATAATATGCAAATCAACTCAAAACACATATAGAACACCTAATCAACCAATTATTGAAAGAATATAATCTGCAAATCGACCAATTACCGATGGCTTTATTAATTTCCACCTTCTCCTTGCCAATTAAACTTGCCGTTTGATGCACCCCTCGAGACACACACATAAATTGATAAATAATAATGGATATTTGGAGTGATATATAATAAATGCGAGGAAAAATAATGAATATGCAGATGGACCAAGTAACCATGCAACAGAAGTGTCTAAATTATAATGAAAGACAGAGAAAAAAAGAATTGAGGGAGAATATCCTTGACTTTACATTCCTATTTTATATAAATATGCACTAGGCAGTCAAAATTGATTTGATACCACAATGATTTTCCACTATGATTAAAAATGAAATGCAAATCATGCAAAACAAAGTTTGCATGTCTAACAAATGTGAGTATGCTTGACTATACATGTAAACGTCCATACATACATAGATAAATAAATACATACATATACATATATATATATATATACAGCTGAAAAGATGAAATCTCACCACTGTGCATCTCAACTGTTTATATCTGATTAAACAGTTAAACAATTGTTTAATCAGAATGTTTAATTTCAAATGAATGATTAACAATTAAATCTGAAATTGATCAATGTCAGGCCAAAATCAAGCAGTCCGATCAAAACAAGAACACTCCAAGACTAAAGCTCAATTTCAGTTTTGGATCCAAATGACTCAGAATTGAGAAATTACCTTATCGATTGGAGCACGAAGAGATGGATCAGTTAGCGATTACTTCAGAGATTCGAGGTTGTTAAGCATCTCCTTCAGTTCCACCTCCATTGCCTCTCTCTCTCTCACTCTCTGAAGCTTGATCTATTTTTCGAAAACAGTTTGTATTTTATGAGTCCTAAAACTCAGCAAGTGTACTAAATAGAAAATCAGTGGAATCCAAATCCACCACAAAATCAAACACAAAACTGCTCTAAGCCACAGACCCATCCCAAAACCCAGCCATAACCACATTCAGACCCAAAATTGATGTGGGAAATTCTTAAAAATTAAAAAAATTAAAAGCTTAAAATCAAAGTACACCAAATAAATTTGAAACCCTAAATGAACAGAATTGGAAGACAGAAGAATTGAAGACAGAGAATGCAGGGAAACCCACATACCTTTCGAACTGGAAGTCGACGCCGCAACCCTAAGCCTGAAATTTGGAGAAGCTTCTCTGGCGACCAACGACAGCCGCTGGTAGATCGAGCAGAGTAGGGAGGCGTACTGGGTGCGAGTGTGTGACTCTAAAAATCAGTGGAATCCAAATCCACCACAAAATCAAACGCAAAACTGCTCTAAGCCACAGACCCATCCCAAAACCCAGCCATTACCACATTCAGACCCAAAATTGATGTGGGAAATTCTTAGAAATTAAAAAAATTAAAAGCTTAAAATCAAAGTACATCAAATAAATTTGAAACCCTAAATGAACAGAATTGGAAGACAGAAGAATTGAAGACAGAGAAGGATGGAAGACAGAGAATGCAGGGAAACCCACATACCTTTCGAATTGGAAGTCGACGCCGCAACCCTAAGCCTGAAATTTGGAGAAGCTTTTCTGGCGACCAACGACAGTCGCTGGTAGATCGAGCAGGAGTAGGGAGGCGTACTGGGTGCGAATGTGCGACTTTGAGTGTGGGTGCGTTTGAGTGAGGTGTTGTGCCCGCGTGTGTGGTCCTAATTTTCCTTTTAGGTCAACTTTTTTTTTTTGGGTCAAAGGTCAACTTATGTAGTTAAGATATCAGTTGACTTTTAATTAAACTGATATGTTAATAATATAAAAAAAACAAAAACATTTTATATCAGGTTTGTTTAGGTGTGTTTGGGTGGCAGGAGGATACGTAAACTTATAATATCAGTTGACAGTTTAGACTAATGTCTTTATAAATTCTAGAAAAAAGAAAAATATTATATATCAGTTGAAAAAGATCATGTGATTTCTAATAGAGTTTAGAAATCAGCTAAAAAATTATCTGATATTATAATTTTTATAATATCAGTCGATTTCAAATATGATATAAAATGGGTGATATTTATTGACAGTTTTCTTGTAGTGAATTTGTAGTCATAATTAGCTTTAAAGGCCAGTATACCGATCAATTCTTGGCTCTATTTCTAGTGGATCATGGTTCCATCCCTTTTTCATGTACAGTAACTAAGAAGTTGAAAGGAAATTAAGGTCAATGTAAATGCTTATGTGGCAATTCCATGTTATTAGGGCACAATTAAGGCACTCTAGCATTACCCTTTAATTAATTAATTACCTAATCTTTAGTGGAATATTACATATATATGTTTCTGAAAAGCTATCTATTGTTGTAATATATGTTGGGTTGAAGAAACATTAACCAAGGCCATAAGAGAAAGAGCAAACGAAATACAAGATTGATGCAGTACCACTATCTTTCAAACTACAATTTTTACTATGAGGACCAACATGGTACGCCTAATATTATACTCAAGAATCATTTTGTCCTATAGTCCTACTTCTAATTTATTTCAAGTAATGTGTTTGCAAATTAATGAAATTATTAGTTTTGTTGCTGAGTGCAGACAATGAAAAATTCATTTTAATTTGATTATATACGTGCATCAAAGTTTTGATATTGTGTCTCTTGTTTGTGGATAAATCCACATGGATTCAATGGCCAAACACAGACCAACACGTGGCACACCAGGTCCCATTTTTGCTCAGATTCTTTGATGGTTAACTTGGTCAGACCCAGCCATCTGTGTCATCATCTTAGCTCAGCAAATGCCAACAACATGTACATCTGAGATCGGCTCTTACCTCCGGGTTATCCATGTCCGATCCGAACCGACATTGGGATCCACCAGGAATTTGAGAGATTATCTTTTTCGGACACCATCAGTTCGGCTCAAATCTGGAGATCATCTTTCTCCAGTCACATCTCAACCATTGGTTCGGCTCGGCCCAGCACAATGACCGATCACGATCAGACGTGCTTCGACAATCTTGTCACCACCTGATCGTCTCGACCATTGGTTCGGCTCGGCCCGGCCCAATGACCGATCACGATCAGACGCGCTTCGACAATCTTGTCACCACCTGATCGTCTCAACCATTGGTTCGGCTCGGCCCGGCCCAATGACCGATCACGATCAGACGCGCTTCGACAATCTTGTCACCACCTGATCGTCTCGACCATTGGTTCGGCTCGGCCCGGCCCAATGACCGATCACGATCAGACGCGCTTCGAAAATCTTGTCACCACCTGATCGTCTCGACCATTGGTTCGGCTCGGCCCGGCCCAATGACCGATCACGATCAGACGCGCTTCGACAATCTTGTCACCACCTGATCGTCTCGACCATTGGTTCGGCTGGGCCCGGCCCAATGACCGATCACGATCAGACGCGCTTCGACAATCTTGTCACCACCTGATCGTCTCGACCATTGGTTCGGCTGGGCCCGGCCCAATGACCGATCACGATCAGACGCGCTTCGACAATCTTGTCACCACCTGATCGTCTCGACCATTGGTTCGGCTCGGCCCGGCCCAATGACCGATCACGATCAGACGCGCTTCGACAATCTTGTCACCACCTGATCGTCTCGACCATTGGTTCGGCTCGGCCTGGCCCAATGACCGATCACGATCAGACGCGCTTCGACAATCTTGTCAACCACCTGATCATCTCAACCATTGGTTCGGCTCGGCCCGACCCAATGACCGATCACAATCAGACGCGCTTCGACAATCTTGTCACCACCTGATCATCTCAACCATTGGTTCGGCTCGGCCCGGCCCAATGACCGATCACGATCAGACGTGGATCTCCACATCACCACATCAACTCAGTCCATTCCATTCCCAGTTCGGATCGGCTCGCTTTGGTGATCGTCATCTCAGAACCTAGTTGCGGCCGGATTTCACTTGAGAGAATCACTGCACTATCTACCTAATCGGCTTGGCCGACTTGTCTAAATCCGATCTGATCACACATGGGTTTCACGTCTACACGTGAGGACATGTGTTCGGATCGGCTCGGCCTCCCACCGCCATCCTAAAGAAGATCACGTTGGGACGAACCGCCATACTCAAGTGCACTTGACGTGACTCTCTGACAGATAAGACATTCCAGCTCACAGCCATGACTATTGGGGCATTCCACCTGATCTTCCATCCTTGCATTCAATGCAGCATTGAATGCAAAGGAGGTGAGTAGCTGTGCATGCTACTAGTTATGACCGAACGCGTGGATCTCTCTCAGCCACTCAATCACATGCAGGTAACTTACTCTCCACACCTTCCCTTGTCTATATAAACCAACTTATATGCACAAAGCCAGGATCCCCACCCATCCAGCCATCACAAAGCAAACACTTGCACAAACTTTGGCTTACCAAAAACACACTTGGACTTGCTGAGAATAAACCCAGAACATTTGCCTTGTTCTTCCCATTCTCCCAAGTTCATCACATGTTCTTCCTCACTTCCATTCAAACACCATCAAACACACATCACTGACTTCATCATCGGAGCGTGTTTGGCTGGTACCACACCGGTCCATCTCCTTTGATCTTGTGTTTGTCTACAGGAAGATCACATCATCATCATCTAGCAGGACTTTGGATCAGCCAGGTCACTACCCCTAAGTTGTTGCATCTACCTTACGGGAATTTTGCATCAACAGATTGGCGCCGTCTGTGGGAAGATCGACTTCAGCCGTTGTGTTCATCACCACAAGTGCTAAGCTCTTCCTTCACACAAGTCATCATGACTACCATCTTTCGCGACAGTAGCTCTTCCTCAGGAGGATCCCAGAATGATGAACAACATCAGCCTGAGACACCTGAAAAGACGAGAAGAGCCAATCCCTCTGGAAGAGCTGGGATCAGCAATGACCCAGCCGATCTCAGAGCTACCAATAGGCTCTTGAGAAGGGTAAATCAAGAACAACTTGCTGCTGAGAACGAACTTCTTAGGCAAAACAATGAGCTTTTTACTAAACAGGCAGAACAGACCGCCGAACTGCAACGCCTCCGAGCTCAGCAAGGGATGAGTGTTCGGATCGGCAATAACACGAGAATGACCCGAGCTGATCCCGAGGTTCTTTCTCCAGCTCGTCCCCCACAAGTCACTCAGGCTGACATCGACAATCACCCTTGCCGACGGAACATCGATTGCTCATTCCTTGGCTTCGAGAGTATGCCCTTGATTGATCAGCTTGAGTTCTTAAATGCTTGGCAGATCATCCAACAAAAACGTCAGGCCTATGTCAGAGACTCTACTTCACCTCCCGGAAGTTACCATGATGATCCGAGCGAGGAACCAAGATCGCCGATCCGAACCAGACTGGGGACTCTACTCGGAAACCCAATACGGACCGGATCGGCCGAACAAAGAAATCCAACCAGGAGTAGACTTGGTCCGCAGCCGAACGTAATCCCGGAAGAAGAGCCCGAACCTTCCTCTTCCAGCACCCAGACCTGCAGACAACCTACACGGGATCGGCTCGGCCCAACCATGGTCATGTCCGACCGACGTCCGGTGAGTGAGAGGATCACTCGTCAGCCGGTAAACGAGAGACTCGGTAACCGGACCGAGTGCTCAGGGGAAACTGCGGCCGAGCCGACCCCACCCAATGTGGAAAATCTTGTCCGGACTTTGGTCCAAAGCCAAATCCGGAGTGTCCACGATCGGCTCGGCCAAGTCTAGGTCTCCAGGGGGTACATCGGTAGAACCGATCACGAGGAAGAGCTCCCCCTCCCATATACCAGCAGGATCATGGATGCTGAGGTCTCTCGGGATACAAAACCCCCCAAGATGGATCAGTACGACGGGACTAGAGATCCCTACGATCATCTTGACAGCTTCAGATACGCCATGGAGGCCCGCCAGGCATCTGAGGCCACGAAGTGCAGAATCTTCCCTTCAACCTTGAAGGGATCGGCTCGGGGGTGGTTTCGAACTCTCCAGCCGAACTCCATTGACTCTTTCTCCGATCTCCGGAGAGCCTTCCTGACGAGATATCGGGTTGTATCCGAATGACTCTACAACTTGAACGATATGTCACTCATCAAACAGCAGGAAGGGGAGAGCCTTAAGACCTATCTGATCTGCTTCAACATCGAATACACGAAGTGTGATGATTGCGACGACAGATCGGCTAAGAACGCTCTTATGCAAGGTCTGCTCGCCGGGGGACTCCGCTCCCATCTGATGAAGAACCCTCCATCCACCTACGACGAGCTCTCCGCTGAAGCCACCAAATGGGCTCGAGCTGAAGAGTGGAACGCTCAAGTGGAAGCACTGAAAACCAACCAGTCAACTCCCAAGCGGAAGGAGGAAGAAACCTCATACCCTAATCGCCTGTCTCAGGGGAAGAAGACCAAAACTGCGGAGTCAAGCCAACTCCTAAGCGGGGAGCCTCGTTACGTCTAGTACCTTGAGTTCACCCCGTTGAACACAAGCTTGGAGGATATCTTTTCCAAAATCAAGGATCTGCTCCCGGTCCCTAAGGAGATTCGAGGTCCACCTCAGGACAAAATCAAGGAAGATATCTATTGTAGGTACCATTCCAACCATGGTCACGTCACGAACAACTGCTACTCTCTTTGCGACGCAATAGAGACTCTCGCCCGAGCTGGCAAGATTAATCAATTCCTGACCGGAGCCCCAAGGGTGAAGATCACTGACCCAAGGAGGACCACCAACACCGTTGAAACCAGAGATACTCATATTGGTTGAGGGCTGAGACCTTCGACTTCGCCTCTGGCCCTTCAGATCGGGTCGGATCATCCCGGCGGATCCCCCACATCCAATCCGACCCGATCTGAGGATATTCTAAGAATTGAGTGTTCATCCTTTCTTGGTTATCCCAGCTCGGCTCGGCTCGGCTTTGGTGATCATCATTTCAAATCCTAGTCACAGCTGGATTTCACTTGAAAGGATTACTGCATTATCTACCTGATCGGTTCGGCCTCTTCCTATTAGGGATTGGGAAGAAGTCCCGGTTTTTTCGAGGAGAAATCGGACCAACCTGTTCGGATCGGCCCAAGACTCAGATCATCTCGGCTCAGTGCTCAAACACACTTGCATACCTACGCACAAATACTGAAGTGTTCGCCTGGTTCTACAATGGTGTTCTAAACATTTCCTCTGACTTGATCAAGATCGGGGACTATCCGATCTGATCTTCTTTCGACAAATATAGATGAACACATCTAGATCCACTTTGATTCTCAGATTTTGAAGCTAAAAACACCTGGTCCAAGCCGGAGCGACTAGCCACAGTCCCGGCGCCCAACAGGAAAAGACTCATCAGGTCTATAAAAACCCCTGTCCGAGCCGAAGTGACTTTCTACAGTCCTAACGTTCGACATGATATTTCCAAAAAAAAAAATATACCCTCAAACTCAAACTTTCATCGTACATACCGAGCCGATCTGAAAGTAAGTTTGAATATTTTTTCTCAAAAACAAAATTCCTAATATCTCAATGGACACATCAAACCCATCTGAGATCATCAGGGATTTATAGTTTCTACTTATTTTCATCATGCACATCAGGCTGATCCGAAAACAAGTTGGGAATTATCATTGCATTTTATCATAATGGCCAAGTCAGGCCGAATGTCACTTCTTACAGGTCATCATCTTTTTTCAACTTCCAATCCATCACAAGTCTGCTCGGATCGGAAGTTGGGGGACTCCTGTTTGTGGATAAATCCACATGAATTCAATGGCCAAACACAGACCAACACGTGGCACACCAGGTCCCATTTTTGCTCAGATTCTTTGATGGTCAACTTGGTCAGACCCAGCCATCTGTGTCATCATCTTAGCTCAGCAAATGCCAACAACATGCATGTACATCTGAGATCGGCTCTTACCTCCGGGTTATCCATGTCCGATCCGAACCGACATTGGGATCCACCAGGAATTTGAGAGATTATTGTAAGACCCCGTATTTTTTTAAGTAGTTATTTTAAATATTTTGCGAATTTATTTTAAGGATTTTGGGGATTTATTTGGAAATTTAAAAGGTCTGGTTTAATTTTTAAGTTTTGTTTTAAATTGGGCTTGATCCAAAGTTGACTTTTAAAACAAATGAGCTTTTGATTTTGACTTTGGGTCCGTTGGGTAGGTCTCGAACCCACGAGTTCGTAGACACGCGGCACGCGTCAATTGGAGTTACGGTTTGAAAGATACGGACATGTGAAGCGAGTGGCACACTTGTAATTTTTACGAAAGTGGTTTTTAAAACCCAAAAAGTCAGATTTCCTCTCTCTCTCCTCATTTCTATCTTTCTCTCTCTCCCCCGCGCGTCAGTCTCTCTCTCGCCCCTCACCCTCGCCGTTCCTGCCACCGGCGCGTGGCGGTGCGTCCGGCGGCGGCTGGGCTGGGTGTTTGGCCCATGCTACTCGCCTCCCTCTTCTCTCTCTCCCAGTGGCCTCCGTTTCTCCGGCCGATCACCCACGACGAAGACACGACGCAGAACAGCTGAGCTCCTCCTCGCCGGCGATCTCGATTTTCCGGCGACGCCGCGACTTCCCACCACTTGGATCCTCTCCCTCTCGTCTCGGCGAGCCTCCCCGTACTCTTCCCTAGCTTCGACAACCTCCCACGACGGCGAATCGAAGTTCCAAGGCCGACGGCTTCTCCGGCCAGTTTCGGCCATTTCCGGCGAGAATTGGCCGTCGACCCAGGTATCGTTTTGGCTCCTCTCGATGTCTCCTTCGTGTCCATGTACTTAGTTTGACCCACTTGTGATTCGATTTTGAATTCCCTATTTTGCAGCCGCAGCCACTGTAGCTCTGCCTTGTGTGACGGCGATTTTGGTGGTTTTTCTCGGTCGTTGTGCCTCTTTGGAAACTCTTGGAGTCTTTTCAAGGTCCGTCGTTGTTTTTGGTGTGAATTTGTGTGTTGTTTGGGGTGGGGCAGCCACCGTGTGTGGTGGCGGCCGCCCGTTTCGGTCGTTCAGTGGCCCAATTGTGTTTCTGAATTGTATTTATTGATTGTCTGGTCTTAACAGGTACACGGGCTCGGGAAATCTCATTCCCGATGCCGTTATGCTGCCGGATTTGAGATCCGAGCAAAGGAGCCAAGATGGGCATTTTTGTCATTTTACGTGGTTAAACTGTGAGTGAAATTAGATAGTCTATTTCGTTGCTTTGTGTGCTTGTGTGCTTGTGTGCATTTGTTTGCTAGGACTTGATTTGACTAGGACTTGGTAAGTCTAGGCGTGAATCTTAAGGATGGAATTGATGAATGGATTATGCATTGAGGTTATGAGTTAGGATGTGAATGATTCGAGATTGAGGTTAATAGCTGACGTTTAGGCAATTGATTTGCCAGAATGAGTATCATTATTTATTGATGGGATTTAAGATGTGAATTCGAGGATTTATGATTTATTTTGATGCTTGGATGATTGGTGATGAAATTATTGTGTGATTGAATATTTATGGATATTATTGTGAATTATTATTAAGTATGGAAGTTGAGAATTTTATTGAGGATAATTATTTTGTTATTTCACTCATACGAGCTCTAGTGAGCTTACCGGGTTATTTGTTTGAATGACCCGGTGTACCATGGATATGGTGCAGTGTGGTTAATGTTTTGCAGGTTAAGCAGGCTGAGGAGGCAGTGAGGAGAAGTTGAGGCAGTGGGACCTACTTTGTTTTGATTTAACTGATTTTATACAGTGATTTTTACACACATGTTTTTGGGCTCACACTCTGATTTATCAAATGTATTTATTTATTATGTTAAGTGCATGGCTCATTCTTTGAAAAGAGGTTTAAAGGACAAAGTTTCAGTGTATTTTTGGGCCTTAGGATCGGGGCGTTACAAAATGGTATCAGAGCTAGACCCGGCCGGAAGTGTGTGGATTGCAAGACCCAGGGACCAAGACCCTGAGTGGGCGGCTGCGCGAGGCAGTGGCGAGCTACCAGGTGAGGTGAAGTGAGTGATCCCACACTGCCCGGGTCAGGAATGGTGATGTTACAGAAAGTTTGAGGAAATCAGTTGAGAAAGTGTTTGAGAAACCAGTTTGAGAAAATCAGTTCAGAAAATGTTTGTGAAAGCCAGTTTGAGAAAGAAAATGATTTTCAAGTGATTTCAGAAATGTATTTTATTTGAGCCATGAAAATGTTTGAGAAAGTTTTGAGAAATGTCCCCTGCACTGCCATCGCCTCTCTGCTCCTCAGCAAGTTCAAGAAAGTTGGAAGTTGGAGACTTAGTAAGAGGTTTGAATTTAGAAGAGTTGGAAGGTTTGAGTAAGATTATTAGTTAGAGACCAAAGGTTCAAGAGAATTAGTGGAGTAGTACTTTTTAGTTGGTTGAAGAGTTAGTTCGCCGAGTAAGTAGGGTTTTCGAGGTAGTAGCTAGGTAGGACTTGGCTGTTGTTTTGTTGCTAGAACTCAGCGGTTACTGTTTTGCGATCTCAAGTGGCAACGCTTCAGAAGTGGTTGAGCGACTCGCACATGAAGAGGAAAGTTCTGAAGAAGGAGAATTTAGAGTCATCGAGGATTGAGGCAAGCTACTCAAAAGAATCGAAGATCAAGTTGGATGCACTCGAAGATCTTGGAAAACGGATGCGGATGGAACACGACAAGCTCGTTACCTACAGTTCTCAAGTGAAGGTTTCGATTCGTCTTCGTATTTTACTTTTTGTTTTGCTTGCGTTATTCTCAGTTTTCTTTGAACTAAAGGAGTTTTTCTGAAGTGTGAATTGTTGTTGGTTGTGCTTGCTTGTGTTTGTGTGAAACTGTTTTGTTTTTACTTTCCCTTGGGAATTTCGAGGACGAAATTTTTTAAGGGGGGTAGATTGTAAGACCCCGTATTTTTTTAAGTAGTTATTTTAAATATTTTGCGAATTTATTTTAAGGATTTTGGGGATTTATTTGGAAATTTAAAAGGTCTGGTTTAATTTTTAAGTTTTGTTTTAAATTGGGCTTGATCCAAAGTTGACTTTTAAAACAAATGAGCTTTTGATTTTGACTTTGGGTCCGTTGGGTAGGTCTCGAACCCACGAGTTCGTAGACACGCGGCACGCGTCAATTGGAGTTACGGTTTGAAAGATACGGACATGTGAAGCGAGTGGCACACTTGTAATTTTTACGAAAGTGGTTTTTAAAACCCAAAAAGTCAGATTTCCTCTCTCTCTCCTCATTTCTATCTTTCTCTCTCTCCCCCGCGCGTCAGTCTCTCTCTCGCCCCTCACCCTCGCCGTTCCTGCCACCGGCGCGTGGCGGTGCGTCCGGCGGCGGCTGGGCTGGGTGTTTGGCCCATGCTACTCGCCTCCCTCTTCTCTCTCTCCCAGTGGCCTCCGTTTCTCCGGCCGATCACCCACGACGAAGACACGACGCAGAACAGCTGAGCTCCTCCTCGCCGGCGATCTCGATTTTCCGGCGACGCCGCGACTTCCCACCACTTGGATCCTCTCCCTCTCGTCTCGGCGAGCCTCCCCGTACTCTTCCCTAGCTTCGACAACCTCCCACGACGGCGAATCGAAGTTCCAAGGCCGACGGCTTCTCCGGCCAGTTTCGGCCATTTCCGGCGAGAATTGGCCGTCGACCCAGGTATCGTTTTGGCTCCTCTCGATGTCTCCTTCGTGTCCATGTACTTAGTTTGACCCACTTGTGATTCGATTTTGAATTCCCTATTTTGCAGCCGCAGCCACTGTAGCTCTGCCTTGTGTGACGGCGATTTTGGTGGTTTTTCTCGGTCGTTGTGCCTCTTTGGAAACTCTTGGAGTCTTTTCAAGGTCCGTCGTTGTTTTTGGTGTGAATTTGTGTGTTGTTTGGGGTGGGGCAGCCACCGTGTGTGGTGGCGGCCGCCCGTTTCGGTCGTTCAGTGGCCCAATTGTGTTTCTGAATTGTATTTATTGATTGTCTGGTCTTAACAGGTACACGGGCTCGGGAAATCTCATTCCCGATGCCGTTATGCTGCCGGATTTGAGATCCGAGCAAAGGAGCCAAGATGGGCATTTTTGTCATTTTACGTGGTTAAACTGTGAGTGAAATTAGATAGTCTATTTCGTTGCTTTGTGTGCTTGTGTGCTTGTGTGCATTTGTTTGCTAGGACTTGATTTGACTAGGACTTGGTAAGTCTAGGCGTGAATCTTAAGGATGGAATTGATGAATGGATTATGCATTGAGGTTATGAGTTAGGATGTGAATGATTCGAGATTGAGGTTAATAGCTGACGTTTAGGCAATTGATTTGCTAGAATGAGGATCATTATTTATTGATGGGATTTAAGATGTGAATTCGAGGATTTATGATTTATTTTGATGCTTGGATGATTGGTGATGAAATTATTGTGTGATTGAATATTTATGGATATTATTGTGAATTATTATTAAGTATGGAAGTTGAGAATTTTATTGAGGATAATTATTTTGTTATTTCACTCATACGAGCTCTAGTGAGCTTACCGGGTTATTTGTTTGAATGACCCGGTGTACCATGGATATGGTGCAGTGTGGTTAATGTTTTGCAGGTTAAGCAGGCTGAGGAGGCAGTGAGGAGAAGTTGAGGCAGTGGGACCTACTTTGTTTTGATTTAACTGATTTTATACAGTGATTTTTACACACATGTTTTTGGGCTCACACTCTGATTTATCAAATGTATTTATTTATTATGTTAAGTGCATGGCTCATTCTTTGAAAAGAGGTTTAAAGGACAAAGTTTCAGTGTATTTTTGGGCCTTAGGATCGGGGCGTTACATTATCTTTTTCGGACACCATCAGTTCGGCTCAAATCTGGAGATCATCTTTCTCCAGTCACATCTCAACCATTGGTTCGGCTCGGCCCGGCACAATGACCGATCACGATCAGACGTGCTTCGACAATCTTGTCACCACCTGATCGTCTCAACCATTGGTTCGGCTCGGCCCGGCCCAATGACCGATCACGATCAGACGCGCTTCGACAATCTTGTCACCACCTGATCCTCTCAACCATTGGTTCGGCTCGGCCCGGCCCAATGACCGATCACGATCAGACGTGCTTCGACAATCTTGTCACCACCTGATCGTCTCGACCATTGGTTCGGCTCGGCCCGGCCCAATGACCGATCACGATCAGACGTGCTTCGACAATCTTGTCACCACCTGATCCTCTCAACCATTGGTTCGGCTCGGCCCGGCCCAATGACCGATCACGATCAGACGTGCTTCGACAATCTTGTCACCACCTGATCATCTCAACCATTGGTTCGGCTCGGCCCGGCCCAATGACCGATCACGATCAGACGTGCTTCGACAATCTTGTCACCACCTGATCATCTCAACCATTGGTTCGGCTCGGCCCGGCCCAATGACCGATCACGATCAGACGCACTTCGACAATCTTGTCACCACCTGATCATCTCAACCATTGGTTCGGCTCGGCCCGGACCAATGACCGATCACGATCAAACGTGGATCTCCACATCACCACATCAACTCAGTCCATTCCATTCCCAGTTCGGATCGGCTCGGCTTTGGTGATCGTCATCTCAGAACCTAGTTGCGGCCGGATTTCACTTGAGAGGATCACTGCACTATCTACCTAATCGGCTTCGACTTGTCTAAATCCGATCCGATCACACATGGGTTTCACGTCTACACGTGAGGACATGTGTTCGGATCGGCTCGGCCTCCCACCGCCATCCTAAAGAAGATCACGTTGGGACGAACCGCCATACTCAAGTGCACCTGACGTGACTCTCTGACAGATAAGACATTCCAGCTCACAGCCATGACTATTGGGGCATTCCACCTGATCTTCCATCCTTGCATTCAATGCAGCATTGAATGCAAAGGAGGTGAGTAGCTGTGCATGCTACTAGTTATGACCGAACGCGTGGATCTCTCTCAGCCACTCAATCACATGCAGGTAACTTACTCTCCACACCTTCCCTTGTCTATATAAACCAACTTATATGCACAAAGCCAGGATCCCCACCCATCCAGCCATCACAAAGCAAACACTTGCACAAACTTTGGCTTACCAAAAACACACTTGGACTTGCTGAGAATAAACCCAGAACATTTGCCTTGTTCTTCCCATTCTCCCAAGTTCATCACATGTTCTTCCTCACTTCCATTCAAACACCATCAAACACACATCACTGACTTCATCATCGGAGCGTGTTTGGCTGGTACCACACCGGTCCATCTCCTTTGATCTTGTGTTTGTCTACAGGAAGATCACATCATCATCATCTAGCAGGACTTTGGATCAGCCAGGTCACTACCCCTAAGTTGTTGCATCTACCTTACGGGAATTTTGCATCAACATCTCTATTTAAACCTTGTCTTAATTATTACTTGGTTATGTCGTAAATTGAGTTATGTCTTTGTAAATGACTTGATTATCAAGTTTTTAATTAGTCAAATTACATAATATTTCTCGGAAAAATTATTTTACTTTTGTAATATGTTTGGCTAAAGCAACATTCACCAAGACCATCAAAGGAAGTGGAAACAAATTCGACGGAGGCAATTCCTGCAATCCACTATCATACCGACTTTTTAGTGATTCTGTAGTTACTCGATCCAGTGGGAAAGAATATGGTATGTCTACTTTCTTATATATGTGTGGGACTTTTAAAGTTTTGAAATTATTATAGATGAGAACAATTCCACTTCCAATTACATGTAATAAAGCAATCTTCCACAAACTGAATGTGTGCTTGCTAGTTTAATTGATTTTTTTTTTCTATTCCTAAGGGATATATATTTACTAAGGAAAGCTATCTAACTCTAAATATATTTTTAGTGATATCAATATGAAATTACTTAAGTGATATGGATTTGGAAGGTTTTTGTTTAGAAATTACGGAATCTAGGGATGACCACGTCATAGTTCCATTCATTTTATTGATTGAGTTAGATTAGAGATTCATGCTTGATTTCAACGTTCTAATTAATGTGAACTACTGGGGTGTGATTTGTCTTTAAATTATGGAAACAAAGTTGGAAATTATATAGCAAACTATTGACATTTACATTTTAACCTTTTCCTATGCTTTTTCTCTATATGGGCCACGACACTAACCCTTGATGTTGTATGTAAACCAAAAATGTATTTTCATGTTTTAAGTTTATGATATTTTAAAAAATAAAATTTTAAATTTATGATATTTTATTTGACAAAAAAAAAATTATGATATTTTGTACTAGATGGATGCCTAAAGATCCATCAAAAAAAAATTTCTAAATTAATTGAATTATGTATATAATTGTATCTTGTTCACATATACTTCAAACTTGCAGGTACGGTAAACTGCTTTTTGAAATAATGCTTTTGATTCATAAATATATTTATGAATCAAAAGCATTATTTCAAACGTGTCTATATATATATACACGTATAATTTTTCTCTAGAGAGGATGTCCTCGTTTTCCAAAATTTACGGATGCCGACATAATGCCAACATGGGATAGACAATGTATCGACACAGATGATGTGCTACAGCAAATTTTGAAATTTTGCGTCAACACATTGTCTACCCCATGTCGGCATTGTGTCGACATCCACAAATTTTGAAAAATGCCAACATCTTCTCCAGAGAATGACTGATATATCCTAGAGAAGGATTATATGTATATATGAGTAAATCCTAGAGAAGGATTATATATATATATAGGGGCCTTCCAATGAGGGATCCTCCTGTGGGGCTTACATAAGTCGTTTTGTGTCGATCCGAACCGTTCATTTTTTACATCTTCATTGACAGATCATCCTTGCAAAAAATTAGCCAAATCAAAAATTATTTGTCTATCTAACTTTGATCAAACAAATAAACGAACCAAATATTTTCGATGGAACTGTCTATTTGTTTGATCAAAATTAAATAGGCAAATGATTTCTGATTTGGCTGATTTTTTGCAAAGATGATCTATCAATGTAGATGTAAAAAATGAACGTTCGAATCAACACAAAACGACTCGTGTGGACCCCACAAGGACATCCTTCATTTAGTGCTAAATGAGGGATCCCTCATTGGAAGGCCCTTGCATATATATATATATATATGTATGCATATATAGAGAGGAGTGCTCTAAAGCTAACATGTTAACAAGTTAATACGAAGCTAAACATGCTTTTGAGCCCACCACATAATTAATTTCATAATCCGAGCCGTTTATTTTTTAGGTCATACTTCAAAGATCATCTTTGCAAAAATCAACTAAATTGGAAATCATTTAGTCATCTAATTGTGATCAAATAAATAGACGATCACTGTTTTTGATAAAAACATATAAATAGTTGTTATTATAATCAGATGGCTAAATGACTTTCGATTTTTGAGATTTTTTACAGAAATGATCTTTGAAGTATGGTCTAAAAAATGAACGGTTTAGATTTTGAGATTACATTTTCCGGTGGGCCCAACAGGGTGGTTAGCTTTGTATTAATTTACTAACTAATTAGTTTTAAAGCATACTTGTGTATATATATATATATATGTTCACTTGCTTGCATATGTGGTTACATACTAGAATAAATCCTAAGGATCAAATGATCGACTTCAAGTGCGGAAAATGTAGTTAGTCAATCAAAAAGTGTCAATGGCGGGATAATTGGACTATTCAACTTAGACAACGCTCAAATGGAAAATATGATAAGGTAATTCAGTTGAGTTGACTAGACCTGGCAATATCTTATCCGACTCGTTAACACGACACGAAAAATTCAGTGTTCGGGTTCAAATTTATCGTGTCATGTTGAAATTGTGTGGACCCGTTAGTGACCCATTAATGTTCATGTCGTGTTAGTGTTAACCCGCAAAACTCGTTAGTGACCTGTTAAGAAATAAATATATTTGACTTGATTTTTTCTTATGATATTAATCATTTAATTTGCACATTTTTTAGATTTTTCTTATGTGTAATGTTTAAACTATACATTTATGGAATAAAATTTATTTACTTATGTAATATAATACATTTAATTTAAATTTTTTTATTGAAATTTTTTTTTTCTTAACGGGTGAAACGGATCGTGTCCTGTTCACCCGTTATTTTTTGTGTCGTGTTCGTGTTGGCATTTTTTTTACCCGTTGGCTTAATGAGTCATGTTATGTTTGACCCGAATCCGCAAAAACACGACCTGTTGCCAGCTCTACAGTTGATCGACTCACCCTGCATTACTAGTTAAAGACATTAAATTGCATAATGAACAAGCTAGTTATTTTCTTTTCTTTGGTGAATAATCAAGCTAGTTTAATGAATCTTTATTTCTTTTTAATTATGTGATAAAGATTGAACAAAATTTTTCGATTCATCACATATATCATGAATTGCTGTCAATCAATGACAAGTATTAATGTCTACCCACTCTCATCCAAATACAAATTTCATTCCTTAGTTTCATTTCAGTTTTCAACCTACTTCAGGGCAATTAGTGAAGTATAATATATATTATACTCCAAATTTGGATCTCAAATGATAGGCAATATTTCATATATTCACATATGGGTCAACTTTGAGGTTCATTTATTGTCACACCCAGAACTGGTAGTGTAACAGCGGCACCCGTTCTAAAGACCCCGAGACTATAATACTCCTTACCTGCGAGTATTACAATCTCAAGTTCCTTAAAACGATTTAGCCCTTTTCGGTGTTGTACTCAGTTGGATCAGAGTAGTAAAGTGCAACAGAATAAATTATTTAATATACCTCATTATATATTAGAAATAAACCAACCCGAGATGATGTAGGACGAGTTAGGGTTCGATTTAAGAAAAATAAAACCAGGAAAAGAAAGCGGCTGAAAATTAGCAAGAAGACACGAAATAAAGAAACAAATCATATACAGTTAATATGGCGACATAAAAGGCAGTAAAGAATATTTTGGTGTTAGAATTGGGCACATAATATATCAATTTCAAGGGAAACGACAAGATCTACAAGACTCATAATGATTATGAGCCCGTTCATTTTTTGGCCAAATTCTTTCGTTTATGGCCTCAAAACAACATTTTAATTATTTTCTAAATTTTCAGACATTTTATTAATTTTCGCTTCTATTTTATTTGGGTTTCCTAATGTCCGTGGGCTTTAGTTATGAGGTTGTTAGAGCCCTAGGGTTTTCCTAAACATATTTAAGCAATTTTACAATTGCCTGGAGGATTAATATTAGTTTATCAATATTAAAAACGAGGGTTTTCTCTCAATCTCTTTGGTGGACTCCAGAATCTGTTACTTTTAGGGTTTTGCTTGAATCCCTTAGATTTTCGTTGTGTCACGAGAGGGTTATATGTTCAATATACATTAAACCCATAAACAACATAAATAGTAAATAAATATAGAAATAAAAAAGATGCCAGGATATTGCAACTCATGCCAAAGCGACTCAGCCATCTATAAAGTGGTGCAACAAACTGGACTCATGGGTAGCTGATGGGGAATGCCACCTACAAGGACGAAGAAGAAATACCACCACTGATCCAAAGAAATGATCTAAACTAGATAGCAAGGCTGAAACTGACAAGCTGCAAGTGCCACGCCCACGCCCACGCCCACGCCCACGCCCACGCCACGCCCACGACCTCAATCCAGATCATCAACAACTGGGTTATCTAGGGGTGGGCACGATCCAGTTCGGCCCGATTCTCCCCTAGAACCGTGTGCCACTCCGGAAGTGACTCCCCGGTCCGGTTCGGTGCTGAAAACTAGGGAGGGAGGAGAGAAAACCAAACCAAACCATTTAGGTCTGGTTCGGTCCGATTCTCCACAGCGGGTTTGGGCTCGATTTGGGGAGGTGGAGACAAGAGGGAGAGAGAGAGAAGGAGGAGGCGAGCATGATGGCCAGAAAAGGCAAGTCAATAGAGGAGGGGATCAGCTCTGCTTTGCATCGATCCTTCCTCAGCGGTGGCTGGATGGGCAATCCAAGCCCATGGGAAAGACGAGGAGAGGACGACAAGCCTCTGGCCACCGGTCTCGTCACCACCCGTGGTCGGACGACACCACACTTGCCAGCTAAAGGGCCAATGCGAGAGAGAGAGAGAGAGAGAGAGAGAGAGAGAGAGAGAGAGAGAGAGAGAGAGTTGCAAAGAAGGAGGAGAGCACATGAGAGATGAGAGAGATAAGAAGAAAAAAAAATGAAAAGAAAAAAGTGTACGTCAAAGTGAGGAATTTTTGTTTTAATTTAAAAATAATTTTAAATTTCAAAATATCTTGATTGTAATAATACAAAACTGCCTTTCACTTCACACATTCCTAAAACCCGAATTGTAGCTCTGATTCACGAATGATTCTTGTTTACAGGCTTGTGGGCTTGAGACCTATCCAAGTTCGAAACCAAAAGCCTAATAAAACACAAGGTCAACTTTCGGGTCAAACTAATTTAAAACAAAAATTTTAATTAACCTAAAACGTTTTGTTTATCAAATAAACTTCACAAAAATAATTAAATAAAATCCCCAGTAAAAATACGGGGTCTCACAGTTGGGGTTTGGCCAGATTGGGGTTTGGGCAAATTGGGGTTTAATACCCTAAGCAACCATAAACTTTATACCCTATACCCTATATAACATATAAATGAGAACATCATCTTATCTTGAGCCCACCATTCAATGATCAGAACCGTCTATGTTTTAGGAAATCATTCAAAGATTATTTATCCAAAAAAGCATCCAAGTATCAGTATGCTTATAAATATATTGTATGTATTTGAATATCACAAGTGGCTAACTGGTGTAGTGGGAATTCACAAATTGACTAAGATCAAGTGTAACAACTTATCCCAAATTTCACTAGAAATTTGACTTCTTAATTGTTGTGGACTTAAGAAGCGCAGAAGGAAGTTAAGTTGTGGGTCCCAAAGAAATTTTATGTAAATTGTCGGGAGATTTTTGGATAGAGTTTATGCCCTTTTTGGAAAATTTGGGCTTTCAAGGAAATAAATTGAAATGTATACCTGAAAAAATGTGATTTTGGCATGGTTAAATAGAGTTTGAGCTCACGAACGCATAGGCGAAAACAGATCTTGAATCGGAGTTTCGTACGAGAATATATCAGTGTGGGAAGTATGAGGGTATGGTGGAAATTTTGGAATTAATCACCCAAAATTAAACCAGAATATTCTGGAACTTTTCAGTTTAGAAAAGTTAAAAAAGAGAGAGAGAAGAAAGACACAACACACCAGCCCGACCCCCACAACCGAGCTCCCATCTGCGAGCACACCCAAGCCCCACTCCGTGTTGATTTCTCTACCTCAAGTGCAAGGTTGTCAAGTTTTAGTATGGAAATGGAAGTAGGGGGTTGTCGTACCCAAGAAATTGGATTGGGACTTCAACCACAAGCTAGATTGATTTTAGGGTTATAAAACTAACAAACAACCTACTATGTACTATGCAAAGCCAAGACTATGCATAATGGTATGTGAAAATATGTAGTCTTGAGTTGTTGTTTAGTTGATTGATGATAAGTATTACTAGAATTCGAAACTAATTAATGAAAATGCAAGAAAATTCAAGTAGAAGTTAAATTCAATGATGATGAAGGATTTGGGGTTATTAGGGGTTCACACTAACTTTTTCATGCAACAAACAATACATTAATTGATTATGCCATATTAGATATATTAGATTCCCTTCTAACCCCCGGCCAAGGTGAATTAGAGCATATCCACATTCATGTTAGCAACTACCCAAACTAAGGTAATAGCTAACTACCTAAGATTCATGTTATAGCAAACCTTAAGTGCATAAAGTTCGAAGGATGAGAAATCATGTGATAGCTTTTACCCAAAATGCAAAGATGCCTTTTTGACCATTTGTCCTTTTACTGATAGGATTTCTAAGTTGTTTTTGCAATGCAATTTAAGTGCCCAAAACAACCCAAAAAATTGCGTTTAATATATCAAATTAAAACCTTGGATGTCTTCTTTCCAACCATAGGTCACTTGCCCAAATCTAAGCTCGGACCAAAACGTTATGCCCCAAACAATAGAGGTGACTTACTTCTACTCGGGTGCAGTTTGGGCTGACTTTGAAATTCAAAATGAACACCATACAAGTCTTCAAATGTCACAAAATTAAATTTGTGAAAACTTCAAGGTGTTAGCTTCCATCTCCAATTGGATTCATGTCAAAATCTATTAAGGAGAATAAATGGTGCAATTTCATAATTTATTGCTTGAAAGCCAAAAACACAACTAAATGAAATTTAAAGTATTTATTCAAATGAACTCACAAAAACTAAGTAAGAGGAATATAAAAGGATGTGAATTCATGAACATATCACTCCGGCCACCACCGATGATTCCCCCACGCCAGCGTCATCTCCCTCAGTCCCTCCTTCATCCTCCTGCGTGCACAGAAACAGCCCAGAAGACACCTTTTGCCGCCGGTTTCTTCTTCAATTTCCAGCCAAATTTCGGCTCCGATCACCCAAAATTTTGGTGGGTTTCTTCTTCTCTAGTTTATGGGCTTTCATTCCCTTATAGTTTGGTGGATTAATTTTAAGTATTTGTGGAAGATTGAAATTGGGATTTAACATCCATTTCGGTTCCCTTTGGAATTCGAAATTGGGGCTTAATCTCGATATCTTTTGGACAATTTCCACCCCTTAGAAAATTTAATTGATGATTAGAATTGGTAATTTAAATAAATTTGAAGAATTTATGATATTTGGGTTAGGAACCGCCATTGTGGGTGGCGACGGCGATGGTTCCGACCACCTAGCCGTCAATTCCTTTGGATAACATAAAATTAAGACTCAAATTAAGTTGGTTATTGATTTTGGTTAGTTGGAAGTTATCCGAGTTGACAAAACTTCAATTTAGACGTTAATTGTATACTTTTTAGGTATCGAAACGCCTCTCGAACAAAGCCCGGCCGAGGTATATCGTACATGAAGTTTATTTGAGTAAAATTGATGGATTAAAAAGTTTGAGTGTTGTATTTTGAGCCGGGAAAGATATATATTGGATTTGAGTTTATGGGATTAAAGAATTTAGAAATTTACTGTTGAAAATAGAAAGGTTGAATGAAGTGTCTAGATTTACACATGCACATTAAATATGATTGAACCAAGCCTAATTTCATATGTTATCATCTCTCTTATAGGCAACAACCCTGAGAGCAGAGATGACCCATCAGAGTGGAGGATTAAACCTAGGCTTCCTATTTGTGAGTGGACTTTTATTTTAAAAAATGTTTTATGATTTTGTGATTTGATATATATTGGTTACCTTGAGTTCATTTGAGCAAAAATGATTTGTGAGTGGACTTTTGTTTTAGAAGTATTTTATAAACATTATGATTTGTTTTATTGATTATCTTGAGTTTTAATTGAGAAATAATAAATTGTGAGTTGGACTTTGGTTTTTGAAATGATTTGATGATTTTAAATATTTAGCATATAATCCATGAACAAGATCAAATGTTTATATGATTTTATTTGGCATTATTATCGAATTGGAGTTTCTTGGGAATTTTCATGATTTTCTAGCTGAGAATTTGTTTATAAAAAATATTCATGGAAAAAGAGTGATGAGTTTGAGAACATGGTTTTGGCTTTAAAAGTTTTGAGAAGTATCCTTGTGAAAATCATGCATGAGCATTTCATTATTATTGATTTAAGGAATTTCATATACTATTTCCATATTTATTTAGTAATGAAAATTTAATGATAAACATGGATTTTGACATTTTATTTTGAGAAGTTTTATTATTAAATTTCAAGTTTCTTGGAAATGGTTTTGATCAAGCAGTTTTCATGATTTTAGAACGATTTTATTTAAGTGGATTTATGATTGAGTTCAATATTCAGGGTTTATGAGCTTTGGTGAAATGTTTTGGGAAAATTTTGATTTACATAATTGTAATTGAGTTTTTGACAGCGGTTTCAAACCGCCACATGAGTACCCTTCTACCCTTATCATGACAGTGATACAGATAGGCCTTTGGGACCCATCTTGGCACACATATAGGCTTTAGGCCGTGTGTCAGGATGCCTCGCCCTTTGGGAGCTAACAGCTCTGTGTGCACGTATGACCAGATGAGTCTGCCCGTGTATTTGCACGGGAAGTGGCTAGTTCATGAGTCTTCTTGGGAAGTGGCTAGATCGTAAGTTTTCCCGAGAAGTGTCTAGATTATAAGTCTGCCTATGCTTTGAGATTTCTCTGCACGGGATGTGGCTAGATTATTTGCCTGCAGTTTTTTCCGGGTACTAGTGTGGTGTGAGTTTTCAGGGTCATTGGTTGAGATATCAATTTTTGTTGATTTTTCAGTATATTGAGAATTATCTGAGATGAAAGATTTTAGTTTAATATATTTATTTACAGATTTATAATATCGATTTCAGTTTGAGAACTTGTTATTTTTAGAGAATGATTTTCAGTTACAGATTTTATTACGTATTCTTATTTTCAGAAAGTGATTATCAGTTGTGGTTTATGTTTAAGCATAATATTTTTCATAGTGGTTTTCCGGTTGAATGATTTATTTACATTTTGCATATGATGAGTTTTTTTTTTTTGTTTTTTTTTTTTTTTTGTTATGGCATGACATTCTTTTGAGATTCTTATACATTTATTATTTTACGAGTTTTCTTATGCATTGGGCATTTTGAAGTTTTGAAATATTTCATGTTCATACGCTTTCCTCATACCCTAAGCATGATTGTGGTTTATAAGGAGATTTTGAAATGGATTTATGAAATGGTTTTAAAATTGGGAGATTTTAAAGAGTGACGTGAGGTCTTAGAGTAAAATTTTATTTAAATGAATTTGAAAGAATAAATAATTTTAATGCTTTACTTTTAAATTTTTGTCCACTCACTGGGTTATCTAAAGTTTTCTCTCATTTTTTTGTTTTAACATTTCCCCCATGAAACGCCCCGAACCTCGGGCCCATGAAAATACTGAACATCAAACTGTTAAATCTATTTTCTCTTACTTTTGAGCCATGCACAACAACATAAATAAATATAATTCTGTCAAAAACATTTTTAATAAATCTCTCTGGGTCCCACCACCTCGTCTTCTTTTCACTGCTTCCTCAGCCTATGCAACCTGCAAAACACAAATCCTACACCACATCCATGGTATACGAGGTTATACGACAAACCTGGTAAGCACACTAGAGATCGTATAAGTGAAGTGACATAGTAATTGTCCTCAATAATTTTCTAAATCCCCAAACTCAAAAAATAATCCACAAAATATCCATAATTACTTAATTACAAAACATTCCACCACTAATCATCCAAGCATCAAGATAATCAAAAACTCCTCAATGCACATCAAATCTCATCAATAATAATAATAAAACATTCTGCCATTCAAATGCCTAAACGTCAACTATTAACCTCAATCTCAAATCGTTCACTTCCTAACTCATAACCTCAATGCATAATTCATTCATCAATGTCCATCCTCAAGATTCAAGCCTACACTTCACCAAGTCGTAGCCAAACCAAATCCTAGCAAACAAATGCACACAAGCACACAAAGCAACGAAATAGACTATCTAATTTCACTCACATCGCTCTTTGAAATCCTCCAGCCTTCAAACTACTTTCAAAATCTCTTCCTTCAGATCCATTTTTCAATCCCCTCAAAATTGTAAATCGACCTCTGAAGAACAATTTATACTCCACAACCAAAACCTCACTCCACAAACTGTAAATCGCTCGCCACTTCCCGTGCAGAGCGAATCGATGCACGGGCAGGCAGGTATGCTCGCCACTTCTCGTGCAGAGCGAATCTATACACGAGCAGGCAGGAATGCTCGCCACTTCTCGTGCAGAGCGAATCAATGCACGAGCAGGCAGGATGCTCGCCACTTCTCGTGCAGAGCGAATCAATGCACGAGCAGGCAGGATGCTCACCACATCTCGTGCAGAGCGTATCAATGCACGAGCAGGCAGGATGCTCGCCACATCTCGTGCAGAGCGAATCAATGCACGAGCAGGCAGGATGCTCGCCACATCTCGTGCAGAGCGAATCGATGCACGAGCAGGCAGGTATTCTCACACAACATCCTCAAAACTATCTTTGTTTCACAATGTATAAATGCCCCTTGTATTTCTCCTCAAATTCATCTCTACAAATGCATCACCATCAACACTTGCTGTCAGAAAATTTATTTCTTAAACATTTACTCTCCACCCACAAAACCATTCGACATGAGAAGTCAACCACTTAATTATTACTCAAAGTTTATTCCGAGCTATGCCGAATCCCTTCCGAAATTGATTCTTGCTCATGACTCCTCACTTGTTTACCACTCAAACCATACCAACACTTCCTCACTAATTAATTTGATCGTTTTGCATAATAACTGCCTAATCATCAATTCCTTGATCCTCGAAAATAGACGTTTCTCATCTAATCAGTAATTAATCCCCAGGGCAACCCTATAATTCCCAATTTATTTCTTAGCCTCAAATCCTCGTAAATTCCTTCTCATGATCTAAATCCTATACTTAGCCTTCTTTAACAAAAAGCAACAAATTAAACAAGACAGACAATTCATCTACGGTACTCAACAGAATAACCAAATAAGTTTCACTCACAATTTAACTACGTAAAAGACCGAAATATCCTTCACGATGCCATTGCTCAGATACCAAATCCGGCAGCATAACGGCATCGTGAATGAGATTTCCCGGGCCCATGTACCTGTTAAGACCAGACAACCAACTTAAATATATACATAATTGACAATTGGTCGTTTAATCGTCCAAAACGGGCGGCCGCCACCGCACACGGTGGCTGCCCGGCTTATACAACACAGAAATTTCACAGAAACTCACTAAACAATCTCCAAGGATCTCCTAGAAGTTCAAAGTGGGCAAAAAGAGACAAACAGCCACTGTCCCGCCGTCACAAGTGGCGGAGGCAGTGGTGGCTGCGGCGGCACAATCTAAGAAAATGGTTTTTCAACTAAAAATCAACCCAAATTTAACCTAGGACCTTCAATTGGATGAAAAACAACTCAGAAATCATTCAAGTAGGCTCAATTCAAGGCAAACCCGAAATGGGTACAAGCCCTAAAGTTCCAAATTTTTAGATTCTCAAAATTGGCACGCAGTAACAAGGGGAAAAGAAGGCCCATACCTCGAGGATCATTTTTGACAACTGGACCGACGGCCAAATCTCGCCGGAAATGGCCGAAATCGGCGGCGGAAGCTGGCGGCCGACTTGGCTTCCCAAGCTCATTGTTCCGTCGTGGAGCATCATCGGAGCAGGAAGACACCACGGCTGAACTCGCCGTGGTGAGGCGAACAAGACCCAGTGGGTCCGGCCACCCAAATCTCGCCGGAACGGTCAGATCGACGGCGAGGCTCAAATCGGGTCTAGGCTGGTTTCGGGTTTTCGGGGCTTTTCTGGGTTGGACGGAGGCCAGGGGTAGAGAGAGGAGAGGGCGGCGATGCTGGTGGGCCGAAAACCTAGCCCATCCGCCACCGGACGCGCCGCCACGCGCCGGTGGTAGATCGGCGAGAGTGAGAGAGGGAGAGACACGCGGGAGAGGGAGAGGATCGGGTAGAGAGGAGAGAGAATGTCCAGAAATTTCTGGATTTTGGGTATTTAAAACCCACTCCTACAAAATTACAAAATTGCCCTTTCCTTCAAATGCTCGTATCTTTCAAATCGTAGCTCCGATTGACGCGTGCCGCGTGTCTACGAACTCGTGGACTCGAGTCCTTTCCAACGTGCCCAAAGTCAAAAACGAAAGTCCATTATTTTTAAAAGTCAACTTTGGGTCGGGTCATTACACCCCAGGTATTAGAGGTCGCTAAGGTTGATGACAGGACCGCCCCCGGATTCCACCTTGAAACCCGGAGAGGTCCTGCGGGAATCCAAATTTAAGGAAAAATTATACCGAAAATTCGGCAGAACCTCCCCTGAAAATGGACTAACCCAGAAATTCTAAAACCTATTAAAAAGCACTTCTAAACCGCAACCACCTCTACCACAACCAAAAATAAGATCTCAAGCTCACCACAAGTAATACAACTCCAATCAGAGCATATCTAATCCACTATACAATTATATCTCATTTTATTTATTTCAAGGGAAACCTTAAATCCTAATATATCTATAAGCTGGAGACGAGAACTCGAATGCCTCGACGTGGTACGGTCCGACCTCGGTGATCGCTACTACCTGGGGGGACATCAAAAACAAAATGTAAGAAAAACTCTCAGTGAGTGGACAGTTAAATGGAAACGAAAATCAAAGATTAAATATCTTTTCAGAAAAACCCTTTTACACATGTTTAACTTTAAAACCTTACGATGTCCTTTGAAATCCCCCAGTTTTTAAAACCATTTCCCGGTAAAATAATAAAATTCGAAGCTGAAAATCAAACTTTGAAAATCCAAGTTCTCAAACTGAAATCGATACTGTCAGTATAAATAAATAACTTGAGCTGAAAACTTTCTTCTCAAACATTCTCACTATATTGAAAATCAATAAAACTGTTCAACTGAAACCGTCTTACTTAAAAACTTTTGCTGTCATAAACTCATCACTTAAAACACTTAAGAATTGAAAACACACACCAGTCAGTTATCCGGAGAATCTGTCATACATGCGCAGAGCCGAGAATCTGTCATACGCATGCAGAGCCATATATTCTGTCATACATGCGCAGAGCCGAGGATCTGTCATACGCATGTAGAGCCATATATTCTGTCATACATGCGCAGAACCGAGAATTTGTCATACGCATGCAGAGCCATGTATTCTGTCATACATGCGCAGAGCCGAGAATCTGTCATACGCATGCAGAGCGGCCCCCAAAGGGCGAAGCATCCCGACACACAGCCCAAAGCCTATATGTGTGCCGTGATGGGTCCAAAAGACCTATTTATCTGATAACCTGGAGGGTACTGAAAAGGTGGTTTTAAAACTATTTCTCATAACCAAACCAAATCTCTTATTCCACCAATAGAAAATAACTTTATAGCATTCTCAGAACTTTTAATCCTCAAATCAAAATTTATAAACACAACTAGTAAAATAGTACTCAATAAATTACGTTCCAATACATAAAACCAAATCAAAACGTTTGACCATAAATAAAAATATGCAATAATCCGTGCGTATATATATAAAACAAGAAACTAGATAAAATCTCATATTTGATTTTTCAAATGATTAATTAGGCAAATAACCACATAAAACCCATAATCAATTTAAAATCAAGATCAAACTCACTAATCATCATATGTGGATAAAACTCATTATAATAGTCATGACTTAAATCTCAAAGTTCATGAAAAATCATTTCAAAGAAAAACAAAATCTAACCCACTACTCATAAATCAATTACTCAAGATATAAAATATGAACAAATCCATGAAATAAATAAAAACGTTCAAGAAACCAAGTCCACTCGCTGTCTGCTTCGAACTACACCGAAACCTTTCCGAGATTGATTTCTACTCACGACCCTTCACTTGTTTGTCACTCAAATCATACTAATACTTTCTCAATACTCAATTCGATCAAATCGGTATAATAATCGCCTAATCATCATTTATTTACTTCGACAATAAACATTTCTTTCCTAATTCAGCAATTATCCTCAGGACAAACTCTAAAATTCAAAATTTATTTCCTTAATCTCAGATCCTCATCAATTCATTCTCATGATCCAAATCCTACCCTTAGCCTTCCTAACATAAAGTAACAAACACACAGAACAGACCGAAATACCCTACATTAAAATCCGATAAGTATCATTTACAGTTCAACTACGTAAAAGACCGAAATACCCTTCACAGTGCCATTGCTCGGATACCAAATCCGGCAGCATAACGGCATCGGGAATGAGATTTTCTGAGCCCGTGTACCTAGAGGATCATTTCTCATAACTGGATCGAGGGCCAAATCTCGCCGGAAACACCGGAATCGGCGGCGGAAGCCGCCGGCCTTGAGTGGTCAATTTGCCGTCGTGCGAACTCCGATGGATGATCGGAGGGTACCGTCGTGACGGGTTCGACGAGAGGGAGCTTTCTGGGCCAGAGCTGGGTTGCGAAACCGCCGGAACCGTCGCGTCACCACCGGAGCTACAAACGGCCTAAACTGGGTCTCTGGTTTGGGGAATTCATGGGCTGAACCGATGCCAGGGAAAGGAAGAGGGAGGGACGGTGAGGAGATCTGGGCCGGTCCCGTCGTCAGCCACGGCCGGACGCGCCGGTGACAGTGGCGGCTGCACAGTTGCAGCGAGAGAGAGACGCGCGGGAGAGAGAGAGAGAGCACGGGGAGAGAGGAGAGAGAGTCCTCCAGAAATTTCTGGATTTTGGGTATTTAAAACCCACTCAAGAAAAATTACGAATTTGCCCCTCCCTTCAAACGCTCGTATCTCTCAAACCGTAGCTCTGATTGACGCGTGCCGCATGTCTACGAACTCGTGGGTTCGAGACCTATCTAACGAGTCCAAAGTCAAAATTAAAAGCCCATTTATTTTAAAAGTCAACTTTTGGGTCAAGCCAAATTTAAAACAAAAACTAAAAATTAACCCAAAACCTTTTTAAATTCCAAATAAATCTCAAATCTTTAAAATACAATTCAACATCCTTTAAAAACCTCTAAAAAAAACCATAGCTAAATAAAAATTTAAATTTTTAGTGAAATTTGGGTCGGGTCGTTACAGTTGATCCATACCATGTCAAGGCAACATCTTCCCCAATTTTAGTTCATCGGTATTTTTGAGCACAATAATTTCCTCTATTAGTTTGTATACCTTGCTATGTAAAGTTAATTTAGTATGCTTTAACAAACCTGAGTTTGGGTGAATAACATTAATAAATGTGGAATGGTTATTGCTTCGGAGATCCTTTTGGTTGTGGTAAAGGTGGTTGTTGAACATTTGAAGTGTTTTTCTACGAGTTTTACAAGTATGAGTTAGTCCGATTTTAGGAGAGATTCTGCCGAAATTTCGGTAGAATTTTCCTTGGTATTAGATCTCACAGGATCATTTCGGGTACCAGGGTGGAATTTGAAGACAGTCTTGTTATCAAGTGGTCTTGGGTTCGAACCCCAGCAAGTGTAGAAAATGTTTACACATTTTTTATTGAATATATATAACTTATATAATATATAATAAAATATAAAATATATATATAATTAGTCCGAACCTAATTAAAATACTAATAGGGATAACAACGAGTGAGTTACCTCTTCCATTTTTTTGCTCTTTCATCTGCATCTCAAGCACCAAATCCCTTCCCTTGAGCATTTTCTCTGTTCTCTCAGTCTAATCTCAACGTCTCCATCTTCTTCACAGTGTGACGGCTTCGATCGGACAAATTCGCTCTTCCAAGTTCAATCGAAAATCCAACTTTGTCTGTACAAAAATTCTAAATTTTTTTCTTTTTTTCTTTCTAAAATCATCAGAAAAATAAGCTAGAGATAAAATTCCCTGAAAATTAAAACATGATGCGATGAATTGGTGTTTGTTTGGATGATGAAGGTGGTGAATCTGTCCTTATTTGCCATTTCCATCGTCTACGGTCTACAAAGCTTCATCAACAAAATTAACAGAAAGAGAGAGAGAGAGAGAGAGAGAGAGAGAGAGAGAGAGAGAAAGAGGACAAAGAGAAAAAGCGTAAATGTGTAACAGACGATAAAGTCTTGATAGACTTATTGTCCTTCTCATTAAGTTTTAGATTAGCTATTTGTAGTTAAATTTGTTAGCTTTTATGGGGGTAGAGGTAATTTATTATAATGTTTTATTATTAAGTGAGAAATAATTGAGAAGACAAAAATCAAGTTATGATGATTTAGGCTTTTTTGCACTAATACCATTCATACTATTGAGGGTGTGCGCAAATACCAACTATAAATTTTTTTTTAACAATTAACCACTCAGACATTCACTAATGTGACAATTAACAACCTTCCGTTAGTTTCAAATGAGTGTTAAAAACTTAAAAGGGTTTATTTCATATTTAGTACCTAAACTTTAACCCTTGTCTTAATGTGGTACCTAAACTTTTATTTGTCCCAATTGAGTACCTAAACTTTTATTTTGTGTCTAATAGGTACCAAAATGAATTTTTGTTAAAATTGTCAATAAAAATTAGGGGCAATATAGTCAAAGTATATTTTAATTATTTTCTTTATATGTTTAAAATTATTAAAAAAAAAAACACACAACAAACAAAAAAAATTAAAAATTAAAAATAAAAAATAAATTTTTTGAAGTGACTATATTGCCCCTAATTTTTGTTGATAATTTTAACAGAAATTCATTTTGGTACCTATTAGACACAAAATAAAAGTTTAGGTACTCAATTGGGACAAATAAAAGTTTATGTACCACATTAAGACAATGGTCAAAGTTCAGGTACTAAATATGAAAAAAAAACCCAACTTAAAATCAAAGGTAACAGTTTAACGCTACACTCTATCTATCCACCTATGACCCGGCCCGGCTTAACCGACCCGGCTTCCACTGCTTAATTAAAACCCTAGTAGCATGATAAAAGGGTTTTTGCCGCTCGTTGGGGTTGTGAAGTTGCAGAAGCAAAGCAGAGAGCTAACGAGAAGCCGCCCACACCCTAAAAGATGCCAAAGTCTAAGCGCGATCGCCCAGGTCCACCTTTTCTCTTCGTCTTGTTTGTTTCCTGAGAAAATTTAAGGAAAACTGGAATCCTTTTATTTTCTTATTATTACATTTTTGCTGTTGCTAACTCTCAGCTGAAACATCATGTCTAGACTTGGGTTTGTCTTGGAGTTATGTAAAAGAAGCAAAGATAACAGTCTAGACTTGGGTTTGCCATAATTGTTAAGAATTGAAAAGAACTTAGAGAGCTAGAAGAGTTATATAACTTTTTGGCCTTACATAATTTTTTTCATTCTGTTTACCATGCAACTGAATTTGAGTTTGAAATTTTGAAACTTGTTTCTACCTTTTTTCTCTGTTTATGCGGTTTCAATATGAAACCCACACTAAAGGCTATAGGATATATAAACCTGACCCAATCTCGGGAGAATTCGCTTTCTGTGTGTCCATTGCTGCAGTTGATCTTCATAGTAGGAATGGGGAGACTTTCGAGATTGTTTTCAATGTTTTATTATTATTATTATTATTATTATTTTTATTTTTTTTTTTACAAGTTTTTGGCTGCTGACAGAATGTGGTAAAATTTTAGAAACTAGAAATTTCAGTAACGAAGACTTTATCAATACTATAAAAATTTTGATTTTGATTTTTTCTTTCGACTCTTTCACCTTGCAAGCAATTGAATGATTGGTCTTTTGGATCCGAGAATGGTATGAATAGTGTTGTGGTCCATTTCATAACTGATTGGGGTTGTGAATGCAGTTACATTATCCAAGACAAAGAAGAAGGGAAGGGAACATAAAGAAGCAATAGTAAATGCGATAAGGCAAGCTGTTGAAGATTACAATTCAGTTTATGTGTTCTCCTTTGAGAACATGCGAAATCTCAAATTCAAGGAATTCAGAGAGCAGCTCAAATCAACCAGCAGGCAAGTTCATTTTCATAATGCCCCTTTTGTTTTTGTTGTAACTCAGTACATATGTCGTGAAATTTAGAGAAAAGAAAAGAAACCTGCATTATGAAGTTTGGTGCAATTGATTTGTCTTTTTGGATCCCAAAAGAATTAACTTTCGTCTTTTTGGACCCCAAAAGAATTAAGAACCCCAGTTGACCATGTAGTTTTAGGTTCTTAATTGGGTTGACTAAAACTTTGTGTCAATGTTTTATTTCATTTACTTTCATCTGGCTCCTAATTGAGGAGAGTGCCGTTTATTTACAGTATGTTTGGAAATTTAAGTTGAGAAAGAAGAGATATGACAGAGAGAAGTAGAGAAGCTAAAACTTCCTTGTGCTTTTCTGGTTGTCCAAGGAATAAGCTATGAGTATCTTTGGATAGGGGTGTTTTTGTAATCTGAACATTTAAAACTCTCAAAGTCTTTCCATATCTCTCAACTTTTAAAGAGACGTAAAATGTGGGCCTAGAGAAAGTTTTCTGCTGATTAGTTCTGCCCTCTTTGTTTCTTGCCTCCTTTCGTTATCCAAAACAATTTGAGCTAACAAATAAGATATCACAGAATGAGAAACATTTATGGATTTGTAGATGTTTGCAGTAGCTGGAGACTTTTGAAGCTGTGGAAAAATTTAACTTCAGGAAAAGATGGGAATTGTAGCTTTTTCCAAAATCAAGTTCTAAGGGCTTAAAATGATTTCAAATCGCTCTTATAGTGGCAGCCAAACATACTTAAAATCGAGTTGTTGGTTGAGAAGTGATCTTCTTCCTATAAAAAGTTGCACAAATGATTCATTTGTATGTTTGTTGGGAATCTTATTTTGAGTGTGATGATATTGTCTTTTTCTTTGTTTAGCTTTGGAATTATGATTATTCTATGAAACAGGTATTTTGAGGAAGGCATTGTTTCGTCTTAGTGGTCATTTTTCTTTTCTAATTGAGCTTTGAGAAAACTAATCCTGTTTATGGAGTAAAATGACTGTTCTCATACGGTTATTTCAGTTTATTTGTGCTAATGTAAATATGCAATTATTTGAAGTAAAAATTTTCATTTAGAAATTCCATGAAACAGTGAGTTGGTACTACTACTTATCTCTGCAGTTAATAACATCGAAATAGGTTTTTTGTGCAGTTTGATGTTTGCACTTAATTAATGTCGAGTACGACTGTTTGCAGTTATATTTCAGAAGAATTATGACATCAAAGAGTTAATAGCTCTATTTATATGTGTCAAAAGTCCCACTACTTGTATTAAATGGAATTTACTTTGACTACATTTCAATATTTCTTGATAATCAAATTGGATGTTCCATTTCTCATAATCCTAAGACGTCAGTAGTAAAGTAATTTTATGTGTTTTTCTTGTCTTTTCTTTATTTTTAGTAGCAGCTTATAGGCTAGTGGACAACTTGTTCACTGCTTGGTTTGTTTTTGTTTAATGAAAGATTGTTTCTTATAAAAAAAAAAAGTAGTAAAGTAATTTTACCAACTTGAAGTATATTCACATATGCTCTAAAGTTTCTCAATCATGAATTCAACATCATGAGCATGAGTATGATGAGTGATTTCGTTATTGTTCTCAGATTTTTCCTTGGTTCAAACAAGGTCATGCAAATTTCTCTAGGTCGATCTTCTTCTGATGAGATCAGACCGGGCATGTACAAAATTTCTAAGGTAAGCCTTTTATGCAGCCAAGGATTCTAGTGTCCTCTTTTGTTTTAGTTGAAGTTCATGTCTTGCACCATTTGTTGATTTTTCTTAGGTTCTGCATGGAGATACTGGACTTTGTTTTACCAATTTGCCAAAGGAAGAGGTTGAAAGGTAATAAGTTCATATTTTCGGTGTTTTCAATTCCTTATGTTTCTTTTGGTTTTCAAGAAAACATTAGAAAAAGGAAACTGTGAATAACATTCAATGTAGAATTCCAAAATTTAGCTTATTTTCTGTTTACCTTAAGCAATGTAACTGTCCAATGATTGACATGTTTACAAGCTTATGTTTGCGGAATTTGGATTATCTACTTAGAGAAGATGGCAGATATGAAGTTTTATAAGTCACTTCCCACTTTTGTACATTATTGAAATATAATGGAATGTATGATGTACAATTATATGAGATCGATATTTGAGCTTTGCCTTGATGTGGATACAAAAACATACATCATTATCTATATTGTAAAAACCTCATTGACATTCCAACCCCACCCCCTGGAAAAATAGTGGAAATAAAAATGAATATTGGGGTAACTTTTATGGTTATTTTCCTTATAATTTTTAAATTCATTTGGAAGGAAAAGAAAGAATTTATTAATAGTTAATTTTGAATGAACAAATCATACAAAGGATTGGGGAGTGGCCTGCAAATTGAGGAACTTAATGCTTCTTGGGATCAAGTGTATAAAGCCAAGGCGAACTAGAAAATAATGAAGAGCTTTGGTACTTCTATTATTTTGCAAAATATAATTTTTCTCATCTTTAGGTGTGCCTCGGGAGTTGGAATATTAACTTTTTGAAGTTTCAAATTTTTAAATTTCTTCTAAGTGGTTATACATCTGGTTTAATCTTTTGTATTTTTAACACTTTCTTATGTTTGCAGGTTATTTAATGAATATGAGGAATATGACTTTGCAAGGACAGGAAGCATTGCGACAGAGAAGGTATTTGAGATTTTTTATGGTGTAATTAGTCTTATAAGTAAATTATGTAGGATCTTAGCAGTCAAATATATCTGCAATCTGGTGTCTGGCTTGGTTTTAGTAGCTAAAGATAAAGAATTTGATATCTGTAGGAAAGATGTAGAATTTGATATCTGTAGGATTCTGACATACAGTTGTGGTGTTAGGGTTGAAACACTAGAGTTATTTCTGAGGTTATAGCTTTTAGGTTACTTGATAACTTTCAATTATCCTATCATGACCTCTTGAATTTGATTTTTAATGTTTCAGGTGGAGCTTAAGGAGGGTCCTTTGGAGCAGTTCACCCATGAGATGGAGCCCTTTCTACGAAAACAAGGGATGCCTGTTCGTTTGAACAAGGGTACCTATTTGCTTTCTATGTTTGCTAGTCCTTGTATGCATGCCAGAAAAGACTAAATGTAAACCATTTTATGTTATTTATGCTTGCCAGGTGTTGTGGAGCTTGTTTCAGACTTCCTTGTTTGTGACGAAGGAAAGCCTTTGTCACCTGAGTCAGCTCGGATACTGGTTTGTTTCATTCTCATATTACATGACTTGGAAGTTTATGTTGTTGTTGGTATTAGGTTCCCTACCTTGGAATAGGATGACTTTTCTCCTTTTATTGGTTTACTTGTAATGCTTTGTTCTATCATGTACATATTGTTTTCATCAACTCTATTTCGTATTTTTGTTGAATCCTGTTGTGGATTAGCCCAAAATGCAGTCTCTCTCTTTTTCTTTTTATAAACCTGGGAATCCTTTGTTGGTTTACTTGTAGTGCTTGTTTTCATCAACTCTATTTTTGTTGAATCCTGTTTTGGATTAGCCCAAAATGCACTCTCTCTCTTTTTCTTTTTATAAACCTGGGAATCCTTTGTTGGTTTACTTGTAGTGCTCTGTTTTGTCATGCACACATCGTTTCCATCAACTGTATTTGGTGTATGTATATATATATATATATATATATAAATATAAATATGTACACCTTTAATCCTAGTTTGGATTAGCCCAAAATGTTGTGATGCTAGATTAAGTTCCATTATGCCATTCTTTTCATCAATTTTTCAAATTGGGTTCCATTTTGCCACACAAGAAAGGTACAACTTTTATTTTGAAGTGATCTGGAGCTTTATGTACCTAAAAGTGAGTGTAGAATGCCATTTAGGAGATATAGATTTTGTTTATTTTCTTGATCTTTTCAAGTTTCAAATACATAAAATTGCATTGGACAATATTGGTTTTGCATACAACTTAAGTTGCATTATGCCATTTTGTTTCCATTAATCAGCAAATTGAGATCCATTTTTCCATGCAAGCAAGGTATAACTTTTATTTTCAATGATCAGAATCTTCTATTTACTTTGAGAGTAAGTGGGCAATGCCATTTAGGATATATATCCCACACTTGAAGCTCCCTGTATATATATATATATATATATATATATATATATGAAATCTGATATTGTTCATCTGATATTGTTCAAGCTCACTTTTTTTGCATTGACCGACTGATTGACCGTTGGCCATGGCTTGCCAGATGATTGTCTAGCGCAAAAAAATGCCAGCCTGCTCTGGACTTCTGAACCTGATCCTGCCTATATATATATATATATATATATATATAGTTATTTTTATTTCGTTTTTGTTAGTTTTGAGTTTCTTATTTTGAGAATTGTTTGTTTGAGTTTCAAGCACACAAAATGTTGCATTTTTTAATATTGTCCATGCCACCCCTAATTCTAGTTTTTACTGCTGCCCTTATTGTTCCTGTTGCTGTCTGTTGTTATGTATTTTCTATTAATTTTTAAATTCATTAAAAAACAATATTATAGAAACTAATATGCAAGTGACCTAATTCATACACAGCGTTTGTTGGGAAGCAAGATGGCTACCTTCCGACTTCACTTAATTTGCAGATGGAGCCCTGGTGAATTCGATCTCTATGTTCCAGGACTTGCTGATTCAGGTGTTGAATCCTCATAAGCGCTGATATGAGATCCATATGTATTTGAATACAACAGTAATGAAAGTGGTTGTGGGGAATGATGATGTCTTTGCACTGCTAAGAAATACAATGGTGCTGCAGTAGTTAATTACCCCTGTTCTCTTGCAGACCGTTTCACCATTTTTGAGTTAGGTTTATCGCTTTGCTGATGTTTGTAACTTATTGCACTTTCAACTTTTGGTCCATATGTGTTGACCTGTTGTATTTCTGGTTTTTGTAAAATCTTTGGTTACTGTAACAAATTTCACTGTTTCTATTAACCAAATGTCAGCAAATATCTAAAAATTCTAGGCTTTTTTAATTAGATTGAGCATGCCCCCCATGGAAAGTACAATTAATTATCAGAAATTCTCTTTGAGGCTTCGGTCATCAAAGTGGGAGTACTATGCATCTAGGGTTCATTTTTTGTCTGTTGCAAAAGTCTATTGATCGATGGGTTGAGGGACATATCCTTTTGGCTTGTTTAAGTGGTTGGCCTGTTATGCAGAACAAAAGCCCTAAATCTTGTTTGGTAGGGGTCATGGCCTACATGGACTTCGGGAGTTCTCAAAGACCGAAAGGCTCTGACTTGTTTGTGATACACATTCCATTGGTCGTAAGCCTGAGGGGTTTAGCTGGTTTTCTTGAGGCTTCATACCGTGGGGTTAGGATTTTGTCAGGCCTTTAGCTGTTCACAACATTAAGTGAAGCAATTTTGTTTTTGTTTGGGATTTTAAGAACTAGAATCTTGCTTTCAAGAACTCTGTTGGCAGAGGCATCAAAGTTTGATATTTGTTTTCTCGTTGAAAACATAAAAAGGATTTTTAGTCCCAGATCTACAACATTTCTCTAACCTTTGGTAATGTAAGTGTAATACCCCAAATTTTATTGATTTTGGGTTATGAGTGTTACTAGGCTAATTGAAATTAGTTAGAAATTAATTGTTACTTCTTTCAAACACAAATGTGGATTTATTTCCATATTGACAAGTTTATGGAATTTCATTTATTTAAATGCTTTATTTGAAATTATGTCACTTGTTTGAACCATATTTATTTTCATATACTTATGGTGATTTCGGATTTAATGCAAAAACACTCTTATATTTGCTTAAATTGACTTAATTACTTACACTTAGTTAATTGGATGATGAATATGATCTTTGACCATTCAATTGGTAATTTCGAAATCCAAAGGAATGCTAAAGAACTTGTATGTTTTTATTTCATCCAAGAATTGTTTTAAGGCACCTAATTTAAGTAACATGATTTTAAATAATTATTTGGTTACTTAGGTGACCATTTTCGGATTACACACACACACACACACCCTTGCTTGTGTTTGTGACTTATAATTTGTTTAGAAATATGATTTGACAATTAGAAATATCAAGGGTTGCAAATTGACTTTAAAACCCTATTTTCTTTGACCAAACTAGACCACTAGGGCTAGAAACTTAGATTACTTGAGCAAGAAATTAAAATGATGGCTATTGCATGGCATGAAGGATATGACTAGGGCTGGAGATGGAGTGGATTTTCGACAATAAGGAAAGAATACCCAATAAAAAGTCATGATAGTTTTTAATTAATTGACTTGGGTTAAGTAAAAACCTTTTATTGGTTATTAGGCTGTTTAATCTAGAGTCTAAGGCTAAACACTCAATTAAAAAGGGTCAAAGGGATTGGCCAACTAATTAGAAGCCTCTTGGGAAACCAAAAGTTCTGACAAACAGCCCAAAACTTTGTCAGAAACCTTTCTCACGTAAGAAAGGAAGTGTCTTTTCAGTTTTCCCTTCAACAGACACAAGAACCCTTATATAAAATCAACTCCTGTTCAGACCAAACAACCCACGAAATTTTTGAGTTCTAGAAAAAGAAAGAGTTAAAGAAAGAGAGAGAACAAGAGAAGAAGAAGAGGGAGGCCAAAGAGGAAGGTCAACCCAAGAAAAGGGAAGAAGAAGTTCAACTTGCATTGCTCTTTGGGAAACTCAGCAAGAATTGGTAAAAACCCTCACCCTACCCTCTAAGTTTGATTTTTAATACCCTCATACCTTGTTGAATGGCTAGGGTTAAGTGCATCCAAAAAAATATCCAAGAGTCTCATAACCTAACCTTGTTTGGCTATTTTTGGATTTTCTGACCTTGCATCACAAAAAATTGATTTTTGTAACAATCGGGATGTAATCTTGCAAAACTATTTTTGTTCATAAAACTAGACATATACACCTTTCATTCAAGCTAAGAATCATTCAAATCCCATTTATATTGAGTGAGTTATGCATTTTTAAAGTTTGCCTAAAATCTGCCTATTTTCTTTAGCTTTTTCAAAGAAAATTCTTGAGGTTTGCATACTCGGATTTTATTTTACTTAGAGACTTGATTTGAAATCATCATGGTAGATTGTAGGACTGATTTTTGATTTATACCAATTGGTTTTACTTGATTTGGAGCCTTAAACCCGAAAAGAGCATTTTCTTCGCGTGAACAGTAAAAATCCAGCAAAATCATCTTTCTGCATGGTGTGGACTTTGGGCTTTCAAAAACCATACTTGCACAACTTCAATTGCTTTGAAATTTTTTTTGCATTAGTGTTTGTATGTCTTCTAAATGCCTGTGAAAAACTCATTCCAATTATTTTTTTTGTGATTTTATAAAAATCAGGGAGTAGGTGCTGCCCATTTGCGATTTTAAAGGAACAAACATACCTCAAAAATGCCATTTTTGTTATTAAGGCTTTTTGGCCTAAATGCTTGGTTCACACAAGTCACAAATCATTCATAGGATTGATCTATGAGCATGAGAGAATTTATTTACTTATGGAATGAAATTTGGGTTGTCAAAACCCCATGGTTTTGAATAAAAACTAGGCTTCAGCATACCTATTTTCGGCCAAGGCTTATGTGTTGATTTTTAAATTTCCATTTATGTTTGCATACATGATTTAGAACTTGTTTGAAGTCATAGGATGGTTATTTATAGGTTAGAGGTCTCAGATGCCACTTAACTTAGACAATACGACATCAAAACCCTAGAAAACCCCCATTGAGTTTTAGGATGTAAAATCTAATTCCCTTGTGTTTTGAGATTGATTTTCAGTTTGGTGGATCACCATAAGGACGAGAAGCTTCAATTGGGGTAGGGGGAGCTAGTCCTTTCTAAACTCTATGTTTCAATATAATTTTAATGGATGTGCTTGTTATTTTAAATGTTTGTTTTGGATTCAAAGTAATGTTTTAATTTGTTTGATGTACTTTTGGCTGCCATGTTTGACTTGAATAGATTATTTGACCTTGAAAGGAAATTATTATTTATTTTTAAATTAGTATTAAAATGTGGTAATCAATTGGCTTTGAAGCCGAGAATTAATTGAATTTGATATGCATCTTGATGACTTCAACTTGCATTGTGAGGATGAAATGAGTTAATCTATTTGTTCTAGGATCAATGAGTGGACTTAAGTGAATTTATTTGATAATTTAATTACTAGGTTTGCATGTTTAGTTTTAAAGAAACTAGCTTAGGATTTAAGGTTCTAATTGGACTTAAATTGGTTTATTTTGGAAAGTAATAAACTACATGTTATTTTAATGTGGTTTTGCAAGGGTATTAGATCACCTAGACTTAAAACTAATTAGGACTTGCATAATTGGTGGTACCCGAAAATATTAAGGATGAATTTTTACCTTGTTGTTAATTTTGGAGGTTCTAAAGTTCAAAAACTAGATTAAAGGATAAAAAAGGATTGAACAAATAAAAGAAATATGTGATTATTTGGCCTTGTTATTGGTTTCGGATTTAAGCTTTTTAAATCTAAAATTGGTTGTTTTTTTAATTGCCTATATTGTTTTATACTTATTGAGATATAAAACATGTTATATGATTAATGAAAGGAATGAATTGATTATATAATTGGATTGTCATTTCATGTTCATATGACATCATTTATACATATGTAGCATTGAGGGGCAGTCATGCTTTGCATGGGGGCTGCCAAGGCATACATTAGAATTCATATTTATTGAATTAAGAATGTTTACACTAATGTGGTTTAAGTGTTTGGACTTCCTAATTAGAGATGAGGGGGTATAGTTCTTACTCTATCTTTGGGTTCAATTCCCTAAAAGTATGCATACATGTGTTGTCTAGAGTGGTTATGAGAAATAAAGAATATGCTAGAGGGAAAGTAAATGAGTTTTTATTTACTTCAATGAAAGAACATCTCCATATATAGATCTTACTCTTTAGTAAGATATGAGGGATAGCGGTAATTAATTTTACAAATGAGGGAATAAGTCCACTGTTTATGAACTTTGACAGGTTTGCAATGTCATGGAGAAAAAGGTACGCTTGCATCATTATTTAATTTAACATGCATATGCATTTCATGAGATTAATGATGTTGGATACATATTAAAAATGGATGCATGATGGTTTGATAATACCCAACCTGAAAAGGCATGGTTTTATGTTGGGAATTATAGCCATGACTTTATGCTTGTAAAATTGTATTTTTTAGCATTGAAATTGATTATACTTGTGCTTGTATAATTGTGGTTTCGATTTTTGAAATGGATATGTTTATTTTTCAAAGAAATAATTTTTTGGTTTATATTTAAATGTTTTAAATAGGTTACCATTTGATTATTAATTTATTTTCTTTGGCAATGGCCATTTCGGCATGGACTTAAGCCTTTGATATATCCTACTTGTTATTGAATTGATTGTATTGAATTAATTGAGTTTTGTTGGACTAGTTGAGTGTGTGATCAGCTGTTTTGGTGATGCTCACCTCTACACAATTTGTTAAGTTGCAGGAAACTTTTAGGACAAAAGAATGGTTAGCTTCATAGAGATTTCGGATAACGAAGGATGAAGGTTTGGAAGTAGAGAGAATTCACCAAAGATTAGCATACCAACACCACCCACATCCAAATATTCAAGTGATGAGGAAGATGACCCAATCATGGATGAGTTTGTTACTATCTATTTTTATTTTAGTTGAGAAATCTGTGAATTTGATTATTTAAGGATTAGTATGACTCAATTACTTATTTAATATTTGATACTTCTTTATGTTGATTCATTTTACACAAAAAAATATAAAAAAAAAAAAAATTAGATTTTAAATTAAAGTTCTCACTCTCACTTGGATTTCAATTTCTTATTAGATGTCTTTAGGGGTGTGCAAAAATACCGAAAAATCGAGTTTCGAATCGAACCAAACCGATCGGATTGGTTTGGTCTGTTTTTTTGTTTTCGGATAACAAACCAAACCAAACCAATGATGAGTGGTTTGGTTTTAGTTTTCAATATTGAAATTTTTGGTTTTAACCGAACCAAACCACCACTTATAATATATGTTCATTTTTATATATTAATTGGTTTATATATGATTTCAATACCTATTATAGAGTAAACCAAATTTCCTGTTATAGTTTATATATGTTTGTATATGATTATTATAGTTTATATACTTTATAGTTTATACTACTATATAGTTTAGAAGTTTATATAGTTTATACCTATTATAATTTATATATGTTTGTATATATTTATTATAGTTTATAGTAAAGTTTATAGGTTTATAGTATATGTTTATAGTATAGTTTATACTTTATATATAGGATTTGACAGGACCGCCCCCGGATTCCACCCTGAAACCCGAAGAGGTCCTGCGGGAATCCAAATTTAAAGAAAATCCTACCGAAATTTCGGCAGAACCTCCCCTGAAAATGGACTAACCCAGAATTCTTATACCTGTTAAAATGCACTTCTAAACAGCAACCACCTCTACCACAGCCAAAATAGGGTCTCAGACCCAACAATTTTACAGAAATCCAACTTAAACCTTAGGAGTGGTTATCAGAGCTACTAATAAGTTTTTACAAAAATAAACATGGCGCCTACAGGGTCCGGGAATGAAAAAATGGATGCTATGCCTCGACGCGTTTGGCTCGACCTCCACCAAAGCTACTACCTGGGGGGAACAATTTAAGACAAAAGAAAATAAACCGTGAGACAAACTCAGTGAGTGGACAGTTTAATAAAAACGAAAATAAAAGTAAACTTTCTTTTTCAGAAAATCTTTCAAAACCACATTTAGCACCAAGACCTCTCGTCACTCTCTGAAATCCCCCAGTTTTAAAACCATAAAGTTTATTTAAATTTAAAGAATCTCATAAAACGATATATATTTTCTCAAGAAAACAATTTCTTAAAACAACCAAACCGTAAAAACATCGTAACAACAACCTTGATGGAATTCAAAAGAAATCCCTCACTTAAAAACATATTTGATAATTTTTGAAAATAACCAAATTTATTTTCCACCATGCTATATACCCTGAATAATCCTGGCCATACACACGCGTGGAGTGAAATCCAACACGTGCAGGCAATATCCTGGCCATACACACGTGTGGAGTAAATCCAACACGTGCAGGCAATATCCTGGCCATACACACGTGTGAATAAAATCAGCACGTGCAGGCAAATCCTGGTCGTACGTGCACGCAGAGCGGCCCCCAAAGGGCGAAGCATCCCGACACACGGCCCAAAGCCTATATGTGCATCGTGATGGGTCCCAAAGACCTATTAAATCTGATAACCTGTAGGGTACTGCAAAGGGTGGTTTTGAAAACCATTTTCCATAACCAAATCATAATCCTTTTTCCACCAAGAATAAATATCAAGATATTTTCCCAAAAAGGAACTTAAAATCCATAAGCTAACATACGAAATTCAAATAAAAATCGATATACATAAATCAAAATAATACTTTTCGACAAAACTGAAATATTAAATGAACCTTGTATATAAAATGAGAAATTAAATTCTTTTCCCAAAGTCCAACAACTCACTAAAACCAACATGTAAATATATGTTTAAAAAAAACTTTCTTATGAAGCATTGAAATCCGAAATCCAACATTTTCTTCAAATCCCAAATCAAATTTAAGCTATCATACATTACAGAATTAATGAAATCTTTTATGAATTTATTTGAAAACCAAAGTTCGCTCACATTTGTTATTACTAAAACAAATTCAATTAACCAAGATAAAAATGCAAATTTCATAAATCATTTTAAGGAAGAAAGGTCCACTCACAGTGAGAATCCTAACTTTGATCCTCCGCCGGATCGTCACGAGCCACGGTCGTCTCGCCTATAATTAAACAACAAAATATAGATTAGTCTCGGTTTTACGACCTCTAAAGGATGTGTGCGTAAAGTCTAACGTCCCACTCGACTTCGTTCCTATGCGATTGGTTACGATCTACACGAATCGACCAATAACACTTCCACAAACGCCCCTAAGGTTTCCCGGTTCCACCTAACCACAATCACTGTGACTATTAACGATAACCCAATCAACCAATTATCATAAATACTCTAAAAGTATGAATTATCAGTGGGGGTTTCGAAACCATAGAGGTTGCTGCCCAATGTGGCTGTTTCAAGCCCAAAAATTTCTCAATCTTCAAATACATTCACATCTAACATCCAATTTCGGTTTTCCTAAACATGAGATTGTCCAAACCACACCAAAATTACCCCAAGACTGAGCCAATCCTCAGCAAACCCGAAATGGGTTCCAATCCTTACAAAACCAACTTCTCAAATCTATTAAATCTTTACTTCCAAACATCCATTTGGTTTCCTAGAGATAAAATTGCCCAAAATAACAACTATAATCGCCCCTAATCCAGAAACCCAAAGAAATCCCGAAATGGCTAAAATTCCCAAAATTTCAAATTTCCAATTACTCAAAATTAATCAACCTAAGCTTAAGAGAATGAAAACCCAAAGAAAAAGGAACGAAACCCACCTAAGACGGAAGTGATTTGGCGCCGGAAAACTGGTCGGAGAAGGGAAGAGAAGCTAGCGGTCAACACTCCCCTTTCCGGGCTGAATTCGCGTGCAGAGGTGGCTGGGCTAGCTGGAGGAGGCGTCGGGGAAGATGGGCGGCGTCGGGAAGGCTCGCCGGAGGTCTCAAGTGGCCAGAATGGCCGGCGACTACAGGCGGTGGCAAATGGACCTCCTCTGGCCTTGTTCGCTCGCGCAAGTGGGCTGGGCTGCAAGGGGTGACTGGGGGGTGGTGGTCGGCGCGGTGGGGTGGGGTCACGCTGGTGAGGCTGGCCGGCGAGTGGTGGTCGACGGCGAGGGTGGTGACTGCTGGTTTGTGGGCGCCGGGGAGGGGTGCGGAAGAAAGAAGAGAGAGAGAAAGAGGGGTGTGCGGGAGTGAGAGAGAGAAAGAGAATAAAAAGGGAGAGAGAGAAGATTCTAGAGAGAGAGAGAAATTTCTAGAAAGTCTGATTCTTTTACCCCAATTTTGTCATTTTACGAAATTGCCCCTCGCTTTAAACGCCCATAACTTTCAAACCGTAACTTGGATCGAAGCGTGCTACGTGTCTATGAACTCGGGGGATCGAAACCTATCTAATGGACCCAAGGTCAAAGTCGAAAACCCATTTATTTTAAAAGTCAACTTTTGGTCAAGCTTAAATTAAAACAAAAATAAATATTTAAATCAAAACCCTTTTTTTTATTATTTTCCAAATAAATCTCATAATCTTTAAAATGAAATTCCACACCTTAAAAAATATCTCTTAAAAACATAGTTAAATAAAAATTTAAATTTCTTGTAAAAATTTGGGTCGGGTCGTTACAGGATTAGTCTATAATTTATAGTTTGTATATACTATACTTCTAGGGTATATATATACTATACTACTAGGGTATATATATACTAAAACAATTATAATTAAAGGTATATGATTTAGGGTATAGAGTATAATAATATAGGTAATTGGTATAGAGTATACTAGTATATGCTATAAGAGTATATGCGATAAGGTATATAGTATAGGGTATGACGTTTAGGGTATATCAGTTGTTATCCGGTTTTCGGATAACCGAACCAACCGAATCGATATTCTTGGTTAACTAAACCAGTCGACTTGGGCTAGGCTTGGTTTGATTTTGGTTATCAAATTGGCTATTTCGAAAAGGTTAGTTTGGTTACGGTTATGCTTTTGTGGTTTGATTTTTCAAACCATACACACTCCTAGATGTCTTGTTTATTGATTTTAAAACAAAGAGTCTATCTTTATTTTTGGAAATTGATTTATCTTGGAAAATAAATAATTAAAAGCTCACCATTTTACAAAGTTTTCATTTTCGGTATTACTCTAATTATTTGTTATTAAAAATTTAAAAAAATTCCCTATTGTTTTGGAGTTTAGTTTATTTAAATTTTAAGTTTTACATTGATCTTTGATCTTGGCATGTTCTTACTTAGGATTAATGAGAGTATGTCGAGATTAAAGACCAATATGGGGTTGCCACATGCCCAAAGTGCTAGACCCCATTTTAAGGTGTGACAATAAGCTAATCCAATAATGAAACTATGAAATCTGTAGCATGTTTACCGAGTTTATCGTCTTTGCACATATATCCCTTAAGATTTCAAAAATTACACACACCCCTTGAGGTTTCAAAACTGTTGCACATAACCCTCTTCCCCTTATTGCATTGACTCCTTCACTCACTCTTTCTCTTTCTTTTAAAAAGTTCACACGACCTCTTTGCACCCCTCCAACATTCTTATTTGGACATCTCCTCTTATTATGGCCTAGTGTTTTATCTTACAAGGGATTATGTGCAACAATTTTAAAACCTCAAAAAGTATGTGTAATTTTTGAAATTTTAGAGTGTATATGAAAATACGATAAACCTTGAGTATAAGTATAAATAATTCAATGTTTAACCCCCTTTAGATAATGCATCAGATGGAAGGATAGCTTTCGTTTGGGAATTTCTCATCACAAAATGAAGGGAAGTAGTTTAATGGAAAATAAGAGACAGAGAAACCCGTACGGGATGATATGAAAGTACTTTATAGCACAGTTTACCTGTCATTAGTATTATGGTATTTTAAAGCACAACTGCAAAAAGAACCAAAAATGGATGGCCAAATTTCATTTTGATATTTGTATGTTGAGCCAAGTTTCACTTTAGTCCCTTTAATTTCAATTGTCTATTTTGTGCTTGTAATTCCAATTTGAAGACCTATGCAAAATTTCGACAATTTTGTTCAACGAAAATAGCATGTGAAGCACTCGGGTGAGTATTTTAGGCTTTTGGGTGGTTTAACATCATTGTCACAATCTAAAATACCTTGAATCATGCACATACTATTTTTGATTAAATTGACGAAATTATACATGTGTTCTCAAATTTCACCTATTAGGAAAGTACATGAACATAATTAACACAATTGAAAGGGACCAAAATGGAACTTGACCCAAACTACAAGGACCAAAAACGAAATTTGACCAAAATGGATTATCTATTCTTCACAATCATATCACTATGTTTTGCAACTCGGCCAAATTGGATAGCATAGCGACTTTGATTAATAATGCCATGCCTTTTTCCTCTGCCAACACATTCTTAGCTGAACATGAGAGAATGAGGACAACATGGAAACCCAAAGGCACCTTTCGACTAAAAGAAAAAAAGAAACCCAAAGGCACCCAAATTAGATGTTAGAACAGATGGTCAATTTAGCCATATTCTAATATACAAAATCAATGCAGACTAATATGATTCTGGCCAAAAAAAAAAAAAAATACATATATGATTAATACACACCTTATGGCCATTAGAGTGTCTTGTATATCACATCACAGACAAGACCCATAAGCAAGATATGGCTCTCACCTCAGATATCTTCTTGGTTAGGACTAAAAGACCATACTGATCTGAAAACACCAGGTTACAATTATAATACCACAACAAAGATACATGTATCACATGAGGCATGCCAAAAAATTGAGGGGAGACCAACAAAATGAACACCATAGAGATGAATAGACATGGTACAGTATACCCTATGAGTGGTGGCTAAGGTGCAAAATTGGAACCCATACGCTCATATAAAGCACAATATAAGCTGATTAGAGCACAGTATGAATAGATGAACTTGTTTCCACAATTCAGCATTCATGTCTTCATCAGAAAAACACAAATGGAAAAAAACATGGTTTCTTGATACTAACACAGACCCTCATTCATGATGCAGTCAATTCAGCCTTCTTTTTATCCTCCAAAAGCTTTAGCTCCTTAAGCCAATCTTCCAGTTTTGTCAACTTGTCCAACTGCTCTGGCTTCATATCTTGCTTATGAGTTTTCTGTAGTTGAGCTTCTGTAAGCCGAATCTGCATAAGTTATCCTTCATGTAAGTGAAAACATAGTGCATAACTTTTCAAACACAAAACTGTAGACTTACAACAAGAGGGCAAAAATCTGTAATCACTTTGCAGTACACAGGACTAATTTATATAACTAACAATGAAGCAGGCATCTAACAGACAGGAAAGGAATAAAATGAGATGAAGGCTGGCTAAGTATTGTCATCAAACCAAGAATACTTTTGTCAAACGAAAAATAAGCTGACAACTCCAATCATTGTCATCATCACATTTTCTTCTCGCTAATTTTTAATTTCAAGGCAACCTGATTTCTGGACAGTATTTAAAGCAAAAGAAAGGCATCTACTATTCTACTAAGCCATCATATGGTATTGGTTTCTTTTCTTTCAAGTACTCTTCAATAAAACAAATTTTTTTATAACCTTACGATCTTATATTCTCAAGTGTTTGGCCGTGATAATTATTCTACATTTCTACTAGAGGATATTATTTAAAAGACATGAATATTAGGCACCCAAAGATTGTGATGTTTAATTGACAATTTGACATAAAAGGAAGAAAATTATGACACGCCAAAAGGAATGGGCTACATATTTCCTTGACTACCAAAGCAGTTTCACAGTCCTACTAGAACATGGAACACAGATAGTCAATATCATTTCCAGGCCAAGGTAAATGGATGATATATAATACCTTCTTTTTAAGAGCTCGAATTCTTTTATCAACATCTTGAACCGGACCTTCTGGATTCGAATCCTCTGTTGAGTCAGGCGGAGGGGTAACTGGAGAAGGATTAGAAGAGACACCTAGCTCGTTCATCTGAGTTGTCAATGACTCAACAGATCCTGATACATTACCGAAATTTTCAACGGGTACCTCTACTTCCTTTGTTTCCCCACCACCCTCCATTTGTTCCAAGTTTTTCTCCTTTTCAAGAGCAGCCTGCAGGACAGAGATAACCAAAGGAAAACAAGAAGCTTGAGTGAAAATAGCGACTTTGAAAATCACAATGAACTACTATTTTGGTATTATTTACACTGATGCCAAAAACTATAATTATCTTTCAACTAAGAGTAATGCCTGAGTTCAGAACAGAAAAAGTATGTCCTTTGTGAAAACCATTTTTTGCTTCATTTAAAAAGAAAAGTTCTTACTTGTTAGTGTAAGATTGAGCTTCCAAATAACTGTGTTTTTTATTTCCACTGCATTGTTAGCAAACAAGAACAAAGATGATTCCTCATTATTAAATAAGTCATTGAACACATGGATGAAAAAATGGATCCTTACCTATTCTTTTTGCTCCTTTGAAACATTATTAAATCATAATTTCTATCCTGGAAGGAAAAAATCAGAAGGGCTGGAAGTTGAGGATGTAAAATGGCAAGGTATAATATCGAGAAGCACAGGTGGATCTAGAGTGGGATGGATCACACAGTTGCCCCAATCAAATATTTAAAACTTTTGGGGCCTTTCAAATATTTAAAACCTTTTGACACCCCAAATAAAACCCTAAAAGGGGTGAACTTAAAATAGGGGTACTAAATAACATTGATTTTCTTCTGTTATGGAAATCACTAAAATTTTCTCCAGAAGAAATCTAATCTCGTTTCTATAGAATAGATGAGCAAGAAAATGAAGAAAATAATGATGATACAAAAGTGTTAGATTGGTTAGAAGGAAATATCCTTTTCTTTTTTTAAGCTTAAAGATAAATGTTTTTTGGACAAAAATAAAAAAATAAACATTTTGAGTTCCACAACATCAACAAATTTCTGGTCCAAAAGTAAGTTTCACGGTAGAGAGAATATCAGTATATTTTATTTTATATGTGGCTTTCATCAGGTCTATTAAGTAATGCGTGTATTTTGGAGATTTAAGGCAATTTATCAGCATCAACCTTAGTTGCCAATGGCAGTGTTTGGGAGAGCTTATGACAGGACAAAAAGCATTTTCTAATAACCAAAAGCACTCTTTGCAGTGTTTGACTGAAATAGACAAAAGTGATTTTTGGGGTTAGAGAATGGTGCTTCCCTGCAAGTGGTGTTAGGTAAATATGTAGGATACACTTTTTTTTTTTTTGTGCTTTTAACAAGATGGTACTAACTTCAGCATTTCGAAGAGAAGCACTCACAAAAATACCTTACTAACCATACTTCATGGGCCTATATTTGACCTATATAGCTTGGTGTACTAGTCAAATTAGGAATCCCAGTCCTAGAGAAGTCAATTTAATATCTATATCATTTATTAAATCTTAGAAATTATTGGTGTATTGAGCAATGAAGTTGAGTCTTTGGATCAATTTAAGAATTCCGCTGAGTTCGTTTACTCTCTTCCTTTCTTCTTTCTTTCTCTCTTATTGTTCACATTATTGTCCACCCATACTTTTCATAATTCCTGAGCAATGCCCTTCCTTTCACATCTCTTTACAACCCCAAATTAAACCCTCCTTCTTTTGCATTTAAAACATCAAAAACCCAACTATCTACAATCGTTAGCTCTAAATTTCCTTTGCTGGAAAATTCTGCAACCAAATTTAACAAGATCAGCTCCCTAATTGCCTCTAAATCCTATTTTATTCACAGCCTACATATTCTAGAAATTCTAAACTCCTTCAACCTTGAGCATATGCCAATAATTTCTAAAATCTTAAATCCCAATACACTTGGAAACTCGCCCAGCCCCCACCTCTAAGCAGCATATAATGGATTGGTTACCACCACTACTTCATCTTAATTCCACCCTTAAAACTTACTTCCCTAAAGCATCAATCAAATCCCTATCTAATTCATCTTTTAAAAAAATGCTGTAATGGAGAACCTGCACCACCCAATCATTAGTGAAACAAGTAGCAGCACCCCTAGAGCAAATCACATCAATCACACCTATCGAAAAGGAAAACAGAAAAAAAATAAATAAATAAAAAGGGAAGTATATTCTATCGAAAGTATAACTAAAGTATTTTTTCCTAAGAGTTAAGATAAAAATACCAGAGAAACCCTCAAGAAGTTTAATTGAAGAAATAGAAAAAGCTCCATCAATTGAAAGCTTCTATTTAGGATATTTGGAATACAATAGATAGGAGAACTATTACGAATATTTTGGGAGAAGAAAGACGTACACAATTCAAAATTGTTTACCATTCATGTTGATTTCCCATGAGAGAAAAGATATACCCCCATGAGGGCCAAGGAAAATGCAATCAGAGGTAGTTACAGTCTCTGAGTTCTCCTTTGTATATTTACACAAACACCAATTAAGAACCACATGCCATCTCTTGACCAGATAATCCAAAGCTATGATCTTTCTCAAAGTTGTCCAAACAGAAAACGTGACAAGGGGAATCTGCCTTCCAAGGAAAAGGGCATGAAAACACCTCAACATAGCCATATAAAAAGATTTAACATCAAGCACTCTCCTCTTATTCACTCTTAACTGATTAGTATTCTAACAATGGACAACCTAATCTTTAGAAAATGTACCATTTCTAATGAAGGTGCTACTTGTAAGACTAATCCAAGAGAGCTCCACTCATCCATACAGAATTATGATTCAGATACGTAGGCTTGGTTTTTATCATTGCCAGACATGTTTCAGTGCTTCTAAATGTTGGCGAACTGCAAGGGTGAAAATTAAGAAATGTGAAGCGAGCATAAAGGTTGTCCCTTTGCTTCCATTTGGCACCTATTTAAGGGAAAAAAGAGTAATTAGATATTCAAAGGGTTTGAGTCAGCTAGGGCTAAACTGAAGAGAGTCTTAATAGTTTTCATTATTAAAATCTTCATTGATTTTACATCGTATTTTGCTCAGTCTGGTGCCAACATTATTAGTCATCCTGAAAATACCTGCGGCCACACATAAATAAGGTTGTCTGTACTTCTAAATTTCTCCTAAATCACACAAAAGTTCTGGCTTCATGAAGAGCATGATTGCAGAACCTTGCCATCAACCCCTCTCTGACACACAAACACAAATTAAACTAAAAAAATTGTAATTATTAGTAGTTTCTCTAACTTTGCACAACAAACCAAAGCACAAAGGATTTTAGCTAAAGTCTACAAATTCCGTTTAACCAGGAACAATGTGTACTGAGAAATAAAAGAACAAAACACAAAGTGCAATAAAGCTCAGGCAGTAGCTCAGTAACCGACATACCTGTTGCCGTTTCTCCTTCTTTCTTTCATTCCTCTTTACCGACTTAGTCTTGGGTTTTGCATCCACAGAAATATCATCATAACCTGGAGGTCCAGCCTGCGAGGCCATCTCCTTTTTCCACTGCATTACAAAAACAGAAACCCTACTTTTCATATAAAACCCAACTTTCTTGGACTCAAATAACAGGCAATACATTAACTTCGAACATTTCCACCAACCAGAAAAACTAATTGAAAACATGGGCTTATAAAATTCTTATACTTTTTCCCTTCTCTTTTGATTTCTCAGCAGCCAAACATTGCATAAGAGTTAGAAGAATTCCTGAGTTTTGTAAGCAAAAGGGAATGATATCATACCAAAGCACCTTTGGATTGGTAAATGGCGACTTCCTCTTGGGGCACATATCCAGCCCGAATCCGGATGGGTTTGCGGAGCGTACCGTCGGGTCGTCGGGTTGGCGCGAGAATTCTTTCTCCTTCTTTAAGGGTTTTGCTAAGCTCCTCCACTTGTTGCAGATCCTGATCTTCTCCTCCGCTTCCGCCATTGTTACTGCTCGCCATGGTTGATCACCCAATCGATTATCAGATATGATGGGTTTCTGGTTTTCTTTTGTTTTGTTTTCTTGTTTTTTATTATTTTTATTTGGGTTTTCTACAGCCACTTGGCTACCACTGCTTCTTTAATCTTTGGAAATTCCAGTGAGGAAAGAGAGAAAGGGTCACAGGGTTTAGTTGCAGGGTTTCTACCCTAAACAGCCTAAAACTCGTGTAAGCGAAAAATAAACAAACTGTTGTGAAATAATTGAATAACATAAGGGCTTATTTTGGAGTGCTTATACACGAGGCGCTTTTATTTAGAGTGCTGCTATTTGCACATCATTTTTTTTTTTTTTTGCACACCCTTTTTTTCTTTTTTTCTCCTACACACCCTTTATCCTCTTTTAAAATTTAAAAACTCTCTTAACACACCTCTCTAATTACCCTAATGCCCCTATTTTATTCATTTCACAAAATTTAACACAACACACCCTATCAAAAAAAAAAAAAAAAACCACATACACAGCCCATCCTTCTCCCTCACCCCTCCCTCTTCCCTCACCGACCACCTTACTCCCTCCCTCCCCCTCCCTCACCGACCACCTCCCTCCCTCCCTTCCTTTCTGTCTCTGTCCGGCGACAACAACCCCCGCCCACCCTTTCCCAGCCCCGGCCTCCTTCTCCTTCACCGACCAGTAGACCACCTCCTTCCCTCCCTCTGTTTCTGTCCAGCTCCGGCGACAACAACCCCGGCCCACCCCTTCCCAGCCCCTCCTTCTCCTTCACCGGCCACCTCCCTCCTTCCCTCCCTCCCTCCCTCTGTTTCTGTCCAACTCCGACGACAACAACCCCGACCCACCCCTTCCCAGCCCCTCCTTCTCCCTCACCCCCTGATCACCTCCCTCCCTCACTGACCACCCCCTCCCTCATTTTCTGTCTCTGTCCAGCTCCAACAACAACCCCAGCCCACCCTCTCCCTGCCCTTCCGATTGCGACTACCTTCTCCCTTTCCCCCTCTCTATCTCTTTCTCCACCTTAAAAAAAAAAAAAAACGCAGATGGTGGCTGGTTCGGCGGGCCAGTGCCGAAACCTATGGTTTTGTTCGGCGGTACCAGCCACCACTTGAAAAAAATTTTATTACCGAACCAACCACCATCTTCTTCGGTGAGTTCATTGTTTCCGACGGCGTCAAGGAAGAAAAGTGAGGCTCAGGAGAGAGAAAGAGAGTGAGGGAGATGGTGGGTTCGGGAAAGAGTGGCTTTAGGAGAGAGAATGAGATAGATTGGGCTGGGGGAGGGAGATGGTCGGGGTGACCGGTGAGGGAAGGGGAGGGGTTGCTGGTTTTGTATTTTTTTTTTTTTTTTGGTCTGAATTGATGGGGGGGGGGGGTGTGTTGGGTGTGGGAATGAGAGAGTGGGAAAGAGAGGGAGGGTGTGTTTGGTCTTTTTTCTTTGATTAGTTTTTTTTTTTTTTTTTAAGTGGGGTGTGCAAAAAGAAAAAAAAAAAAAGGTATGCAAATAGTAGCATTCTTTATTTAAAAGTAAATGATTATAATGTCTAATCTTGGGCTTTCACTAATTTTAAGACCTAGGTTTTTTATTTTTTTGTGTTCGAAGGAAGCCCAATTTATACCAAAACGGTCCTCACATCCGTCTCCATTGTTCTCTGTCTGTCACTCCGTCTCTCTCTATCTCCCTCCTTCTCCGTCTCCCTCCTTCTTTATCTGTCTCTCTCTATTCGTCTCCTTCTCCATCTTTCTCTCTCCCTTTCTCTCCCCCCGTTCTGCAACAGATCTACAAAGAGCAGAAATGCAATGCCTCTGGAAGGAGAGAGAAAATCTATTTCTTCTCTCTCGCGATGATCGATTATGTCTCTCTCTGAGAGGAAAAGAAAATGAGCGTCATCGACATCCTCTCCTGAGTCGAAATGGTATGCAGGAAATACGACAAGTACAACATCGAGAAGCAGGGCCAACTCAACCACTACGCCGACAATGCCTTCGCTCGCCTCTATGCCCAGTTCGAGGACCTGATCCAGGCCACTCAACAGGTTCCTCTTTCTTTCCATTTTTTGTTTGGTTGCTCAGAAAATGCGTGTTTGATTTTTTTCAAATGTTCAGAAAGCGGATATGGCATTATTGGAGAGTAATAGGGCTGTTGTGGTTGCCATGAATGCGGAGGTTCATCGGGTCAAGGCTCGATTGATGGAGGAAGTTCCTAAGCTGTGAAAATTGGCTTAGAGGAAGGTGAATTCAATCACTTTGGGTCCTGTTTTTGCTCCAAGAATTATTTGTTTGATTTTTCAAGTTTAATTATTTGTTCGTCGGGTCACATATTATGATGGATATGATTGTGTGTGGATAAAGTGTGTTATAATACCTCCAAATTAATGTCCTATTCTTATTTTCTTGGTTTTGGAAAAAAAAAGGTATGGATTGAGCCAGACTAATTTATGAATCATGGGTTTTTTCAGTTAGTCAACTAATGTACAAGGCTTTGTAGTAATTGACTAAGCTGTTGTACTACCTTTTGATTTTTATGTTTTCCTTTTATGCTTTTGATTGCAGAATTTTTAATTTTGGGTTATTTAGATTTAATTACATGTTTGAGTGGGTATTTGGTTTAGGTCCTTGAGAAGCTTTTTGGGCGCAAATGCTTTAAATGGTTATGGTGATTTCATGAATGCAGAAAATGAAATATTTTGATTGATTATATGGACTGCTGCAATTCTGTTGCTGCTTCAGTTCATCTGCTATTCTGCTTCTATGAGTTATGTTTTGTTATTTCATCGATCCTGATCTAAATGTAAAACTTAAAGGATATTATAACTTTTGTGATCAATGGTTTGCTAAAATAGGGATTTATTTCTTTGTTGAGAAGATGACAGTACCTCCCCTGTTTTCTGTTAATGTCCTTGAACTTCTTTATGCTATAATACTGCTAGTTGCTTTCTTTACAAGATAATTTATGGCTTTTACATTTATATGTAGAACTTCTACTTCAATTTTTATGTACAATAATCGTTCTCTCTCATTTGGTGTGAAAGTTGATATATCTGTTGGAACTTGTTGGATTAATTCCCACATCGAACATATATTTTAGTCACCTGTGTTAGTAGGTGAGCCTTGGTCTGATGACTTACGAAAGAAGCAAAACAAAATTGCATCTTTTGGTTTTGTGGTATTATCAGTTAGGATAAGACAAGTTAGTTACAATGAAGAGATGAGACTAATAGTTTAAATTCAAACAATCAGTTTCAACTGTTTGTTCAAATGATCAGACACCAGTTACAACGGTTTGTTGAAATGATCAGACACAACTGCTCAGATCATCTCTTTATAAACACGACAACATACCAGACCAGATGAATTAATTTTTTCCTCCAACTCTCTTCCCTCTTTTCTTTCTTAGAGAAACATAAAGTAAAGTTTGTTAGAATTCGACTTTGCGTGCAAAGAGTCGAATTGATAGTTGTATCCTGCAAGATAGGCATCCAAGAATCTATTGCACAAGGTGTAGAGGGTGAATTTTCTGTCTTAGGAGATTGCATTTGCAAGCCTCTATCAATCTAAACAAGTTAGTGATTTCCAATTTCACTCCTACTCTTATCTTATTACTTCTGGTTGTATCCGATTTCATTATTGTTGAAATTCGGAAGGTTTTGTTGGCTTACATACTTGATATATGTGATATAAAATTGTTATTGCAATTGTAACTTATGCTTGATAACATCATTAATATAGATAGATATACTATAATATTGTTGAAGTTGTAATATATATACAATAATAGTAGTTGCTTTTACTAATCTTATATTATAGTTTGTAGTTGAATCATTATACTTTATTATTAGTATTGTGATTTGATAATAACGTGTTGACTACATATGTCATATATTTTAATATATATTAGCTTTTGTTTGTTTCTGATATATATATTATTGCTACTGCAAGTGTTGATTCCAGTTTTTCAATAATACTTATATCTCATATTAATTGATTGTTCCTTACAATCTAAGATAGAAAAACTTTCAAATGGATCAATCAAGTTCAAGTGGTGTAAAGTCACACGTTGAGAAGCCTGAGAGATTCACATGATTTGATTTCAAAAGATGGCAGCAGAAGATGTTGTTCTATCTAACAACTCTTAACTTGGCTAATGTCATTACCTCTGAGCCTCCCCAAGCACCAAAAGAGGGAGATATTCCTGATGCAACTCTGAAGGCCATAGAAGCTAGCCTAGAATAACAACGAGTTTCTTTGTAGAAACTACATCTGAATGCTCTGGATGACACCTTGTATGATGTTTATTCATCATTCAAGACTGCTAAAGAGTTGTGGGAATCTCTGGACAAAAAGTACAAGTCTGAAATGGCAAGTTCAAAGAAGTTTGTCTTTGGGAAGTTTCTTAATTTCAAGATGAATGATGCCAAGTCTGTTGTCAAGCAAGTTGAAGAACTCCAGATCATTGTTCATGAGTTAGATGATGAAGGTATGAAACTAAACGAGAATTTTCTTGTTGGTTCTATTATTGAAAAATTACCTCCATCTTGGAAGGATTTTAAGATATACCTTAAGCATCTAACTGTGGACATGGATTTGGGTGAGTTGGTTCTCAAAATTCATGTGGAAGAAGATCATTGCAAAAATGAGAAGACTGATGTGTCAATGGAGGCAGGAGCCAACATCATTGAAGGAAGCACCTCAAAGGGAAAGCGTCCTCTGCTTCAAAAAAAACAAAGGGAAGGCTGCTGCAAAGCAAGCATTCACTGCACCAAAGTTTAAAAATTTCAAGAAAATTAACGGAAGCTGCTAGGTGTGTGGGAAGCCTGGACACAGAGCAAGGGACTGTCGCAACAAGAAGGATGGGAACGCTGGACCTTCCAACCAAGCAAACATTGCAGAGGATCACTTTGTTGCTGTTGTATCTGAGGTCAATTTAATGACTAATTCCAATAACTGGTGGATTGACACAGGAGCAACAAGACATGTTTATGTTGAAAAGAATTTGTTTGCAACATATGAACAAGTTTCTGGTGGAGAAAATCTGTATATGGGGAATGCTAGTACGGCTGTTGTTGAAGGAAAAGGAAAAGTGGTTCTCAAACTCACTTTTGGCAAAGAGCTTGCACTTACAAATGTGCTGCATGTTCCTGAGATTCGAAAGAATCTAGTTTCTGGTTCTATTCTTAGCAACAAGGGTTTCTAATTAGTTTTTGAATCTGATAAGTTTGTACTCACCAAGGGTGGGATGTATGTAGGAAAGGGCTACCTAGCTGAGGGGCTCTTCAAATTTAATATACTACCTATTGATGCTATTAATAAGAATGCTAGCACTAGTGCTTCTGTTTATTTGCTTGAGTCATCTACATTATGGCATGCTAGATTAGGCCATGTTAACTTTCGTTCTTTACAAAGAACGGTTAGTTTAGGCCTTTTGCCAAAATGTTCAATGAATCATACATCTAAATGTGAAATTTGCACCGAGTCTAAATATGCAAGGCATTCCTATAAATCTGTTGGAAAAACAAATGCAGTCCTTGGATTAATTCACAGTGATATATCTTTGTGATTTTAAATCAACTCCAACTCGAGGAGGAAAGAACTATTATATTTCTTTTATTGATGATTGTAGCAAGTTTTGTTATGTCTATTTGATTAACAGTAAAGATCGATGAAGCTTTGAATATGTTCAAAATATACAAAGCTGAAGTTGAAAATCAACTAGACAAGTGAATTAAAATTCTTAGGTTTGATAGAGGTGGTGAGTATGAATCCAATGAGTTTGCTGAATTTTGTTCTACTCATGGAATCATACATCAAACGACAGCACCATATACTCCAATGCAAAACGGAGTTGCTGAGTGTAAAAATAGAACTTTGAAAAACATGATTAACTCCATGTTAATTAGTTCTGGTGCACCACATAATCTGTGGGGTGAAGCCCTCCTTGCAGCAAACACAATTTTGAATAGAATTCCTCATAAAAAGAGTGACCAATCCCCTTATGAAATCTGGAATTAAAGGAAGGTTGCCTACATATAAAACTATGAAAGTGTGGGGTTGTCTGGCAAAAGTTCAAATTCCTTTACCAAAGAGACAAAAGCTTGTACCAAAAACAGTGGACTGTGTGTTTATTGGTCATGCCAATAATAGTGCTGCTTATCGTTTTTTGGTTCACAAACCAGCAATTGAAGACATACATATAAATACTATAACTGAGTCTGCTAAGGCTGAATTCTTTGAGAATATTTTTCCATACAAAGACGGGTCATATACCAGTAAAAAAACAAGTATATGAAGATGGAAAATGCTTGCTGAAAATGACGAAAATAATGCCACAACTTCTGAGGTTCAAGAACACAATTTTGAACCACGAAGAAGTAAAAGAGCCAAAATTGCAAAGGACTTTGGACCTGACTTTATGACTTTCCTAACAGAGGAAGAACTTCAATCATATAAGGCTGCAATGGAGTCACCAGAAACAACTTATTGGAAGGAGGCAATTCAAAGTGAAGTGGAATCCATTATGCATAATAATACATAGAAATTGGTTGATTTACCACCTGGAAATAAGCCAATTGGACACAAATGGATATTCAAAAAGAAACTAAGACCAGAGGGAACCATTGACAAGTATAAAGCTTGTCTCATAGCTAAAGGGTTTCGTCAAAAAGAAGATATGGATTTCTTTGATACATATTCACCTGTAACTAGAATTACTTCCATACGGTTGCTAATAGCAATAGCTGCTCTACATAATCTAGAAATATACCAGATGGATGTCAAAACGGCATTTTTAAATGGTGAACTAGAGGAAGAAATATATATGGAACAGCCGGAAGGTTTCATTGTCAAGGGTCAAGAAAATAAAGTTTGCCAATTGGTTAAGTCATTATATGGACTTAAACAAGCTCCAAAACAATGGCATGAAAAATTCGATCATACTATGATGTCGAATGGTTTTTCCATCAATGAATGTGACAAATGCATTTACATCAAGCAAACAAAAATGCTTATATAATTGTTTGTCTATATGTGGATGATATGCTCATAATGGGAACCAATAAAGATGTGATTAACTCCACAAAGAAAATGCTAATTCCAATTTTGATATGAAAGATATGGGACTAGCAGACATTATTCTTGGAGTAAGAATTCAAAGAAATTCTGATGGGTATATACTCACTCAATCCCATTATGTAGAAAAGGTCCTAAGAAAATTTATATCCTCTGAGAAGAATTACAAGGGGCATTTATACATTGTGAAACAATGAAAGTTATGAGATGGTTGCGAGAATGTTGTGATTGTGGTTGTGCGAGAATACCTGCCTGCCCGTGCATCGATTCGCTTTGTACGGGAAGTGGCGAGCCTAGTTACCTGCCTGCTCGTGCATCGATTCGCTCTGCACGAGAAGTGGCGAGCATACCTGCCTGCCCGTGCATCGATTCGCTATGCACGGGAAGTGGCGAGCATTCCTGCCTGCTCGTGTATAAATCCGCTTTGCACGAGAAGCGGCGAGCATACCTGCCTGCTTGTGCATCGATTCGCTCTGCACGGGAAGTGGCGAGCATACTTGCCTACCCGTGCATCGATTCGCTCTGCACAAGAAGTGGCAAGCATACCTGCCTGCCTGTGCATCGATTCGCTCTGCACGGGAAGTGGCGAGTGATTTACAGTTTGTGGAGTGAGGTTTCAGTTGTGGAGTATTTTGAGAGTATTAATTGTTCTTCAAAGGTCGATTTACAGTTTTGAGATGATTTAAAAATGGATTTGAGAAAAGGTTTTAAAGCTGGAGGATTTCAAAGAGCGATGTGAGTGAAATTAGATATATGTTTGTTTGTACTATGTGTTGTATTGCTTTTGTTTGCTAGGACTTGGTAAAGTCTAAGCTTAAATCTTGAGGATGAAAATGATGGTGATTATGCATTGAGGTTATTAATTAGGATGTAAATGTTTGATGTTGAAATTAATAGTTAGATGATTAGGCAATGGAATTGCCATAACGATGATTATTATTGGTGGAATTTGATGTGAATATGAGGAACTGTTGTTTATCTTGATGGTTGGATGATTGGCGATGAAATTGTTATGTGATTGAGTAATTATGGATTTTATTGTGGATAATTTATTGAGTATGGAAATTGAGGATAATTATTTTGTCTTTTCACTCATACGAGCTCTAGTGAGCTTACCGGATTGTTTGTTTGAATGACCAGGTGTACCATGGATATGGTGCAGTGTGGTTGTTTGTGTTTTGCAGGTTAAACGGGTTGAGGAGGCAGTGAGGAGAAAACGAGGCAATGAGATCCCTTTTATTTTGATTTAACTGATTTTATACAGTGATTTTACATAAATGTTGTTGGGCTCACACTCTGATTTATTAAACGTATTTATTTTATTATGTTAAGTGCATGGCTCATTCTTTGAAAATGGGTTTAAATGGTAAGGTTTTTCAGTGTGTTATGGACCCGAAGTTCGGGACGTTACAAATGAATTAAATTATAATATATAAATAAATTGACCAAAATTCTAAGACTAATAATATTATTTATTTATTTTAAAAAATATTATTTTTAATAAATAATCGGGCTGGGCTTGGCCGTCCTAGGGCCACAAATGTAAGGCCCAGGCCCTACCCTTGACACAACGGGCCGGGCTAGGCCCGCCCAAAACATTGGGCCAAGCCAGCCCATAGCCCTAAAAAAGGGCTGGGTTCGGGCCGACCCATCGGGCCTGGGCCATTTTGACAGGCCTAAAAAAGCGTACCCATATGAATTTTGAAACAAGAAAAAAAGTACATTGTACCCATATGAATTTTTCACCTCTACCTGTACCTATATGAATTTGCAACAGAAAAAAAAAAAACCTATATTTTCATTTACCTGGTTTGTCGGCTTTATGTCCAAAATTTCAAAGTTAAAACCTAATATGCAGTCTCCATAAGCCATTCTATACCCTAAATCCTAAACCCTAAACCCTAAATCCTAAACCCAAATCCTATATGAAATTTATAAATTTTGTAATAGAAAATAACGTACCTTCACACATCGAATTCAAATGGAAACAAGACCCACCACCACTTAAAATAACGTACCTTCACTCATCGAATTCAAATTGACCTTAAGATCTCGTCGTCTAAGGCAGCTTTGGGAGACGAATCTTAAAATTCGTCGCCTAAAGTTTGACCTACTAATCAGTTTGGCGCGTGACCTTAGGCAACGATATCTTAAAGTTTGGATCCGTCGCCTAAGGAAACTTTGGGCGACGAAAATTCCTAAACATGTATGGTTTAGGTGACTAAGATTAAAATTCGTCGCTTCAAGTGTCTTTAGGCGACGAATTTATGTTCATCGCCTAACATGTTTTTTTTTTTTAGTGACTGTCCAGATTTAACATCGTTTAGTGCTTGCGAACAGAAATTTGATCACACCGAAGACGTTGTCTGAGTGTATACATACAAGGGCCAGTTCATGTTCGTCGAATCGTCCGTGATTGACGTTCAAGGTTGCACTACGTCAGCAATCCGCATGAATTTCTTTTTTCCGCATTTTCTTTTATTTTGAAAATCATTTCCAAATTTAAAAATTCACCAAAAATACATCCGGACTCCAAAAAATATTCCGTAAAATGCTACGGACTTGTAGAGACAAGTATTATTTTCCTAGGACCTCAAAATTGATTTTTGATTTCCAGAATTTTTGTGAAAATTCCAATTCTTCAAATAAAAATTCAAAATAACATTTAAAAGTCAAATGATAAATCACCAAAAATTAAAATAAGTCTAGAAAAATCACCAGAGATCAAATAACTCAGAAATAAAATACGAAAAATGAGAATTACAAATTTTTTTAATAAAAATTTAGTGATCGATAATTTAATAATATTACTAATTAAAGACACTAACTACTATATATATCTCAAATTTTGATTATCAACGAAAGTGACACATGAGAAATGGTTGATTATTAGTTGTTGTATATAAATGAGGTTTATGATCGACAAAATTGTGATCAAACAAATGAAATATTGTCAAATTAGATATAAGATTTAGAGGTTTGGCTAATTGCATGTTGGTGTCTCATTTATTATCTTATTACTATTTTACACATTTAAAATAAATGAAGTGGAAAGTGTGCCCAAATTTGGATAAATAAAAATGAACTGCATTTACAATTTTTTATTAAAAAAACTTGGTGAATAATATGGTAATTGTAGCATTATTTCTACACTTTATAATTAAGCAGAGCGTGGCCCGCCAAATTTGATATGAGATTGTTTACTTTAAACAAATAAAATATTGGGGTACATTAATACAATAATTTAATGTGTCCAGCATAAGTGTTTGTTATATTATGATGGTTTTTTTTTTGTTTTTTTGAAGAACAGAAATGGTATATAATTAAGTAATTATGAGGTTAATGATGATTGGTGAAAAAGATTTGGGGTGCTTTAAATTTTGCACGCGCCATAAATATAACTAACAGAAATGGGGAATGTGCAGTGCTTATAACAGAATTCTCACGAGCAATGCTGTAACAAAAAATGTCGCCTCTCTATCTTTCTCTTTCTAAATGTCTCTCTCTATAAAAGGTGGCAAACAGGGTGAGTTGAGAGTACATATACCACTACGCTCTCTAATCCATCGCTTCGCATTCTATATAGCTTAATTTCTCTTCTGCGAGCTGATATATACTCTCATCATCACCATCGTCAACGGATCAAGAATCTTCAGGTAGTTTCCATTTCTTGTTTCTTTATATAGTTATATATATATAATTTTTCTTTTATAATTATACAGTTAAAGCATGCATATTCGATTCTAGTTTCTGGTTCTTTTATTAGTAATTTTCCCGAGAAAGTGACAGAAAATTTTCCTCCGGCCATTTCAAGTTGTACAATATGTGTTTTTTCTCCTTATCATTCAGGAAAGACAAGAAAATTTCAGGGTAGCAAACATTCTCGAGAATTTGTCTTAGATTCGAACCCATAGCTGATGATAGAACTAGAATAGATATTTTTTGTTTCCTACTCACACGAGCCCATATCCTTGCTTTTCTATCAATCTCTAATTCTAATCTTCCCCCCCAATCTGATATTATGATGCCCGTATAGACCGAAATTCCGTTATGGTCCAATTCTGACTGGTAATAGATACCAGGGTTTTGCAATATTTGATTGATCACAATTCTGTATATTCCATTAATTTACTATAGAAGTTCCTAGGGAATTCATGCGGATCGATTCTTTTTCTGTAAATTGTATATATATATATACACACACACATAGTATAGTAATCTTTGATAGCATGCATGTAACTAGCTTAATCGACCATAAGTTTTCTGATTCGGTGAATTAATGTGGTGCTTAATCTGATTTGTATTCTAGAATTTGATCGATCGATTCAAAGGAAAATGAAGGGATTGAGACCAGGATGGGCAGTGAAGGCGATCGTGGTGATATTCGCATCGATCTTGTTCGGTTGCGTTTCGGCTGTTGGTGGAGCTTCTGGTTGGGATCTCTCCTCCAACCACCAAGGGGCTACTCAGGCCACCTTCCACGTTCGGCGGTGACTCTCTCGGTACGGAGTGTTACAATTATCTGAAATTATTGTCATATAATTTCAATAATTATCCGCCCACTTGGGGTGGATACTATCTTGTCTCAGCTGATTGGATAAAACCCATATCTCAGTTAAGAGATAAGGATGGCAGATGAGGATTGTGGTCTTTGAATTTGAATTCAAACAGAGACCCAATCTCACCACACTTCTGATAACTCTCTCTAGGAAACCACAAGAAAAAGAGAAAGTCTGATGGTAGACTTATATATAAACACTCGTGCATATACTCTTCAGTAACTCAACCTTAGACAATTCACCAAAAGAGTCTGGGAGCTTTGGGATCGTGGAAATCTTGGGATCTGACTTTCATAGCAATTCCCTTACCTTGGAGACACAAGAACGTGCACAGAAGTTGTGATTTGCATTCCACAGCAGCTGGGTTGATTACTGCACGTCGAGGCCATAACATCGAGGTGATTACACTAATTCAAGACGCTTCCGCACAGTAAGTAATCTGAACTGGAGTTTCATTTCCAATTGGCATTTGATTTCCAATTGACATTCGATTGCTGTACTAATTGCTATATGAGATGTCAACTGTTACATTACGGAATGTAAACTATTGCATTGATATAACTATTACATTGGTATCAGAGCTTCATCTTCGATGATTCGCCTCTTTAATAAGATGCATGTTTTTGGCTTTCCTCCTGTGAAGAACCATCAGATAGAGTCTTTCTTTTATGCATATCTTTGATATATATATATATGCTATATGAAATATGTTATCTGAAATGAAATATGCTATCTGTTATGAAATATGCTATCTGATGATTAAATAGGAGGATTCTGTGCAGTTTTGATATATATATATATATATAGATCTTGACTTATATATATATGTTATATGTTATTTCACTTCCTCAAGAGCTTCCTTTTATAGTCTATTTCACTTCCTCAAGCTTCATCTTCGATGATTCGCCTCTTTAATAAGATGCATGTTTTTGGCTTTCCTCCTTTGAAGAACCATCAGAGAGAGTCTTTCTTTTGTGCATATCGTATATATATATGCTTGAAATGTAGTAATAAATAAAAAGATGAGTCTTTCTTTTTATACTCTCTGTGAAATTATTTTTTTGATGGGTGCTGAGCAAAACTTGAAATGTAGTGATTTGTTTGGCTGATGATGTATTACATACCATATTTAATTTTATGTTTTGGTCATGCTTGGCTCATCTAAACTCATATGCTATTGTGAATGTGCATCCTAAATAAGTTATATGGACAGAAGCATGTTTTTTTTTTGAGAACTCATGCTTAGATATTTATTTCAAAGATGAATTAAAATTGTTTTTGGACCTATGTTTTTTGAGTGATGATTATGAGCACAGCAATTTTTCGATCTCAAATCATAGGAAAAGAAGTTGTTTTAATTAAACTTTAGAATAAATAGAAAGTGTGTAATTTTAACAAATCTAATGTCAAATCTTTCGCATATTGTCTAGATTCAATGGCTGCAAAAAATGTTGTTGCTGATCTCACTAAGGGTGAGAAGCTCATTGGAACCAACTATGACATATGGCATAGGAAGATTCAGTATCTTCTTAATGAGCAAGAGCTTCTGGACACCTTGACCAATGTTGTTGTCCAACCTGAAACTGGGACAACAGCCCAGCACCGCCGTGAACTTGAGGCCTACAATGCTTGGTTTAAGAAAGATCGCAGCACGCGCTTTATTATGTTGAGCAGCATGTCTGATGATCTTATTGGAGAGTATGAGAACTTCCAAACTGCCAAGGATATGTGGGACCAGCTGAGATTTGCTTTTGGTGGTACTTCTACCACTCGGCTCAGAAGCCTAGTGCTGAAATTTGAGGTGTACCGAAAGGACCCTAAGCACTCGATGGCTGAACACCTTCGGGTGATGTCTGGTCTAATTCGTGACCTCAGAGCTGCTGGAAACAATCTCAGTGATGAGCAACAAGTTCAAGCTGTCATCCGATCACTGCCTGAATCATGGGGGCCTATGAAACAGATCATGACCCATAATGAGAGTATCAAGAATTTTTCTGATATCTCTCGACATGTTGAGCTGGAAGCAGAGCGCAAAGAGGCTGCCAATGCTACTGTACTTGTCGCCCAAGGTGGCTCGCGTAAGACAAATAGGTCTAGGCGAAATGACAAAGGAAAGGCATTCCAGCAGGGTGGGGCGAAGGCCCTTGCTGCTAAGGTTAATAAAGGCACCAAGCAGCGCAGAGGCAAGCGTGGTGGGAAGAAAGATATGTCCAAGGTCAAATGCTATAACTGTGAGAAAATGGGCCACTTCGCTCGTGATTGTACTGAGCCGAAGAAGGTACATTATGATCCAAACTCTCTCTACATTTGTGTAAGTTCTCATGTTTTAGTTGCTTATACATCCATTGATTGGGTTGTAGACACAGGAGCAACTAGACATGTGACGCGAGATCGAGTAGGATTCATAGATTATCGTCGAGTTCCAAGCGGTACCCATGGCGTGTTCATGGGTGATGGAAATCATTTGGAGGCATTAGGAGTTGGTTCATATCAGCTTCAGCTGCGCACTGGGCGCAAATTGCTTTTGCATGATGTTCTATATGTTCCTGGAATTCAACATAATTTATTTTCAGTTTTATCATTTTTGAATAAGGAATATTGTTTCAATTTTTCTTCCAGTGTTTTATCTATTTCTTTAGATGAAACAATAATTGGTCATGGTTTTATAAGGAATAATTTATTTTATTTGGATTTAAATAATTCCGACTCTTCTTTATCATATGTAGTTAATGCTAGTATTGATTCAGTTACTTGGCATGCTAGACTTGGGCATATAGGTCGTGATAGAATGACTAGATTAGCTAGAGAAGGCCTTTTGGGCTCACTCGCTAAGGTCGACCTACCAATATGTGAATGTTGTCTGGCTGGTAAAGCTATCAGAAAGCCTTTTGGTAAGGCTGTAAGAGCATCTCAACCGCTAGAGTTAGTTCACTCTGACATTTGCGGACCTATGAATGTGAAGGCACGTCATGGCGCCTCTTATTTTCTAACATTTATAGATGATTATACGCGATATGGTTATATGTATCTGATCGCTCACCGCTATGAAGCCTTGAATTGTTTCAAGCGTTTTGTAGCAGAGGTTGAGAATCAGACAGAGAAGAGTTTAAAGACTCTTCGCACTGACCGAGGACGCGAATACTTATCTGAGCAGTTCAAAGAATTTTGTGAAAATAAGGGGATACGCAGACAACTTACTATTCCTTATACACCTCAACAAAATGGTGTAGCTGAGAGAAGGAACAGAACATTATTAGACATGGTTAGGTCGATGATGGCGTAGGCAAACCTCCCAATATCTTTTTGGGGAGATGCTTTATTGACTGAGACATATATCCTTAACTGAGTGCCTTCTCAGTCAGTTTCCTCAACCCCATATGAATTATGGAAAGGCGAAAAGCCCAATTTGGAGCATTTGCGCCCTTGGGGTTCAGCTGGTTTTGTTCATAACACTTCTCATAGATATGGGAAGTTAGGCCCAAGAGCTAAGAAACATATCTTTATAAGGTATTGTGACAACTCTAAAGGCTATGTGTTGTTGGGTGAACATCCTGATGGAGGAATGACTGAAATAGAGTCCCGTGAGTTGGAGGTAAGCAATGACATTTTACCATCTTCAAGCGAGGGTGGGGAATTAACTCCTAATCCTGTGATCGCTGAAGATAGTGGGAGTGTTCTTCCTAGTGAGAGTGTACCACTAGATTCTCAAGATCCTGAAATACGAAGGAGCAAACGAGGAAATGTTCCCAAACGACATTTTGAGGTTGAAGGGACTGCCTTCGTATGTTTGCCAATGGACGTAGATGAGCCTGCTTCTTTTAAAGAAGCGCTGTCTTCCTCAGCCAGTAATGAGTGGATGGCTGCTATGCAGGATGAGATGAGCTCAATGGACAAGAATAAGGTTTGGGAGTTAGTTGACCTGCCGCCTGGGCGCAAGACCATTGGAAACAAATGGGTCTTAAAAATTAAGCGCACGGCGGATGGTTCAATTGACAAGTATAAGGCGCGTCTTGTGGCGAAGGGCTATACCCAACGAGAGGGGATAGACTATGATGAGACTTGTCTCCATTCGCCTGCTTCTGGCTATTGTCGCACAATTGGATTTGGAACTTTTCCAAATGGATGTAAAGACTGCATTTCTCAATGGAGAACTAGACGAGGAGATCTATATGGATCAACCAACTGGATTTGAGGTCAAAGGACAAGAGCGCAAAGTTTGCCGCTTAAAACGTTCTATTTATGGCCTCAAACAAGCGTCTAGACAGTGGAACATTAGATTTCATGATTCAATCGTCTCTTTGGGTTTTAAGATGATTGAAGAAGACCACTGTGTGTATCTGAAACGGTCCAAGAAAAGTATTCTTATCCTATCCTTGTATGTTGACGACATTCTCATAGCTGGAAACGATATGGACTCTATTGTCGCCACTAAGAAGTGGTTGTCTTCTAAATTTGAAATGAAAGACATGGGAGAAGCAAATTACGTGCTGGGAGTTAAGATCATGAGAAATCGCTCGAGAAAACTTCTGGGTTTGTCTCAAGAGACTTACATTAAGAATATCCTTGAGCGTTTTCGCATGAATCAATCCAAACCCATTGACACTCCTATGGAGAAAGGATGCGTCTTATCCCTTGATTTATGTCCTAAGAATGATAAAGAAAGAGAGTATATGTCCACAGTGCCTTATGCATCTGCGATTGGGAGTCTGATGTACGCTATGTTGTGTACGCGTCCAGACATTTGTTACGCAGTTGGTATGGTCAGCCGTTATCAAAGTGACCCTGGTCCCACTCATTGGAAAGCGGTGAAACGGATTTTACGATACTTACGTGGAACCTCTGACCTCGTTCTCTGCTACCATGGTGGGAACCTAAGACTTATAGGTTATGGCGATGCAGATTGGGGCAATGATAGAGATGAGTGCAAGTCCACCTCAGGTTATGCATTTATCCTTGGAGGTGGAGCTGTTTCTTGGAGTAGCAAGAAACAAACTTGCGTGGCCCTATTCACAATGGAGGCTGAGTATGTCGCCTGCTCGGCTGCTGTACAAGAAGCTGTTTGGTTAAGGAAATTCCTTGGACGATTAGGTATTACTGCTCGTGCTATGGAGCCTGTGCTTGTTTATTCAGATAGCACTAAGTATCATGGAAAAACCAAACACATTGACATCCGTTATCACTTTATTAAAGACAAGGTTGCGAAGGGTGAGGTAGTTTTGAGACATATCTCCACTGGTAGTATGGTTGATGATCCTTTGACTAAGTCCATTGCCAGGGATGTATTCCTTTCTCATATTAGGAGTATGGGACTACGTAGGATTTGATGTGTTTTAATTTGCCTCTTTGTAATTGACTTTATTTGTTTGTTAATAAGAAGTTATTCATTACTTTGTGTTGTTTTTGAATAATCATTTTACGCACTTTAGATAAATGTCACAAGGCTTGGATCAGCCTGCTCACACGGGTGATTCGCCTTGGCGCTGAGGTAGCGAGCAAGATGAGACATCTAAGTCCTTGAGCGCAGAGGTAGCGCATTAGGACGTGTATATATTTTTTGGCGCCAAGATGGCAAGCAATAATAATATACCTATGTTTATCATATGTCGCCTTAGACAGAGCTAAGATGAGACCTTAACCAAAGGTCGATCATAGAGATCTTGTCTATGACTCTATGTTGCCTTATTGGAGCCGAACGTGAGATTTCAGGCAGGCGCTTAGAGAGCGACTGGGCTGAAAAAACTCAGGTTAGACGCTTGTATAGCGACTAGACTAAGGTTTGTATGGCGTACGTCTATCATCTAGACACGTGACATGCTCTTTTTATGAGAATACGTCATAGTATATATTTTATACTGTATATGCAATAGCTGACCGATAGTGGGAGTGATGAATGAATCCCTGCTTCATCACTGTGTGAGCCACTTGGATCATTATTTTGATCTTATTTTTACCCTTTGTTACTTAAGCATATGTCATGCAGAGGATACTTGATGACGCTACTTTAGCATGTTTTACTAGGACCTTCACTAATATGGTCTTAAGGGGCATGTCTAGGAAAGTGGTCAAGTCTAATTGAATTGACATAAGTGCGTAAGGAAGATAATTGTGATAATACACCATGTCTTATGACTCATTGCTGGCCACCGAATACGTTGTATTAGTTATCGACGTATGTCATGAGTACATTACATACTGAGGGATGTAACATTGCTTCTATGAGGGATTAAGAGTGTTTCATTTGGTGTAGTTCAAGTTATCTGGGGTATATATATATACGAGATGCTTCTGGGTGTAGCATTTTTGTTAGTCAGGTGATGACTTAATAATCTTGCTCCCGTAGCTGTACGTTCTTTCTCGTTAGGTCGCACGTCCCATCTCCTGTATGAAGGGATTGAGTACTGAAGAGATTGAGAATGCTTATGTGTTTTTCATGCCCTGTGTGGGCGAGTGGGAGATGTTACAATTATCTGAAATTATTGTTATGTAATTTCAATAATCATCCGCCCACTTGGGGTGGATACTATCTTGTCTCAGCTGATTGGATAAAACCCATATCTCAGTTAAGAGATAAGGATGGCAGATGAGGATTGTGGTCTTTGAATTTGAATTCAAACAGAGACCCAATCTCACCACACTTCTGATAACTCTCTCTAGGAAACCACAAGAAAAAGAGAAAGTCTGATGGTAGACTTATATATAAACACTCGTGCATATACTCTTCAGTAACTCAACCTTAGACAATTCACCAAAAGAGTCTGGGAGCTTTGGGATCGTGGAAATCTTGGGATCTGACTTTCATAACAATTCCCTTACCTTGGAGACACAAGAACGTGCACAGAAGTTGTGATTTGCATTCCACAGCAGCTGGGTTGATTACTGCACGCCCTTTGTCTATTCAGGAAAGACAAGAAAATTTCAGGGTAGCAAACATTCTCGAGAATTTCTCTTAGATTCGAACCCATAGCTAATGATAGAACTAGAATAGATATTTTTTGTTTCCTACTCACACGAGCCCATATCCTTGCTTTTCTATCAATCTCTAATTCTAATCTTCCCCCCCAATCTGATATTATGATGCCCGTATATACCGAAATTCCGTTATGGTCCAATTCTGACTGGTAATAGATACCAGGGTTTTGCAATATTTGATTGATCACAATTCTGTATATTCCATTAATTTACTATAGAAGTTCCCAGGGAATTCATGCGGATCGATTCTTTTTCTGTAAATTGTATATATATATACACATACACACACATAGTATAGTAATCTTTGATAGCATGCATGTAACTAGCTTAATCGACCATAAGTTTTCTGATTCGGTGAATTAATGTGGTGCTTAATTTGATTTGTATTCTAGAATTTGATCGATCGATTCAAAGGAAAATGAAGGGATTGAGACCAGGATGGGCAGTGAAGGCGATCGTGGTGATATTCGCATCGATCTTGTTCGGTTGCGTTTCGGCTGTTGGTGGAGCTTCTGGTTGGGATCTCTCCTCCAACCACCAAGGGGCTACTCAGGCCACCTTCCACGTTCGGCGGTGACTCTCTCGGTACGGAGTATGCCCACCGATCATCGCGTTATCATCTCTCACTTCATTTCTTAATTTCTATGCAATTAATCTTTATTTATTAATCTTAGCGGTTTGTTTATTAATTGATTACCACCTTATGCACGGTGAAGGATTTTGAAAGCAATCTTTAGGGTTTAAGCCTTGCTACTTCTGTTTGGTTTCTCAAACTCAGAATATTAAACTGATCGAGGAGAATTAATATTAACACATTCATTTTAAAGTAATTTACATATTGGCAGCCTACTTCTTTAACTTTCTTTTTCTAAAGATTAATTTCCACGTCACCATATACATGATTATTGATGAATTAATCACGCATATCTATATGGCTTAGTGTACACCACATGTCTTCTTGAATGTATATGCTAGTTAGTTTTTCGTTTTCGTTTTTTTCTTCTTTTTTTAATTGGCCAAATTCTTCATAATTATTGCCAAACGCTAAATTGTAAAATTTGGGCAAAACAAAACGTTATGGATTTCATGGAAAAGTGAGTTAGTTGGTTGAATTGGTTCAAGGACAGTCTACTCATGAATTAATATAATATGTAATTAATGATAGAGGTTAATACTGTATTTAATGATCTTAAGCTTGTATCAGCTGAGTTTAGTTACTAAGCATTAGTTTGTTAATGCAAGCTGTTAGGTAGTTGTAAAGTGGTTAGTTAGTTAAGTAAGAAGGGTGATTTTGTAATTGTTTGAGTGTGCATATAAGCAAGGAATAAAATTTTGGGTTTCGAGAAAATTTCGATAGAAATTTCGAAGATTTTTAAATTTCGACAGAAATTAGATGGAAATGACGGAAATTGCTATCAAAATACGAAAATTTTGAATGAAACTTTACCATATGTTTATTTAATATATTATCTACTAAATTGATAAAAAAACATTGAAGAAATCAAATTATATAGTAGGTTTCATGTGATATAAGGTAAATATAATGCGCGCTGGAGCAAATACTGTTAAATAAAATTAGTATAATGAATAAACAAAATTAGTATATTCTTTATACTGTATAATTTAATTATACACTAAAATCTAAACCCTAATACTCTATATATTCTATATACCCTAATACTCTTTATACTCTATAATCTATACATTAAACCCTATATACTCTATATTCTTTAGGATATTAGGTTTTAAGTCCTTTATGATACTTTTAATTATTTTTTTATATAGAAATGTATTAAAGTTTAAGGTTTAAAATAACTAAAAGAAATCTCAAACCTTTTTTTTTCTTTCCAATTGCCCAAAGGCCCCAAACCCCCCCTCATTTTTTTTCTTATTTTTTCTTTCCTTACTCTTTTTCCCCATGCCTCTCTCTTCAGTCTTTTTTTTTTTTTTTTGATCTTTCCTTTCTTTTTTCCCATGTCTCTTACCTAGCCAAGCTTTGTCTTCACTAAGTGTAACAACCCAAATTTTGGCTTATAGTAATTTTGTTACTTAAATTTTTCAAATTTGTTTTAAGGTTTGTTTAATGGAATTAGAAATTTCTTTAAATTTCTTTTAACTAACTTAGACCTTTGGTTGTGGTTCTAGAGCTTAGTTGTGTGGAAATGAATTTTAGAAAATGAAAGTTCAAGAATTTGGCGATTATTATTTTTTTCAGAATTAAATTATAAGAGTAGGATTTTTCATAATTTTTTTGAAAGCAATTTGACTATTTTAAGTTATAGGAAACTAGTACTCATCAATACGAGTCCGTAGAATTTTTCGGTGAATTATTTAGAGTCTCGAGCTATTTTTGGTGAATTTCTGAAGTTGGAGAAAATATGAAAATTTCGATAATTTTGATAAATTTCGGTAAATTTCGCCGAAATTTCGAAAATTTCAAAAATTTCGGTGAAATCTTCCCAAAAAATTATTAAACATGTGTTTCGTTTTTTGGAGAGGGCGAAATTTTATCACAATAACATATAATTTTCGTTTTCATTTCGAAATATTTCGCCGAAATTTCAAAAATTTCCCCGAAAACCTTAAAATTTCGGCGAAATTTTCGCTGGGTGGGATTTCTGTGTTTAGGGAGGCTGGGTTTTGGGGAGGCTGAGGCCGTGGAGGAGGGAGGAAGAAAGGAGAGACTAGGTTTTGGCAGAAGGGGCGAGATGAGGGTGGGCTATGATTGAGATGTCGAGAGAGAGAGAGAGAGAAGCACGGGGGATGGACTAATTGAGATAAATGAAAAAAAGGAGATGAAGAAAAAAAGAAGAAGGTTGAAAGAGAAAGCCAGAAAGGAGAAGAAGAAGAAGAAGAAAAAAAAAAAAAAAAAAAAAAGGGGCTGAAAGAGAAAGCCAGATTCGCCAGAAAGAAGAAGAAGAAAAAGAAAAAGAAAGAGAGAGGAGGAGAGAGAAGAGAGAGAATGAGTGTGTCATGGGGGGGGGGGGGGGGGGGGTTAGGCGTGAAAAAAGAAGAAGGCTGAAGCTATTGTTTCACGTGATTAACTTCTAATACATTTTTGGTGCAGAGTGTGTGGTCCTAATTAATTGAATCATAATTTATCAACAAAAAAAAAAAATTGTTAACAAAGTTTTGTCCATCAGTATTCAGGAGTCAGGAGCCTTGGCAAAGAATAAAGTGAAAATAAAAAGTGTACTGTCCATGTGTGGTTTTTTCAAAAAAAATAAAATAAATTTTTTTTTTTTATAATAATAAAAAGTAGAAATCTCAAAATTATCAAATTTTTGGCTTATAGGCTTAGGTACAAAAGTAACAAAACAGTTGGTTTTGTTTATTATTATTATTATTTTTTTTTTTTTTATGTTTAAACAACTGAGCAAAATCAAAAGTGGTAAAATAAAAAAGACAGAATTTTGATACATTATTTTTGACAGTTCAGTCTATATCATCTTATATCATATAAAATCTACTATATAATATAGTTTTTTGAATATTTTTTTATTAATGTAGTAGATAATATGTTAAATAAACATATAATAAAGTTTCATTCAAAATTTCCGTATTTTAATAGCAATTTTCGTCGTTTTTGTCTAATTTGTCGAAATCGAAAAATTTCCACGAAAATTTCTGTTGAAATTTCCATCGAAAATTTCCTCGAAACCGAAATTTTACTGCTTGCATATAAGAGAGGCACATCAGTTTGTACGAATTATTCATTTGAGAAATATATCAAACACTTTGTTTCTTTATCTTTTCTCTTTGTCTCTCATTCTCTCTGTCACTCTTTGAGCTTTGTTATCTTCATCTTCACAGTTTTGTTATCAATTATATATAAAATTGAATAATATTAATTAATATATAATCTAGGATATTGGATATATATAAAATAGTTAATTAATTTGTGGCACACTGTGGGTGTGGGGATGCAAGTAATTCATTTGTGGGCCGCTGTACCATGGGCCTCAAGCTCCAAGACCCATGGGCATCTCCAAGCACTAATAGGCAGCCTCCTCCTCCTCCTCCTCCTCCTCGTCACCACGACACACCAGACACACCTGAGATTTCTTCTCTGCCGCCAGCAAATTCTGCTGATCAGACCAAATGGAAGCTTCCAGCTTTGGTTGTGCTTCCAGTGCTGGTGATGATACTGCTTCTGCCTTCGTCTCGATTGGTGATTCTACAATTCCATATATTTCTTTATCATTGCGTACATATATACTACTGTATGGCCTCTTCTGTAAAGTTGTTAACTTCACTTGCAAACCACAATTTGGGCCTCAATGGTTCTTGGATTCAAAGCTCTTTTCATAAAATTGACTGGGGTATGTGCAGATGAAAAGTTGATCAGTCCTACATTCCTCAGATATGTGGGAAGCGTTGTCATCAATTTTCTTTACATGATATATAAAATGTGGAGTCTATCAAGTGTATGCTGGTTAGTGGGAATCACTTTCAGTTGTATTTTGTTATCGATCATTGGAATCACTGTATACACTACTGGGACACCAAGCAGCATCAACTTCAGCTTTGGGAGCTTCTTCCACAACCTCCGAAAATTCATAATTACAGCTCTTCCCAAGCTCTTAAATTCCATCCAGAACATCGATCATCCAACAGTATTGGGCTGCTGTAAGTCGACTGCAGCCATCGATCGGGTGGGTCTTATCATCGATTCTTTTCACAGAAACAGCATCATCAGGTACTAAATGTTTTGATATGGTGATGCATGCTACTGATCCTAGCTTCTGCCACCTTCTCTAATGTCGATTCTTTTCTCACAAACAGCATCATCATAAAACTAATGTGGTCTTTTTTAAAAAAAAATTTATTAATGTAGGTCTTGCTGTACTTTGGTCGGATGATTCCACAGTTGCATACTTGCTACACACAATTTTTGATCTAGGTGCACTAGCAGGTGCTTTGTTCAGTTACTACACATCTCCCCATCCTAGGACGATATGTAGCTTGCTGCTTATTCTCAAAATAAGCATGATCATCTTCATCAACCTAACATGGGAATCTGCAGGCTTAACCGAAAAGATTGTCTCAGTATTCATCTACGGATTTATATTTAAGGGTCTGAATATCATAGCCATAGCACTTATATCTGAAGAATTTTCAACAGCTCATCAGATTCCTATATGAATTTTTGCATCTATCATTGAAATGTTTGCATCCATAGGAACAAAGGTAGCTCATTTTGTGGTTGGTAAACACATTAAGGTCCTTGATCTTGATTGGATTTTGCTTCTACTTTTTTGTCTTGTACTTGCCTGGATGCTGAAGGATAAGAGCCTATATATATATATATGATCCGAGAACTTATCCATCAGCATCCAGGCAAGTACAAGACAAAAAAGTAGAAGCAAAATCCAATCAAGATCAAGGACCTTAATGTGTTTACCAACCACAAAATGAGCTACCTTTGTTCCTATGGATGCAAACATTTCAATGACAAATGCAAAAATTGATATAGGAATCTGATGAGTTGTTGAAAATTCTTCAGATATAAGTGCTATGGCTATGATATTCAGACCTTTAATATAAATCTGTAGATGAATACTGAGACGATCTTTCCGGTTAAGCCTGCAATTCCCATGTTAGGTTGATGAAGATGATCATGCTTTTTGCCAGAACTGTTGGTAATGAGTTTACAAACTAATACCAAAAGTATGGGTGATAAGTTTACAAACTTGATCACACCTTTCACACACTCTCTCAATGAAAACAAGAATAAATTAAAGAGAGAGAACTTGGATGGAGAAACACTCTTCCTTATTGATATAACTCTAATCGACTTGGAATAGGATGATACAAAAATACAAGTTCATGCCTTTATATAGGCAGCTAGTACACAAAAGTCATGCAAACATTTAATGCGCATGTGGGTTGTAAAAGTAAAATTAATACAACTACCTAACTTGTTTATGGGAAAGCCTCAAAACCTATAGTAAAACACACAACAAATAAGAAGTACACGGTGAAGAAAAACAACCACCAACTCATGCAAGCTAGTGTGAAACTATGATGTTTGTGGATAAATCCACAAGGATTTAACAACCAATTATAGATCAACACGTGGCTGGTCAGATTCTTTTTCAAACTCTGACTTTTCAATGGTCAACTCGGTCAGACTTAAGCCTCCACGTCACCATGCCAGCTCGGCAATAGGTCATATCGGATCAGATTATCCCTGTAGATCTCCCGAATCCGATCCGAACCGACTTTGGGACTCTAAGAACTTGAGTGTTCATCTCTTCTTGGATATCTCAGATCAATTCGACTCGGCATGAGATGATCATCTTCTCGAAAAATCCAATAACAATTGAATCATCATTGGAGACGGTCGCTATACTATTCATTATATCTTTCCAGACCGGTTCATCCATGTCCGATCCGATCATATATAATTTTCATAGCTGCGTGTGCACAATGTTTGTGATCGGCTCGGCTCGAGATCCACCGCCATCCGCGAAGGTCAAAGTCAAGATGAATTGCCTTATTCGGATATCTCTGACATAACTCTCTGACAAATGGGACATTCCCAACTTACAACTATGACTATTAAGGCATCCCACTTGATCTTGCATACTCACATTCAATGTTGCATTGAATGCAAAGGAGGTGGGTAGCTGTGCATGCTACTGTTCATCACCGAATGCGTGGCTTCTTCTCAGCCCTTCATCCTCATGTAGGTAACTTAACCTTCACCATTTCCTTTGTCTATATAAACTCATTTATATGCACAAAAAAGGGAGGTTCACAATTCGCTCACAAAAGCCCATATAAATACATACAACCAGTTGAGAATATCCCAGAAGATCTTGCATTGTTCTTCCATATTCTCCTAATTTCATCACTTTTTCTTCCTTGTTCTTACTTAAACATCTTCAAATACACTTCACTGACTTCATCATCTGAGTGTATTTGGCTGGTACCACACCGATCCTTCTCCTTTGATCTTGTGTTCGTGCAGGAACATCTCATCAGCTTCAACCAGCAATTCAACAAATCTTGATCATCTCAAATCAATATCTAACTCATCATCCAACAAGGCTTCCAATCAGCCAGATCATCCACCTTAAGTTGTTGCATCTCTCCTACGAATTTTTGCATCAACAGATTGACACCGTTTGTTGGAAAAGATCACTTTCAGCCATTGTGCACATTATCCCGAGTGTTGATTTCTTCCTTCAACAAATCACTACTATCACAATCCCCACATCATGACTACCATCTTTCGTAAAAACAGCTCTTCTTCGGAGGAATCCTAGGATAGTCAACGACAGCATGAACTTGAAACTCCCGACAAGACGAGAAGAGTACATCCTGCTAAGACAACTAAGTCTAAAAGCCCCTAAAGATCAAAGCTGCTAATAAACTCCTTAGGGAGAATCAACGACACTTAGCCGCCGAGAATGCACTTCTCAAACAAAATAACGAACTACTAGCCAAGCAGGCAGAACAAACTGCTGAGCTCGCACGCCATCGAGCCTAATTCGACACCACTGGAAGATCGAGCTTCCGATCAATGCCAACCCGAACCGATCATGAGGTTCATTCACCTCTCCTTCCCATCAAATCACCCAAGCTGATGTGGACAATCACCCGACTCAGCAAAGCACTAATTGTACCTTTCCGGGTTTCGAGGACATGTCTTTGGCTGAACAGCTCGAGTTCCTGAACGCCCGTCTTTTCCTTCGGAAGATAATCTCTCGAGGCACCAGAGGAAAACCAATCCGAGCTGATCAGTGATCAACGAACTCCAATCCAATCTAGGCTAGGAACTACAAACCTGACTAGGTTAACCGAATCCAGAATCCCGGCCAGGAGCAGGCTCGACCCTATCATTGATCAGATCGCCGAGGACGTCTGCGAACTTTCCACCTCAGGAACACACTCTGGGAGACGATTCGCAGGGGACCGATTAGGACCCACCATGGTCATGTCCGATCGGCGCTTGGTGAATGAGAGGATCACTCGTCAACCAGTAAGTGAATGGTGATCGAACCGAGGGTTCAGCAGAAACTGCACTCGGGCCAACCACACCTGATGTGGAGAATCTTGTTCGAACCTTGGTCCAAAACCAAATTTGGAATGTCCACGATCGGCTCGGTTAGGTCGAAATCTCTAGAGGGTATATCTGCAGAAGCGACCATGGGGAAGAACTCCCTCTTCCATATTAGGATTATGGATGCTGAAGTCTCTAGGGATACTAAATCCCCCAAGATGGATCAGTACGACGGAATTATGGACCCCTATGATCATCTTGATAGTTTCAGATACGCCATGGAAGCTCGCCAAGCGTTTGAAGCCACAAAGTGCAGAATCTTCCCTTCAGCCGGGATTGGCTCGGGGGTGGTTCCAAACCCTACAGCCGAACTCCATTGATTCTTTCTCCGACCTTTGAAGAGCCATATCGGGTAGTATCCGAACGACTCTACAACCTGAATGACTTGTCATTGATCAAACAACAAGAAGGAGAAAGCCTCAAAGCCTACCTAATCCGCTTCAACATAGAATATACGAAGTATGACGATTGCGACAACCGATCGGCCAAGAAGGCCCTTATGCAAGGTCTACTTGTTGGTGGACTTCGCTTCCATCTCATGAGGAATCCTCCTTCCACCTACGACGAGCTCTCCGCTAAGGCAACCAAGTGGGCACGAGCAGAAGAATGGGATGCCCAGGTGGAGGCGCTCAAATCGAAGCCAGCTGTGATTAAACGAAAGGAAGAGGAAGCCATAAGCCCTAAACTTGAAGTTCAGACCAAAAAGGCTAGAACTGAAGAATTGCGTCAGCTTCTAGGCAAATGACCCAAATATATCCAATACACGGAGTATACCCCTTTGAACACTAGTTTGGAGACGATCTTCTCCAAAATCAAAGATCAACTTCCAGCTGCCAAGGAGATCAAGGGTCTACCCCCAGATCAGATCAAAGAAGGCATCTTCTGTAAATACCACTCCAACCACGGTCATGTCAAAAATAATTGTTATGCTTTTCGCGACAGAATAGAAACTCTTGCCCGAGCGGGTAAAATCAACCAATTCCTGGCCGGAGGTCTAAAAGTACCAAAAGCTGCCCCCAAAAGGCTCACCAACACTGTCGATGTCCGAGACGATGCCATTGGATCAATCGGCGGAAGACTATCTTTTGTCGGAAGTTCTAACCGGTCCCAAAAAGAATATATTAGACAGGTAACCCATGCCCATGAATCCTTATCAATTCAAGCGGATCAGTCTAATACATCTAAAAGACAACGGAAGGACTCGGCACCAATCAATTTTTAGCCTAACGAATCTAACGAGATCATCTTCCTGCACTATGATCCGGTCATCATAGTTGCTGAAGTAGCAGGGACTACCATTGCCCATTCCTTCGTTGATAAGGGAGGTTCAGTCAACATTCTCTACCACTCTACATTTAAACTGATGAGGATCGGCAATGACAAATTAGAGACCGACACACCAGCTCTAATCAGATTCGGAGGGGAAGTAGTCTGACCCCTCAGACACATCTACCTTTTTCTCTCACTCAGGAAAAAACCGATCAAAAAGACTTGCATGACATACTTCATTGTCGTCAAACGACAATCAGCCTACAACATCATTCTGGGAAGACCAGCTCTGGTTGATCTAGATTGCATCGTCCATTACGCCAATCTACTCATAAAGTGTCCCATGGGTGATGAATGTATAATCATACAAGGAGACCAGTGTTCGGCTCGGTCTTGCTACGCAACTTCCATAAAACAGAAGGGTCAGTTGCCGGACTCCCAAGAACTTGACTCCATTGCTGATTCTGGAAGATGGCCGAGGGCAGAAACGTTCGACTTCACGGCTGATCCGAACACACCACTCCGACCCCTTCCAGCTGAAAATTGCGAGGAAGTTCTGATTTCGGAAAATAGGCCAGATCAGCTCGTCTGAGTAGAACTCAGGTCAGCCCAACTCAGGGATTAGCCATACTTGATTTCCTCCGCGCAAATACGGAAGTATTCGCCTAGTCTTACGATGACATGGCAGGCATATCGTCTGACGTGATCATCCACAGGTTGAACATTGACCCGGGATGCAAACCGGTCTGCCAAAAGAGGAGGTCATATGATCTCGTCCGATACGCCGCTATGGCTGAAGAGGTGAATTACAAAATAACGGGTTCATCCAGGAGGTCAATTACCCTAACTGGCTTGCCAACATGGTCATGGTAAAGAAGAACAACGAGAAATGGAGGATGTGTGTGGACTTCACCAACCTGAATAAAGTGTGTCCCCAAGACAGTTTTTCACTACCTAAAGTAGATCAATTAGTCGATGTGACGGCAGGACACAAACTCCTCAGTTTCTCTTGTCCAAACCTGAGGAAGGTGAAAAACTTTTCCTTTATCTCTTCGTCTTTGACTTGGCCCTCAGCTCAGTTCTGATCAAAGAGATCAGCGAGATACAACATTCGTTCTTCTACACAAGCCGGGCTCTCCTTGACGCTTTAAACTAGATATCCCAAGTTCGAGAAGATGGCTCTCGCCTTGGTCAGTTCGGCTTGGAAGTTAAGACTATACTTCCAAGCTCATTCAATTGTCGTTCCAACTGACCAACCACTTAGACAAATCTTGGCCAAACCTGAGACTTCAGGTAGGCTAATCAAGTGGTCTATTAAGCTTGGTGAATTTGACATCACCTATCGCCTCAGAACAGCTATCAAAGCCTAGGCCATGTTAGATTTCATTTGTGAATCTACCATCATAAAAGAAAAACCGTTCCGCGACAATATTATCCCAACCACGCCGGACCCAAATACGGATAGTGCCCAAGTCCAAGCTAATCCTCACACTTGGACCTTATACGTAGACAGATCTTCCAACACCATGGGAAGCGGTGCTGGTTTAGTCTTGATCTCTCTAGAACAAGTTGACGCACCTTATGATGGTGGTAGTGTCACTTTTGGGGGTGGTGAGAAGTCTTATGTAAGTGGTAAAGGAGTGGTCCATATCTCTAGTGTACCCAAGTTGTCAAATGTGAGATTTGTTGAGGGATTGAACTCAAACTTGCTTAGAATTAATCAATTGTGTGATGAGTGGGGAGTAGAGGTTTGCATTTCAAAAGAGGGCTGTAGAATTGTTGATGTAAATGAAAAGCAAATCTTGAGAGTACCAAGATCTAAAAATGATTGTTATGTCATAGATGAGAATGACATTTTGGTTGAGAGCACTTGCAATAGAGAAATTGATCATACAAGCACTTTGTGGCATCAAAGACTTGGACACATTAATTTTCTGTCAAAACATGTTTGTGTTAAAGGTCTGCCCAAATTAGAAAAATTAGAAACTTTTGTGTGTGGTCCTTATCAGTTGAGAAAAAAAACTAAAGAACTTCACAAAAAAGTCAAAGACATAGGTACTTCAAGAGCACTTAAACTTGTTCATATGGATCTAGTTGGTCTTGTCCAAACATTGTCAATTGGAGCTAAGAAATATATTTTAATTGTGGTAGATGATTTTTTGAGATTCATATGAGTGTCATTTCTTAGGGAAAAATCAAATACATTTGAACACTTTGTCAAAATTTGTAAACTGCTGAAAAATGAGGGTTTGATGAGTCAATTGACCTTGACTAGAATCAGATCAGATCATGGATCTGAATTTGAAAACTCTTAGTTTGATGAATTTTCTAGTCAAATGGGCATAAAGCATGAATTCTCTACTCCAATAACACCTCAACAAAATGGCTAGGGTCATGCTAAATAGCAAGAACTTTGCTAAGCATTTTTGGGCAGAGGCAGTAAACACTGCTTGCTACATCATTCATAGGGTGTACCTTAGGCCCGAGACTAAGAAAACCCCTTTTGAACTGTGAAAAGGCAAGAAACCTAGAGTCAAACATTAATTTTAGATTTTTGGAAGTACATGTTACATTCATAGGGACATATTTGATCCAAAGAGTGGTGAAGGTTTTTTCCTACGATATTCTTCCAACAAGCTTATAGGGTGTTCAACTTGAGAACAAACTCAATGATGGAATCAATCAATGTGAAGATTGATGATCATGATGCAGCAATTGAGATGGCTGGGGATGATGATGGTTTGTTTACTCAAACTAATCCAAATGAAAGTGACTTAACTAAGGAGGGTTCAAAGTTTGAATCTAGTGAATCAAAGGAATGTGACAACCCTGTGAATGATCAAAATGAACAACCTGTGAGTGAAAAACCAAATAAGCCAAGATAGGTAAGATGCAATCATGATGATGATGAGATTTTAGGTTCAATTAACCAACTGGTTAGGACTAGGAAGTAGATGTCAAATGAAATAGCACATGTGTTCTATGTATCCATGGCTGAACCTAAAAACATCAATGAAACACTGAATCATGAGGAGTGGGTTAGTGCAATGCATGAAAAATTGAACCAATTTGTGAGAAATCAAGTATGGACACTTATTGAAAAACCACCCAACATCAATGTTATTAGAACTAAGTGGATCTTCAAGAACAAATCAAACGAGGTTGGGAATGTGGTTAGGAACAAGGCTAGGCTTGTAGCTCAAGGATACTCTCAATTAGAGGGTATTGACTTTGAAGAGACCTTTGCCCCTGTTTCTAGGCTTGAATCCGTTAGGTTGCTATGTGCCATAGCTTATCATCTTAAGTTTAAATTGCACAAAATGAATGTTAAGACCACATTCCTAAATGGATATCTAAAGAAGGAAGTGTTTGTGGAACAACCAAAGAGATTTGTGGATCCTCACATGCCCGATGGTGTTAATAAGTTGAGAAAAGCTTTGTATGGTATGAAATAAGCTCCAGAGCTTGGTATGAGAGACTTTCCTCTCATCTATTGTCCAATGGGTATAAGAGAGGGTCAGTTGATAAGACATCGTGTAACACTCCGAACCTCGGGTCCATAAAAATACTGAAACACTGCCTTTCAACCCTTTTTCAAAGAATGAGCCATGCACATAAATATAAATAAATACATTTCTTTCAAATTAAACATTATGTAAAACCTCTGTATAAAAACATTTAAACAAAACAAAGTGGGTCCCACTGCTTCCTTAGACTGCTTAACCTACAAAACACAAATAACCACACTGCACCATATACATGGTACACTGGGTCATTCAAATAAACAACCCAGTAAGCTCACTAGAGCTTGTATGAGTGAAATGACTTAAACAAATATCCTCAATACTTGTTCAATTTCCATACTCAATAATAATCCACAATAATAACCAAAATTTACTCAATCACATAATACTTTCATTACCAATCATCCAGGCATCAAGATAATCATAATTCTTCATATTCACATCAAATTCCACCAATAATAATAATCTTTCTGCAAATTAATTACCTAATCGTAAACTATTAACCTCAACCTCAAATCATTCACATCCTAATTAACAACCTCATTGCATAATCGCCATCAATTTCATCCTAAAGATTCAAGCCTAGATTTACCAAGTCCTAGCCATTCCAAATCCTAACAAACAAATGCATACACGCAAACAAAGCAACAAAACAATCTATCTAATTTTACTCACATCGCTCATTGAAATCCCCCTATTTAAAACCATTTCTCAAATCCATTTTTAAATCATCTCAAAACTGTAAATCGAACTCTGAAGAACAAATAATACTCTCAAGCTGTAAACTATTAAAATGTCTGTAATAAAACGCAATGCCTTACTGAAATTGTCATTTAAAATGTTTACTGAAGAAAAATCATTTATCAAAATACTCCACAACTGAAACCTCACGCCACACTAGTACTCGGGGAACTGTTGGTCATACACTGAGGTAATTAAACTCGCCACATCCCGTGCATAGGCATGAGCAGGAAGATAAGCTCGCCACTTCCCGTGCAGAGCGACTCGATGTACGGGCATGCAGGTATGCTCACAACTTCCTATGCAGAGCGAATCGATGCATAAGCAGGCAGGTATGCTCGCCACTTCCCGTGCAGAACGAATCCATGCACGGGCAGGCCGGGATGCTCGCCACTTCTCATGCAGAGCAAATCGATGCACGACCAGGCAGGAATGCTCGCCACTTCTTGTGCAGAGTTAATCGATGCACGAGCAGGCAAAAATGCTCGCCACTTCTCGTGCAGAGCGAATCTATACATGAGCAGGCAGGTATTCTCGCACAACCTCAATCACAACATTCTCAAAACTAACTCATAACTTTCATTGTTTAATAATATATTAATGCCCCTTGTATTTCTTCTCAGATTCACCTTTACATATCATCATCATCAACACTTGCTGTGAGAAAATTTATTTTTAAAACATTTATAAAACAAGGTCCACTCACTGTTTACTCCGAACTATGCCGAATCCTTTCCAAAGTTAATTCAACAATTATCCTTAGAGCAACTTTATAATTCCCAATTAATTCCTTAGCCTTAAATCCTCGTCAATTCATTCTCATGATTCAAATCCTACACTTAGCCTTCTCTAACCTATAACAAAAAACAGACAATTCACTAACGATACTCAACAATATAACCAGATAAGCTTCACTCATAGTGCAGCCACGTAAAATGACCGAAATGCCCTTCATGGCGCCATTGCTCGGATATCAAATCCGGCAGCATAACGACATTGAGAATGAGATTTTCCGAGCCCGTCTACCTGTTAAGACTAGACAACCAACTTAAATCACAATTCAGAAACACAAATGGCTGCTAAGCGACCGATAGGGGCGGCCGCCACCACACACGGCGGCTGCCCTACTTAGAACAGCATACAAAACACATAGAAACTCACCCACGGGCTTCGGGTGACTGGCTAGAGGCCAAAAACCAATTATTAGAGCTGTCGGCACGACCAACCACGGTGAAAAGCACGGTGGTCCGTGGTGGTTAACCTGCAAAATTTCTGAACACAAAAACAACCTAAACAAATTACACAGGCATGAAGGAGACGTCGAGAGGATCAACGTTTTTACCTAGGTCGATGGCCAAATCTCGCCAGAAGTGGCCGACATCGGCGGTGAAGCCGCCGGCCTTCACAGCGTCGATTCGTCTTCGAGGAGCGTCGAGTGAACGATCGGAGCACACCACCATGCTTGGTTCGATGAGAGGAAGCTTCCTGGGTTGGAGCTGGGCCGCGAAGATGCCGGAAACAGTGAGTCAACGCCGGACATCCAAACGGGCGAAATATGGGTCCTCGGGTTCTGGGGAATTTATGGGTTGAATGGAGACCAAGGGAAGGAAGAGGAAGGGACGGCGAGTTCCGTGGGCCAAACACCCAGCCCAACCGCTCCCGGACGCTCCGCCATGCGTCGGTGACAGGGGTGACGAGGGTGAGGGGCGAGAGAGAGACAGAGGCGCGGGGAGAGAGAGTTCGAGAGAGTGAGAGAGTGAGAGAAAGAGAGAGAGACAGAGACAGAGACAGAGAGACAGAGAGACAGAGAGACAGAGAGAGAGGGAGACAGAGAGAGACAGAGAGAGTTTTTTAAAAAATTGATGTTGGGTTTTAAAACCCCCTTTGGTACAAATTACAAGATTGCCCTTTACTTCAAATGTCCGTAACTCTTAAATCGTAGATCCGATTAACGTACGCTTCGCGTCTACGAACTCATGTACTTGAGACCTATCCAACGTACCCAAAGTCAAAGAAGAAAGTCCACTAATTTTAAAAGTCAACTTTTGGGTCAAGCTCAATTTAAAACAAAATTAAAATTAAATTTTTAAATTCCAAATAAATTCCCAAAATCCTTAAAATAAATTCTCAAAATATTTAAAATAAATTCCTTGAAAAATACGGGGTCTCACAATCTACCCCCTTAAAAGAATTTCGTCCTAAAAACTCCCAAGGGAAAGTAAAATCAGAATAACTTAACACAAAAACAACAAGCACAACCAATCACAATTCAAAGAAACTCTTTATTTAAAAGAAAACTTAAAATAATGCAAGCTAGAAGGAAAATAAAAATACGATGCAGATCGAATCCTTCACATGAGAACTGCAGGTAACGAGCTTTTTGTGCTCCATCCGTATCCGTTTTCTAAGATCTTTCGAATGCATCCATACTCAATAATAATCCACAATAATAACCAAAATTTACTCAATCACATAATAATTTCATTACCAATCATCCAAACATCAAGATAGTCATAATTCTTCATATTCACATCAAATTCCACCAATAATAATAATAATAATAATCTTTCTGCAAATCAATTGCCTAATCGTCAATTATTAACCTCAACCTCAAATCATTCACATCGTAATTAACATCCTCATTGCATAATTGCCATCAATTCCATCCTCAAGATTCAAGCCTAAATTTACCAAGTCCTAGCCATACCAAATCCTAACAAACAAATGCATACACGCAAACAAAGCAACAAAAAAATCTATCTAATTTTAATCACATCGCTCATTGAAATCCCCCTATTTAAAACCATTTCTCAAATCCATTTTTAAATCATCTCAAAACTGTAAATCGAACTCTGAAGAACAAATAATACTCTGAAGCTGTAAAACTATTAAAATGTCTGAAATAAAACACAATGCCTTACTGAAATTGTCATTTAAAATGTTTACTGATGAAAAATCATTTCTCAAAATACTCCACAACTGAAACTTCACGCCACACTAGTACCCGGGAAACTGCTGGCCATACACTGAGGTAATTAAGCTTGTCACATCTCGTACATAGGCACGAGCAGGCAGATAAGCTCGCCACTTCCCTTGCAGAGCGAATCGATGCACGAGCAGGCATGTATGCTCGCCACTTCCCGTGTAGAACGAATCAATGCACGGGCAGGTCAGGTGCTCGTCACTTCTCGTGCAGAGCAAATCGATGCACGAGCAGGCATGAATGCTCACCACTTCTTGTGCAGAGGTAATCAATGCACGAGTAGGCAGGAATGGTCGCTACTTCTCGTGCAGAGCGAATCTATACACGAGTAGGCAAGTAACTAGGCTCGCCACTTCCAGTGCAGAGCGAATTGATGCACGGGCTGGCAGGTATTCTCGTACAACCTCAATCATAACATTCTCGAAACTAAGTCATAACTTTCATTGTTTAATAATATATTAATGCCCCTTGTATTTCTTCTCAGATTCACCTCTACATATGCATCATCATCAACACTCGCTGTGAGAAAATTTATTCTTAAAACATTTCTAAAATAAGGTCCACTCATTTTTTACTCCGAACTATACCGAATCTTTTCCGAAGTTGATTCCTACTCACGACCCCTCACTTGTTTGTCACTCAAATCATACCAACACTTCCTCAATAATTAATTTGATCATTTTGTATAATAACTGCCTAGTCATCATTTATTTACCTCGACAATAAACATTCCTTCTCTAATTCAGCAATTATCCTTAGAGCAACTCTATAATTCCCAATTAATTCCTTAGTCTCAGATCCTCGTCAATTCATTCTCATGATTCAAATCCTACGCTTAGCCTTCTCTAACCTATAACAACAAACACACAAAATAGACAATTCACTAACAGTACTCAACAATATAACCAGATAAGCTTCACTCACAGTGCAACCACGTGAAATGACCGAAATGCCCTTCACGGCGCCATTGCTCGGATATCAAATCCGGCAGCAAAACGACATCGAGAATAAGATTTCTCGATCCCATGTACCTGTTAAGACCAGACAACCAAGTTAAATCACAATTCAAAAACACAAACGACCGCTAAGCTACCGAAACGGGCGGCTGCCACCACACATGGCGGCTGCCCGACTTAGAACAGGATACAAAACACACAGAAACTCACCCACGGGTTTCGGGTGACTAGCCAGAGGTCAAAAACCAATAATTAGAGCCGTCGGCACGACCAAACACGGTGGAACCCGCGGTGGTCCGTGGTGGTCAACCTGCAAAATTTCTGAACTCAAAAACAACCTAAAAAAATTACACAAGCACGAAGAAGATGTCGAGAAGATCAACTTTTATACCTGGGTCGACGGCCAAATCTCGCCGGAAGTGGACGAAATCTGCAGTGGAAGCCGCCGGTCTTCACAGCATCGATTCGTCTTCGAGGAGCGTCAGGTGGATGATCGGAGCACACCACCATGCTCAGCTTGACGAGAGGAAGCTTCCTGGGCCGGAGTGTAACGACCCGACCCAAATTTTCACTACAAATTTAAATTTTTATTTAACTATGTTTTTAAGAGATTTTTTTTAGATGTGGATTTGTATTTTAAAGATTTTGAGATTTATTTGAAAAATAAAAACGGTTTTGATTTAAATATTTATTTTTGTTTTAATTTGGGATTGACCCAAAGTTGACTTTTAAAATAAATGGGCTTTCGATTTTGACTTTGGGTCCGTTAGATAGGTTTCGAACCCACGATTTCATAGACACGTAGCACGCGTCGTTTCGAGTTACGGTTTGAGAGATATGGGCGTTTGAAGTGAGGGGCAATTTTGTAAATTGACAAATTGGGTTTTAAAAAAATTCAAAATCTGATTTTTAAGGGGTTTCTCTCTCTTTTTCTAGAACATTCTCGCTCTCTCTCTCTCCCTTTATTTCTCTCTCCCCGCACCCCCCTTTCTCTCCGTGTCCCCTCTGCCCGCAACCACCACCACCGACCACAGCCACCACAACCGACCACCGGCAAGCCTCCCTCGTCGCCGAACACCTCCAGAGGCCGATCGACTCCTTCCGGCCACCCTCCTTGCACGCGAAAACACACCAGCTCGCAACACCCCCTGCGCGTGACCAACCCTACCAGGCCAGCCCATCTCTGGCCACTTTGTCATCGACCCAAGCCACCGGCGTGGCCCCCTCTCACCGGCGCCGACCCCCACTAAAGTCCTCTAGCAATCCAGCCCCTTTGCGCGCACAATAACAACTCAGAAACAAACCCAGCTGCCACCCTCTGTCTCGCGGGACTCCGGCCAAACTTCAGCGCTATCCACTTCGAAAATAGGTGGGTTTTCTTCCCTTCATGATGGGTTTCACTCCCTTATGGCTTGGATGTGTAATTTTGAGAAATTTCTGAAGATTGAATATGGGGGTTTGGGACCATTTCAGAAATTTCTTGGGCTTCCAGATTAGAGAACTGTTCTTGTGGTTTTGTTGGACAAATTTGCAATATTAGGAAGTTCAATTAATGTTTAGGATGCAGAAATTGAGTGGGTTTGAGAAATTTTGATAATTTTGGCAAATTTTGGTCTTGAAACAGCCTCTTGAGCGGCAATCATCGAAATTTTGAACCCCCACTGCCTTTTTGTGATTTTGGGATTTATTTCTGGTAATATTTTGAGTGGGTGATTGGTTTTGGGTATGTAGAGTGTGGTTGGAGAAGCTGATACTGTTTTGGAGCGGAAATGTGAGACTTGGTCGATAACAAATTTCTCTAAAATGAGCTTTTCGACCGAAATAAGTCTTGTGCATATTTTCTTTTAAGCTTAGGATTTGTTTGAATGGTTGGGTGACGTTGGTTAGTTCCGAGAAGCTTTGGATGTTTGAGGAGGTGTTTGTGAGTTTAATTTTAGCATTGTAAATCGTTGTATTGGATGAGAGACGGGTGTATCATACACACGCCTTTAATGTGGTCGAGTCGAGGCTGATTTTATTTTTATTGTTATTGTTTATTTTATAGGTGAGATGACCGTGGTTCGTGACGATCCGGCGGAGGATCGAAGCTAGGGCTATCTCTGTGAGTGGACTCTTGTCACTTTAAATGATTTATGAAATTCGTGATTTATTCTAGTTATATAAATTTTAATTGTGAAATTGAAGTTTGAATGGGCTTTTGGTTTTCTAAAGAATTCATGAAAATTTCATCAATCATTTCACACTAAATACTTGGGAATTTTATCTTGGGATTTGATCATTGGTATTAAATGTTGGATTTCACATGTTAATTCAAATAAGTTTTATTGTTGGATGTTTGAAAGGAAATTAGTTTCTTATTTTTATACATATGGATTATTTCATATTTTAGCCTATGGTCAAAGATTTGATTAGTTTTATGTGTTTCGAATGAGATTTATTAAGGACTCTTTTACTAGTTGTGCTTATGCATTGTGGATTGAGGATTTAAAGTTTATGGGAACGATAAAGATATTTTCTATCCGTGAGACAATGATTTTCCGATTTGGTTATGGAAAAATGGTTTTCAAACCACCTTTGCAGTACCCTCTAGATTATCAGATACATAGGTCTTTGGGATCCATTACGGCACACATATAGGCTTTGGGCCGTGTGTCGGGATGCTTCGCCTTTTGGGGGCTGCTCTGCGTGCACGTATGACCAGGATTGCCTGCACGTGCTGATTTTATTCGCACGTGTGTATGGCCAGGATATTGCCTACTTGTGCGATGCAGAAATTCCGCACAGGTGTATGGCCAGGTTATTCAGGGTATATAGCATGGTGAGAAATGAAATTGGTATCTTCAAGAGTTTAAATATGGATTTTGAGTGAGAACCACTTTTCGAGTTTTACAATGATTTCGATTTTATTATTTTTATGATTATGATAAATTAAATAATTTGCTATTGAGAAATGTGTTTTGAGTTATCTTTTCCTCGAGATTCATTAGTTTTATAATACTTTTAAGCTTGAAAATGGTTTTAAAACTGGGGGATTTCAAAGAGTGTCGTGAGGTCTTAGAGTTAAATGTGGTTATGAAGGGTTTTCTGAAAAGATATTTAACCCTTGATTTCATTTTCATTAAACTGTCCACTCACTGAGTTTGTCTCACGGTTTATTTTGTTTTGTTTTAAATTGTCCCCCCAGGTAGTAACTTTGGTGGAGGTCGAGCCAATCACGTCGAGGCGGTTACATCCATATTCCTTCTCGGACCAGTTGGCGTCATTCTATTTTTCGGTGTAAATTCTTTGTAATAGATTAGAGGCTCTGATAACCACTCTAAAATTTTAAGTTGGATTTCTGTGAAATTGTTTGGGTCTGAGACCCTATTTTGGTTGTGGTAGAGGTGGTTGATGTTTAGAAGTGCTTTTTAACAGGTTTTGAAATTTCTGGGTTAGTCCATTTTCAGGGGAAGTTCTGCCGAATTTTCGGTAAGATTTTCCTTGATTTTGGACTCCCGCAGGACCTCTCTGGGTTTCAGGGTGGAATTTGGGGGCGGTCCTATCACAGAGCTGGCCAGCGAAGACGCCAAAAATGGCAAGTCAACGCCGGAGCTCCAAACGGGCGAAATCTGGGTTCTCGGGTTCTGGGGAATTTCTGGGTTGAACGGAGACCAAGGGAAGGAAGAGGAAGGGACGGCAAGCTCCGTGGGCCAAACACCCAGCCCAGCTGCCGCCAGACGCGCCGCCATGCACCGATAACAATGGCGGCGAGGGTGAGGGTGAGGGCGAGAGAGAGAGAGAGAGAGAGAGAGAGAGAGAGAGAGAGAGAGAGAGAGAGAGAGAGAGAGAGAGAGAGAGGGTTTTTTTAAAAACTGATGTTGGGTTTTAAAACCCCCTTTGGTACAAATTATAAGATTGCCCTTTACTTCAAATGTTTGTAACTCTTAAATCGTAGATCTGATTGACGTACGCTTCAGGTCTATGAACTCGTGGACTGGAGAGTTATCCAACGTACTCAAAGTCAAAGACGAAAGTCCACTAATTTTAAAAGTTAGCTTTTGGGTTAAGCCCAATTTAAAACAAAAATTAAAATTAAATTAAAACCTTTTTAAATTCCAAATAAATTCCTAAAATCCTTAAAATAAATTCTCAAAATATTTAAAATAAATTCCTTGCAAAATACGGGGTCTCACACATCGTTTGTAAAAATGTTCAAAAAGGATGTGTTGATTGCTCAAGTCTATGTGGATGACATTGTGTTTGGCTCTACCTCAAATTTTCAGGTGAAAAAGTTCATTGAGGTAATGACAAATGAATTTGAGATGAGTCTAATTGGTGAGATGAATTTCTTCCTAGGTTTGCAAGTTAGACAAGAGGATAGTGGTATTTGTATTTCTCAATCTAAGTTTGCTAGGAATTTGGTCAAGAAATTCAATTTTGAATCATCAAAGGCTGCTGCTACTCCTATGAGTAAAAGCACGAAACTTCATAAGGAACCAAATGGCCAGAAAGTTGACCAAACATTGTATAGAAGTATGATAGGTAGCCTCCTTTCCCTCACTGCTAGTCGACTAGACATATCTTTTATTGTGGGAGTGGGAGTGTGTGTTAGGTTTCAAAGTGATCAAAAGGAATCACAATGATCTGTTTGCAACTAAAAATAATAATCAAATATGTTAATGGGACAAGTGATTATGGATTGTCGTACACTTCGGATACTAACAAAAGATTAGTTGGATTCAGTAACTCTGACTGGGTAAGTTGTAGTGATGATCTAAAAAACACTTATAGTGGTGCTTTCTATGCTAGGAACAATTTAGTGTCATGGCATAGCAAGAAACAAAATATTGTTTCTTGTCTACTACTAAAGTTGAATACATAGCCACCGGTAGTTTTTGCACTCAGCTTCTTTGGATGAAGCAAATGCTTGCTAACTATGAGATTGTTGAGGAGATCTTTCAAATCTATTGTGATAACATGAGTGCTATTGACATCTCAAAGAACCCTGTCCACCATTCATAAACCAAACACATAGATATAAGGTATCATTTCATTAGAGATCTTGTGGAGAGTGGTACTTTTATTTTGACTTTTGTTTCTTCAGAGAAGCAATTGGTAGACATCTGTACCAACGCTTTGAAGAAACCAAAGCACATTGGTCTTAGGAAGTCAATTGACATTTGTGCCAGTGTTTGATTCTTTATAGTTAAATGTGCTTTAGTGTCAAAGAAATTGTTTTATTGTCTACTAGCCTCTTGACATGCGCGAGAGCGCGTGTCAATTGGCTTTTTTATTGCGCATATTTTGAATTAATTTGTCTACGGTTTGGGTGGGTGCCCAACCTATTGATGGTGTAAAATTTGATGCTCTATTTGAGAGACAAAATGAGAAAGTTAATGAAGAATAAATAAGCAGCATTGCAAGAATCAAGATTAAGTGATTTTATAATAGAATGCAAAATATTGTAAAAATCATTTAGACATATTTAGGGGTTGCTATATATAACTCTAAAATCTAGAATAAATGTGACAGCCAAGAAAAAGATGGGTGAATGCATAAGAAAAAAAAAAAACAAAAAAAATCAGTCAGCTGTGCACATTACAAATATGTGTTGATATGGATTTGCATATTAGGCTTGAACCAAATTCATGTAAACCCTTGTTTATTGGGTAAGCGTCTCATATCCTCAAAAATTACACTTGTGACTTGCCTTGGTTCTTGGTTGCCAAAGTGTTGTATATTGCTTCTTGTATCTTATTAAGGCACCTCCAAAGCCATTGTACATTAAGCATACGTTGAATTATTTTCTTTTGCAATATTATTGTTATTATGTTAATCTTTTTGTTTAATAAATCAACATGCACATTAATTTATCTAAATGGTGTGTAAAATGGCTAGATTCTCATGTGTTGTTTTTTAAGTTTAATTTATGTTCATGAAAATAAGTGATGACATCAAAATGGGTAGAACTACTTGTTTTGATACAAATTTTTGCATGAACATAACCTCTCTTTGTATAAAATCATTGAGAGTTCCAAAAAAAATAAAATCCATGAATATATACTACAAAGCCAGAATGGAGAACAATTGATTTCTACTTACATAAGCTCTCTTCGTGGTGTCGGCTAGAACCAGAAGACGCCATGGTTGGCATGGATATGTACTACAACAATAGCACACTGATATGCACACAAAAGGAAAATAATCACTATGAGAAGACAAACTGCCTACTGTCAAACAAGCACAGGCAGATCGATCAAATATAGATGTTATTAGTTAAAGTTGTAGATATCGTCTCTCAAATGCATGCATCTTACGGTAACGTAATTAATCTCTAAAATAAAAATAAAATTGAAAATACACACAAACTGAAGTGAGAATCATCAAAGATAAATCACCAAAGACACCAAATGATAACCGAATAAACAAAACATAGAAAGGAGAGGAAAGTAAGAAAAAATGCAATTTGAAATGCTCTCTCCAATGGAATGTCTTCCGGGTTTTTATTACCTGGCTTCTTTTTCCCTTTCCTCCTTGGTATGCTCTTTTTTATTTGAAAAGAGGCGATTGTCAAGACCGCCCCCGGATTCCACCCTGAAACCCGGAGAGGTCCTGCGGGATCCAAATTCAAGGAAAATCCTACCAAAAATTCGGCAGAACCTCCCCTGAAAATGGACTAACCCAGAAATTTCAAGACCTGTTAAAAAGCACTTCTAACATATCAACCACCCCTACCACAACCAAATAGGGTCTCAGACCCAACAATTTCACAGAAATCCAACTTAAAATTGTGGAATGGTTATCAGAGCTTCTATTCTATTACAAGGAATTTCTACAAAAAAATTAAATGGCGCCTACAGGGTCCGACTAGGGAGATGGATGCAACTGCCTCGACGTGATTGGCTCGATTCCACCAAAGCTACTACCTGGGGGACAATTTAAGACAAAACAAGGTAAAATGTGAGACAAACTCAGTGAGTGGACAGTTTAATAGAAATGAAATAAAAGTAAACTTTCCGTTTCAGAAAATCCTTCAAAACCATATTTAGCACCAAGACCTCACGTCACTCTCTGAAATCCCCCAGTTTTAAAACCATAAAGTTTACTTAAACTTAAGAAATTCCATAAAACAATATATACTTTCTCAAATTAACAATTTCTTAAAACAACGAACTATAAAACATCGTAACAACCTTGATAGAGTTCAAAAGAATCCTTCACTTAAAATCATATTTAATATTCTCTGAAAATAACCAAATTCATTTTCCACCATGCTATATACCCTGAATAATCCTGGCCATACACCTGTGCGGAATTCCTGCATCACACAGGCAGGCAATATCCTGGCCATACACACGCGTGGAATGAAATCCAACACGTGCAGGCAATATCCTGGCCATACACACGCGTGAATAAAATCAGCACGTGCAGGCAATCCTGGTCATACGTGCACGCAGAGCAGCCCCCAAAGGGCGATCCTGGTCATACGTGCAGGCAATATTCCCCAAAGCCTATATGTGTGCCGTGATGGGTCCCAAAGACCTATGTATCTGATAACCTGGAGGGTACTGCAAAGGCGGTTTGAAAACCATCTTTCATAACCAAATCATAAAATCATTTTCTTATCGAAATAAAATATTTTTGAAACCTTCCTTCAAAACTTAAATCAATACGCCAAAGTATATTATTTCAAATAAATTTAGTATACATAAAACCATGCATAATATCTCAATGCCGCGCAAGATAATTTCTTAAAAATAAAGAAACACAGTAAAATCATCACACATTTTGCTATCAACTCCAAGCTTACTCAAACTTTGAAAACGATTTATTTCCAATAACTCTTGTATTAATCAAGTTTGAAATCGTATATTTCTCTCGACTCTTAAAACCAAATTAATTCGTCAATCTCATATGAAAAATCATTTAATAAGACTTAAAGTAATGACATTAATCAAACTAATGGAAATGTACATTTTGAAAATCACAATCATTTTTAACAAGTCCAAATCCCAAAATATTCTAACTTCATCCATACTCAAATAAAACTCGGAATAAGCAAGTAAATTAAACCATAAAGTAAACAAATGTTTTTACAACAAAAGTCCACTCACAGTGATAGCCTAGCTTCGATCCTCCGCCGAATCGTCACGAGCCACAGTCGTTTCACCGAAAAAAGCATTGATTGGCGACGGGGAAGGCCGGAATCCGGAGAGCAATGGTAGCGGGCTGGGCTTCATCTGGCCCTGATTTCGCGTGTGTGGGAGCTAGGCTGGCTGGAGGAATGGCCGGGAGAGGTGGCCGGCGTCGGGAAGTCGACCAGTGAGCTTGGGTTGTCGGGAAACGCGCTGGAGAAGATGGTCCGGCCTGGTGGTGTCGCGCGCCGTGAAGGGGAAGAGAGAGAGAGACGCGAAGGAGAGAGAGAGCACGGGGAGAGAGAAAACTGGGTCAGTGGGATAGCTGGTCGCCGGCCACTGGTCGCCGGGGAGTAGGCCGGAGCTGGCCGCACCGGTGAGAGAAGGGAGGGGGAGGTGAGTGAGCTCGAGGAGAGAGGGAGAAGTGAGAGAGTGCGGGGGGGGAGAGAGAGAGATAAAGGGGGAGGGAGAGAGTGTAGAACTTTCTGGAGAGAGAGCGAGAGAGAGAGAGAGAGAGAGAGAGAGAGAGAGAGAGAAATCAGAAAAAATTTCTGATTTTGGGTATTTTAAAAACCCACTTATACAAATTTACAAAATTGCCCCTCACTTCACGTGTCCGTATCTTTCAAACCGTAACTCGAAATGACGCGTGCTACATGTCTATGAAATCGTGGAATCGAAACCTATCTAACGGACCCAAAGTCAAAATCAAAAGCCCATTTATTTTAAAAGCCAACTTTGGGTCAAGCCCAAATTAAAACAAAAATAAATATTTAAATCAAAACCCTTTTTATTTTTCAATTTAAATCTCAAAATCTTTAAAATACAATCCAACATCTTTTATAAACCCCTTTAAAAAAAAACATAGTTAAATAAAAATTTAAATTTCCAGTGAAAATTTGGGTCGAGTCGTTACAGCGATGCCTAAAAGCATCAACAAAATACCATGTTCAACGAGATCAACTCAAATTTTATGTCCTTGTAGCACCTTCAAAGTCAGCACTGCCACATTCTCTACTCGATCAATCACCTCTTTTGCTATTTTAGAAAAAATTAAGTGATTTACAGAGTTAGAGCAATGTAACACATTAGCAATTTTCAGGTTGCTATCTCCCCTTGGTATAACACACCCAATTCCTTTCTAACACATGAACCACGTCATGTTGACAAATTGAGGAATCAAATGCACACTCCAATTTGATCAAAATAATTAGATCTCTATTGATATTAAAAACAAATAAAAAAGAGTTATTAAACATAGGAGAAAGTAACATGTCAATAAATGTAAAAAAGGTCACAAAATTCTCTCTATTGATTTCGAGTAAACAATATAAAATTTTAATTTCAATCAGCATTACATATATAGCAACCTGTAAGTGGTTGGTCCTATTCTCTATATTGATTTCGAGCTATGCCAAAACAGCCTTCTTTTTTTTTTTTTTTTTTTTTTTTCAATTAACGCTAGGAATTTAAATACTCTAATTTCACAATCTAAAGAATCATAGTCTTCTCTAGCTGTTAGTCCTATTGCTTACTTCTGTTTTGCTTGCTTTTGTTGATCTTTAGTACATTATTCCTCTTTGTAAATATGTGATGGGCCATAATATGATATTCCTTTTACTTTTTATTTTCCAACAAAAAAAGGTTACTCAAAGTCTCAAATTACATGCAAAAGAGATTATGTACAAATTACAATATCGCCAGATAGATATAATGGCTCACAAACAGATAGAGGAGTATGATGCTTTTTAAAAATTAAATAAAATAAAAATGAATTTGGGAAGCAGATTCAAAGTGTTGAAACTATGAGAAACTATACGTTGTCTCACAAACAGTAGTGCACATATGTATACTAAAAGATTACACAGTATAAGACAAAATTCAATGAAAGAAAAAACATGTAAACAAATAGAACCGTACGTACCATCACAGGAGCCACATTATATAAGACAAAATTATCCTCCTTAGATGAATTTGGGAAAAAGAGCAGCAGAATATAGGAAAAAGAAAATGCAAAGAATCTGATTAGTTGTTGAATATTAGAGACGTTTGTGTTTAGTAGGATAGTGGGATAGAGTTGAACTGCACCTAGAAAACACACGCTGGGCTTTTAATTTTGTTATTCTTTTACAATTTTATCCTCCTTAGATTAATTTTTATTCTTTTAACTTTTTAATTGACAAAAGGTATTTTTTGAAATTTTTGAAAATTTCACCTAATGGAGGTGTTTGCTTTATATATATAGATAAACTTTGATTAATACCTTTAATTTTTTCCATGTGAGGGGACTGTCATGCTGAGAGTTTGACGAATTATTTGGTGCTCTGCAGTTCTGATGCGGGGTGTTCTGCAGAATACCTGCAGGGTTTGCCATTTCTAAAATACTAAATTAAATTTTCATTACTTAGAAACTAAACGGTCTTGAAAGTCCTGGTTAGAAACCAGGAAAACAATAAAAGAAAACAAATTAAAAGGTGAAGAGAGATTCTTATAACATATTGTAGCATGATATCTGTACGTGTTCAGTAACATCCCTATCAAGTTGCTGTCTATGTAATAATGTTATAAAAAAGTTTCAACAATGATTAACATTGATTGAATTTTTTATTTTTGTTTTAAATTGGGCTTGACCCAAAAGTTGACTTTTAAATAGTGGGCTTTCGTCTTTAACTTTGGGCACGTTTGATAGGTCTCGAGTCCACGAGTTCGTAGACACGAAGCACACGAAAATCAGAGTTACGATTTGAGAGTTACGGGCTTTTCAAGTGAGGGGCAAACTTGTAATTTTGCTTGGGCTGAGTTTAAATAACCAAAAGTCAGAAATTTCTCTCTCTTCTCTCATTTATCTCTATCTCTCCCCGTGCTCTCTCTCTCTTTCCCGATTCTCTCTTTTCTCTCCTCCTTGGCCAAACTTTGATTGACCATAACTCTATGATCCGACCTTTGATTTAGGTATTCTTGGTGGCGTTGGAAAGCTATCGATGATACCTTTCTATTGGTGGTCTCGGATCAGCCATCCGACCACCCACGACAGTGCAGCAAGCCACCAAAGTTGCGGCTGCACCACCACGATTTCACTGTTCCGGCAGAAATTGGATGGCCCGACCTACTGGGCTTTGTTCCCCTAGTCATGGTGAGTCCAGCCATGGTCTCCGTTCGTTCATACGATGCTCCACGATGGAACAATGAGCTCGGGAAACCAAATCTCCATCGTTGGCCTCACCGCCGATTTCGATCGTTTCCGGCGAGATTTGGCCGTCGACCTAGTTATGAGAAATGATCCTCTAGGAATGGGATTCCTTTCCCCTAAGGCATGGTCATTCAATTTTACAATTTAGTAATTTGATTTTAGGATTTATGCCTATTTCGAATTTCTTGAAATTGGACTTGAATTCGAGTTGTTTTTGTGCAATTGAAGGTTCTATTGTGCAATTAGGATTAATTAGAGTTGATTTTGAGTATTTCCAGAGTTGTGCCGCCGATGCCACCATCGGAACCACCACTTTTTGTGGCGGGTTAATGGTTGTTTGACTCATTTCCGCCTAATTGAAGTCCAAGGAACCCTTCTAGTTCCTTTTAGTGAGTGTTGGTGAGTTTCTGGGAATTTCCTGGAATTTTTATGCGAAAATTGGGGCTGGGCAGCCACTGTTTGTGGTGATTGCCACTTGACTCAGCCGTGAAAAATCAAAATTTGCGAAATCTAAAATTTGATTGAATTATGTGGTCTTAACAGTACCTGGCTCGGGAATTCTATTCCCGATGCCGTTATGCAGCCGAGTTGATATCCGAGTAAAGGCATTTCGGTATTTTCATAAGTTGCACTGTGAGTGAAACTTATCTGGTTATATTATAGAGTATCGTGGGCGAATTGTCTGTTTTATGTGATTTGTTGTTGTAGGTTAGATGACAGGACCACCCTCGGATTCCATCCTGAATCTCGAAGAGGGTCCTGTGGGAATCCAAAATCAAGGAAAATCCAAACGCTCTGAGTATCACAAGTGATAGGCGTCACCCACAAGCAAGAATGTAGCTAAGGTAACCTTCCATTCATCAGGACATCCCATAACTTCAAAAATTCTCTCAAGTTGTATTATCCACTCATTGGTTTCACTAGGGTCAGTAGTACCAGAAAAATTTGAGGCCCAAAGTCTATGGGCACGCTCAATACTGTATTCGCCGTCAGGAAAGGCTCTAGAACGCATAGCGATAGTCACTGCTTCTGCTAATCTATTAATTGACGGCTCAAAACCTGTTCGGTCTCATCTGTACCCTTAGCTACTCTATGGTGGGTCCTCTGTGGTCGGCCACGTCGAGGAGGCATGGTACCTATATGATAGCCAAGGACTTATCAATCATAGGTATGCACATTCAGTGCAAAGTCAAGGAATCTAAAACCTAAAGCTTTGATACCAAGTTTACGAGACCGCCCCCGGATTCCACCCTGAATCTTGGAGAGGGTCTTGTGGGAATCCAAAATCAACGAAAATCATATTGTAAATTCGGCAGAATCTCCCCTGAAAATGGATTAACCCAAAATTAATTAACCTGTAAAAACACTTTTAAAATATGAGCCGCCTCTACCACAACCAAAAGAAAGTCTCAGACCCAAACAACACCACAAAAACATTAGATTCCAGTATGGTTTTCAGAGCCACTACTTCTACAATAAAAAATTTTGCAGTTAAAGTAAAATTGAACTTCCAAAATGGAAGCGATGCCTACAAGGTCCGAGTAAAGAAAATGGACGCTATGCGTGATTGGCTCGACCTCTACCAATGCTACGGCCTAGGGGGGAACAATTTAAGACAAAACAAGAAAATTGTGAGATAAACTCAGTGAGTGGACAATTTATAAGTACGGAAAATAATTATCATTTATCTTTTCACAAATTATTAAAAGTTAAATTTAAACTCAAAGACCTCACGTCGCTCTTTGAAATCCCCCAGTTTTAAAACCCTGTCAAAACTCCTTTTCAAACAAAATAAACGATTAGTCCACAAAAACATTTTCATCATTTAAGTAAATACAATTGATCCGAAAAGAACTTCCATAAAACATGCAAGGTAAACGATTAAACATGATGTCACGCCAAAGTAGACAATAATGTAATTAACTCAAATCCTCCATTGTCATTCATGCAAACTATCCATCTCTAGGCCATAAAATGAAACATTACATCATAGATTTATGATTCTCAAACTATACATTTACATTTGTTTAATGAATGCTTACCATGAGTTTTATTAAATTCATATTTGTTTTGGGTTTAAAATTCCATGTTTTAAGAATAAATTTTCTCACAGCAAGTGTTGATGATGTGGCATAGGTAGAGATGAATCTGAAAAGAAATACAAGGGGCATTATATTATTAAACAATGATAGTTATGTGTCAGTTTCGAGAATGTTGTGATTGAAGCTGTGCGAGGATACCTGTCTGCCCGTGCATCGATTCGCTCTGCAAGGGAAGTGGCGAGCCTAGTTACCTGCTTGCTCGTGTATAAATTCGCTCTGCACATGAAGTGGCGAGCATTCTTGCTTGCTTGTGTATAGATTCGCTCTGCACGAGAAGTGGCGAGCATTCCTGCCTGCTCGTGTATAGATTCGCTATGCACGAAAAGTGGTGAGCACTCCTGCCTGCTCATGCATCGATTCGTTCTGCATGGGAAGTGGCGAGCATTTCTGCATGCTCGTGCATCGATTCGTTCTGCACGGGAAGTGGCGAGCATACCTACTTGCCCGTGCATCGATTCGCTCTGCACGGGAAGTGGCGAGCTTATCTGCCTGCTCGTGCCTATGCACGAGATGTGGCGAGCTTAATTACCTAAGAGTATGACTAGCAGTTTTTCGGATGCTTATATGATGTGATGTTTCATTTCATGGCCTAGAGATGGATAGTTTGCATGAATGACAATAGAGGTTTTGAGTTAATTATATTATTGTCTATTTTGGCGTGATATCATGTTTAATCGTTTACCTTTCATATTTTATGGAAATTATTTTCGGATCAATTGTGTTTACTTAAATGATGAAAATGTTTATGTGGAATAATCGTTGTTTTTGTTTGAAAAGGAGTTTCAACAGGGTTTTAAAACTGGGGGATTTCAAAGAGCGACGTGAGGTCTTAGAGTTTAAATTTGACTTTCAATGGTTTGTGAAAAGATAAAGGACAATTATTTTTCGTACTTATAAATTGTCCACTCACTGAGTTTATCTCACAATTTTCTTGTTTTGTCTTAAATTGTTTCCCCCCAGGCCGTAGCATTGGGTGAGGTCGAGTCAATCACGTCGAGGCATATAGTCCATTTTCTTTATTCAGATCTTGTAGGCATCGCTTCCATTTTGGAATTTCTTTTTTACTTTAACCTTAAAATTTGTTGTAGTAGAAATAGTGGCTCTGAAAACCATACTGGAACCTTATGTTTTGTGGTATTGTTTGGGGGCTGAGACTTTTTTTTGGTTGTGGTAGAGGCGCCTGTTATTTTTAGAAGTGTTTTTACAGGTAAATAAATTTTGGGTTAGTCCATTTTCAGGGGAGGTTCTACCGAATTTTCGGTAGGATTTTCCTTAATTTTGGATTACCACAGGACCTCTCCGAGATTCAGAGTGGAATCTGAGGGCGGTCCTGTCAGAAACGATCAGAGAAACTATAAGGTAGTAGACATATGTAAGGCAATTAATAGATTCGAATAATGGATTCAAGTAAGTGTTAAGAATAGAAGTTTGAGGAACATCACATGTGGATAGCATGCAAATGAATGAATAATTTAGGCATGAAAGTAAATTGTTCTGATACAAATATTCCATGTCTTGAGGTGAATAAGGATTTGATGGTCAGCATGGTAAGGTAGATTCTAAGAGTGTGATATGTGATCGGGTGATGATAAGTGATTTTTTTTATATATATTGTGACACTTGGAATTGGAGACAAAAGTTGTTAATTATGTTAGATTGATGTAACGAAATAAGGATACTGGAATAAAGTAAAGGGATTATTAGAAATTTGTATTACTTTGGATCGAAGGTCATTGATTTCAACTTAAGAGTTAAAATAGAGTGACATGATTTAAGGCAAAAATTTTAAAAAGAGAAGTGAGGAACTAATAGCTGTACGGACGAAAATAGATTCAAGAAAATGAGAAAAGGAAGCCCATCGTATGTCAATTTCATGAGAAGTGGTGAATTGACTTAAGAGTGAACTTAAGGTTTGTGGTGTGTCATTAACGTTATACTGATTGGATTTGTTAATCACTTGATTGTTTGGCAGGAATATTAGACCATTAAAAGACATGGTACTCACTTTGGGAGTTAGTTTTGGGCTTTTGGGATAAGGACCCTGAATATCTTATATCCTTATGCGAGGGAAGTAGTTATAGTAATAATTTTCAAGGTTGTGAGTAAAGGGTATTTAGAATACTATTGGATACAATTAGAGACCGGAGGGTCAATTTGATTGGAGCAGCAAAAGCGTGGTGAGACTTAGACAAATCACCCTGATATGTGATCAACATAGGCATTAACAAAGAAATGAGACGTTTGAGCAAAAATTCGAATTTTCTTCGATCAGACAAAGGGTCAATTTTATGGGCTATAATTACTAAACACATAAGTTGAGTATTTACAAGTCAAGTAAAATAAAGGAGTTAGAATATCAAGCACTTATTGTTACAAACAGACGGTATAGTACACGATCGTGCGCTGATAACGACCTTGACATCTCCCCTTGAATTTTTGGGTGCACACAGAAATGTTCACTCGTTACCTGCTCATGAGACCTCCTCTTTTGGTAGGGTGGTGAAACTTTTAGTGGATTACCTAACGAGTTACAGGGTGCACCATCACTATAACTTCAAGATAGGAGTTTGTGGCTCACCTTTCGGATTTCGACATAGCGGCAATTCACTTCGAAGAGTAAAATAATTTTGTTTGGATCAAGGAAGCAAAGTACTACATAAGAAGATATTTACTTTGGTCAAGTCTCACGGTCGGATAGTACATTGGAAGAATCGGCTTGGGAACTTGATAAGAGTTACGAGTTTAGGATTTACTTGTCTTTTACAATATATGCTAAATTTCGAGGATGGAATTTTTGTAAGGGGCGAAGGTTGTAACGACCAAATCCAAATTTTTTTGGAAATTTAAATTTTTTATTTAACTTTGTTCATTTTAAGAGATTTTATAAGGAAATGAAATTTGAAAAACCTCGGAAAAATTTTTACTAAATTACTTTGGACATGTTTTAAGAATTTATTCGGTATTTTCACTGAATTGATTTACACTATTCAAAACTTATCAGTTAAAGGTGTTATGTTTTTAAATTGTGACACTCTGTATTTTTTTTCAAGATTTATTTTCAATATTTTGAGAATTTATTTTAAAGAATTAGGCATTTGATTTGAGAAATAAAAAGGTTGTGTTTAATTTTTAATTTTCTTTTAAAATTTCTTTGACCCAAAAGTTGACTTTTTATTCTAGTGGACTTTCGCTTTTGACTTTGGGCCCATTGGGAAGGTCTCGAGTCCACGAGTTCGTAGACACATAGCACGCGTTGATCTGAGTTACGGTTTGAGAGATACAGACATGTGCAATGAGGGGCAATTTTGTAAATTTATAGAAGTGGATTTTAAATACTCAAAAATCAGATTTTCTCACTCTCTCTCTTATCTCCCCATTTCTCTTTCTCTCTTTCTCTCTATCTCTCTCTCATGCGTCTCTCTCTCTCTCTCTCTCTCTCTCTCTCTCTCTCTCTCTCTCTCTCTCTCTCTCTCTCACTCTAGCCGCCCCTTCTACCAGCGCATGAGGGCGCGTCCGGCTGTGGCTGGTGTTGGGCTTTGGCTCCCCGCCATCGCCGCCCTCTCCTCCCTCTACCCCTGGTCTCCGTTCAACCCAGAAAAGCCCTGAAACCCAGCCTAGACCCAATTCGAACCCTCGCCGTCGATCTGACTTTTCCGATGAGATTTGGGCGGTCGAACTCACTGGGTCTTATTTCTCTCATCACGGCTAGTTCAGCTGTGGTGTCCTCTTACTCCGATGATGCTCTACGACAGAACAATGAGCTCGGGAAGTCCAACTCAGCCGCCGGCTTCCACTGCCGATTTCGGCCATTTCCGGCGACTTTTGGCCGTCGGTCTAGTTTTGAAAAACGATCCTCTAGGTATGGGCTTCCTTTTCTCTAAGGCGTGGTTGTTCAATTTTGAAATTTTAGGAATTTGATTTTAGCGTTTGTGCCTATTTCGAATTTCTCAAATTGGACTTGAATTCGAGTTGGTTTTGTGCAATTGAACGTCTTATTGTGCAATTAGTACTAATTGGATTTGTTTTGGGGTGTTTTCCAGGTTGTGTCGCCGCTGCCCCCGTCGGAACCGCCACGTGTGCCGTTGGGTTGGGTGGTTTTTCTTGTTAATCAGCCTCCATAGGACTCCCAGAGGCCAATCCCAGGATCCATATTGCGTATTGGTGAGTGTTGTATGTTTTTTGGGGCCAGGCAGCCACCATACGTGGTGGTTACCGTCCATTTCGACTGTTGAATGACTAAGTTGTGAACCTTGGATTTTAAAGTTTTGGTTGTCTGGTCTTAACAGGTGCACAGACTCGGGAAATCTTATTTCCGATGCCGTTATGCTGCCGGATTGGAGATCCGAGCAAAGGTGCCTGAAGGGAAATTATGTCTTTTCACAAGTTGGACGGTGAGTGAAACTTATTGGATTGTATTGTAGAGTACCGTGAGTGAATTGTCTGTTTTGTGTGATTTGCTGTTATATGTTAGAGGAGGCTAAGTGTAGGATTGGATCATGAGAATCGATTGATGATGATTTTGAGGCTAAGGATTAATTGGGAATTATAGAGATGCCTTGAGATTAATTACTGATTATATGAGAAATGTCTATTATCGAGGTTATTGATTGATGATTAGGCAATCGTTCGGCCAGAAGGATCTAATTAATTTTTGAGGAAGTATTGGTATGATTTGAGGATTATTATTTATATCTTGGTATTATTATGATTTATATTGATTATGAAGAGAATAAGAAATGTTGGTTTAAATTGATTGGGAAACTGAGATTGTTATTTGAGGAAGATGTTAAGTCTTGATGTTGGTGAGTGGTGTTGACCGGATTAGAAATTTTTATGGAAAACAAAAACTTAGACCTCGTTCGATTATGAGGGCATATCGATCATTTTACCTTTTTACTTGAAATTTGTATATCTAATTTCTCAAATTATTAAAGTAGACGTGTTTTTATATTATGTCGATATAGCTTCATTTTTCGGCTATTCTAGTGACAAGCAAGTGAGGAGTCATGATTAGGAATCAATTTCGGAAAGGATTCGGCGTAGCTTGGAGTAAATTGTGAGTGGACTTCGTTTAATAAATGTTTTATGCAATTTATGATTTATTTATTTAAAGAAAGTTATTTAGTTATTGCATGCTAAATTAACTGAGGGATTTAAATAAATTAGTGAACGTTTATCCATATTGAAAAGAGGAAAATAAAAATGATTTACTATTATCATTTGGAAGCTTAAATTTATGATTAACTAGCTTGGTATTTTCGATTAATGATTTATGAGATGTTTTGAGATCCGTTGGATTGCATAAGTTTCAAAATCATTTGTTAATTAAATATTTTGATATGGGTAAATGATGAGTTTAGGGTTGCATTACATGGTTTTCATATGGATAGTTTCTGGAAATGGTTTTTGGCATTATTTTGGGCAAGTTTTATCATTGAATTTCCATCATTTGGAAATGATTTGGATTTAGCAGTTTTCATGATTTGAGAATGATTTTATTTTAACGGATTTATTGAAAAAATTATATTACCAGTTTTTATCTGGATGAGTATTCCTGAGATGTGGTTTATTCAGATATGCACAAGCAATTTCAAACCGCCATATTAGTACCCTCCCTCAGTAAGTATAGAATTGCTCTGCACTCGCCTAGAGATGACTCGGCGGTGTATGACCAGCATTTGCTCTGCACTTGCTTAGTCAGCAGTGTATGACCAGCATTATATATTGTTCTGCACTCGCCTCGAGATAACTCGGCAATGTATGACCAGCATTTGCTCTGCACTTGCCTAGTTGGCGATGTATGATCAGCATGACATATTGCTTTGCACTTGCCTAGTTGGCGGTGTATGACCAGCATCACATATTGCTCTGCACTTGCCTAGAGATGACTCGGCAGTATATGATCAGCAGTTCCCCTAGTACTAGTGTGGCGTGAGGTTTCAGTTTGTGGAGTATTTTGAGAAATGAATTTACTTCAAAAATATTTTAAATGACAGTTTCAGTTGAGCAATGCGTTTTATTTAAGATATTTTAACAGTTTTACAGCTTAAGAGTACTATTCGTTCTTTAGAGTTCGAATTACAGTTTTGAAATGATTTAGAAATGGAGTTGAAAAATGGTTTTAAAACTGGGAGATCTTTAAGAAATGAGTTCAAAGTAAACGAGCAATTTTACAAATGGTTTTCAAGGGTTTTGTTTTAAAGTCTATTTTTGTCCACTCATAGAGATTATTCTCACGTTTTATTTTTTTTACGTTTCCCCCAGGTTTTAGAGATCGCTGAGGTCGGACCGCACCACGTCGAGACATCAGTTTTTCCCACCATTTGTCTGTCAACATTGTTGGCATAATATTCTTGTCTTATTTGATTTTATGTATTTGATGTTGCAAAAATTCTATTTAGTTATGCTCTGTTTAAATTCAGATATAAATTTTAGATTACAGTGGAGATTAGCTGGCCAAACACTCGGTTGGTGTTGGACTCCACAGGATCACTCCGGGTTCCAGCGTGGAATCTGGGGGCGGTCCTGTCAATTACCGAGTATGTATGCGATAAGTGTAGTTGGCCGTTAGTGATCAATCATCAGGACTTTCTCATCATTTGTTGTCCAATGGGTATCAAAAAGGGTCGGTTGACAAGACCCTATTTGTAAAAAGGTTCAAAAATGATGTCTTGATTGCTCAAGTATATGTGGATGATATTGTTTTTTGTTCAACTTCAAATTTTCATGTTAAAAGTTTCATTGATGTAATGTCTAGTGAATTTGAGATGAGTTTAGTTGGTGAAATGAATTTCTTTTTAGGGTTGCAAGTTAAGCAAAAGGATAGTGAGATATTTATCTCACAATCTAAGTATGCTAGAAAGTTGGTCAAAAAATTTGGGCTTGAATCTTCTAAAATGGCTAATATTCCAATGAGTAAAAGCTCCAAACTCCATAGGGATCCAAGTGGTAAGCAAGTAGACTAAACTTTGTATAGGAGCATGATAAGGAGTCTCATCTACCTCACGGCTAGTGGACCGGACATAGCGTTTGCGGTAAGAGTGTGTGCTAGGTTCCAAAGTGATCCAAAGGAATCTCATTTGTTTGCAACAAAGATGATAATCAAATACATTAGTGGGACTCTAGACTATGGTTTGTGGAATACCCAAGACACCAACACTAAGTTGGTTGAGTTTAGTGACTCGGATTGGGCTGGGTGTAGTGATGATTTGAAGAGCACCTCGGGTGGTCCTTTCTATATTAGAAACAATATGGTGCTTGGCATAGCAAGAAACAGAATTCTGTCTCTTTGTCGATTACTGAAGCTGAATACATAGCAGCATGGAATTGTTGTACACAACTCATTTGATGAAACAAATGTTAGCCGATTATGGAATTATTGAGAAAACCTTTATCATCTATTGTGATAACATGAGTGCTACATGCATCTCCAAGAACCCGGTCCAACACACTAGAACCAAGCACATTGACATAAGACATCATTTCATTAGAAATCTTGTGGAGAGTGGTACACTAACCTTGCATTTTGTTCCCTCTGAAAAACAACTAGCTGACATCTTTACCAAGGCTTTGGAACCTCCAAAGCATGTCGGTTTGAGGAAATCCATTGGCATTTGTGCCAATGATTGAGTTCACTCTCAATTTATTTATGCTTCACAAGTCATTTTTTTAAATTACAATTTGCATAATAAAGTGGAAGGTTGTTGAAATTTCTAATTACACTTCACTTGATATTAAAATGGGTTGTGTACAACAATGTTAATATGGTCATGAGCATAACCCCTATTCCTGTCAAAAGCATGTTTAGCAAGAGCAAGTGAGACTTGTTTGACAATTTTCAAAGATGATCTAATTGATGAATTTTCTTGATCTCTTGGGTTAATTTTTCTCTTGTGACCTATTTCAAAATTTAAATTCTCCTCATTTGAACAAGTCTCAAAAATAAAGCAAATAAAATGTGATGAAAAATTCTCACAAGAAGTGTGACCAAAGAAGTCACGACCCTATGGAATGATAAGGCGTTAATGGAGTTCTAGGGGAAAGAGTCACAAAATTAGACCAAAACAAAAGGATGGAACTTGATGTGTTGCTTCAAAAAAAAAAAAAATGCCTTGTCATGGGAATCTCATCTGACTTCCTTAAATCCCAAATGTGCTCATTTCTTATCAAGTATTTATCCATGCATATGTGCCTATTTTGATATCACTTTAAGTGAAATAGGAAGTGTTATTTTCTCAACCATATCTATTCATTCCTACATGCCTTTTTTGTTCGCTATTTCATGTTTTCTTTTAACATTTTTCTTTTTAAATTATGAAGCATGATTTATTGAAAGTGAGCTCAATGTATTCCTTGAGTTTTCATCCTTACTAGTTGTTTTGGCGTTGGATTTTTAATCTCAAACATTATCACTCTGGATGGATTTTCGGGTTAGGCTTACAAGTTTTCATTCGCCTTTGGCCCATTAGCACTCCAGGCATTCAATAGGCCATCTTAGGATTATCTTTTTCCTCCTGGTCCACTGTACTAGTTATCTTCTTTTGGGCCCACATTTTTTCGTTCAGGCCCAATTGACCCTCTTGCTTGTCCTTAGGCCATGACACATGTTCATGGTCTTCTTGACCCGTGTTTTGTAGGATACCCGTGTTTTTTTTTTTTTTTAGAGTCTACTTTTAGGGGGAGTTCGAATTAAAGGGGAGTTATGGCATTTACTTCAGGTTGTTTTTGAAAATGTTGCCATTGAATATCATGTTCTTTTTTGCACATTTTACAACTCCATGTAATATTGAACTCCACTCTTATTTTTTTTGTGCCCTTTTGTCTTTCCATGACAAAAAGAGAGAGAATCATTTGTTGTTGAAACTGCATTGGCTGCTGTCACTACTAGGAAATACCCCATTAGATATCACTAAAAATATATCGGTTTTAAAAAAATCGATATTGTCAAAGTTTTTTATATCAGTTGGATTTTTAGTTTTCTAAAAATGATGTCTAAACACATTTATATATCGCCAAGTTTTCAAATTCGATATCTAAACTTTTGGGTAGAAATTAAAATTCTATGATAACTGATATCTAAACAATGAACTGATATTAATTGTTTCAGCTAAAAATTAAATATACAAATTTTGTTGACAACTTAAATGTTTTAACTTAAGTTAGACCCGATACTCCCCCTTCTCAAACACTCCCTCTCACCCCGAGCTCTCTCTCTCTCTTTCACACACCCACAGCCCTCGCCGTTGCTGTGATTTTGCTTCAAATTCCCCCAGACCAGAATGCATGAGGTCTCTACCTCATCGATCCTGCTTCTCAAAAATTCCTAAAGGCTTGACAACTCTTCACTCGCAGACACATTCACTCAGACTCCATCAGACCAAACTCAGCTCCTTCTCTCTCACCCTCGCTCACTGAGACCAAACTCAGATCGACCAAACTCTCCTTCGATCTCTCTATCTCTATGTCTCTCTCTTTTCTCTTCCTCCTAAACACGATTCACTCATCCAAAATTGTAAAACCCCCAAATTCTAGGGTTTCACTTTCTCTCTCCGATGGAAGGGAACGACGAGACCTCGAGACCAATGATCGACGACGAGATCTATCACCCATCGTCCAACACCCATCACCTAGTATCCATCGTCTAGCTTTTTGTGTAACACCCATCCAACTCCGACTCTGTTCTCCGAGAGCTCTCTCAGGTACTCTCTCTCGCTCTTGCTTTTTGTGTTTTTTATTCACCTTGTTTGCTTTTTATACTCTTCCTTCGGAAGCCTGATTTTCTCTATTATTTTTGGGAATTTTGGTTGAATTTAGACAAATTTTCTCTACTATTAGTTTCTGAAAAATTTTATTTATTTTTTGGTTGCAGGTGGTTTCGGCTCTCTCTTTCTCTGCTATCTTTCCCTTTCTGAGCTCTCACATGCTCTCTGTTATCTGAATGCATCATAGAAAAGGTATGTCATCAAGTATTTAACTTTAGCATATCATGTCAAAGATACGTTTATGTATCAGATCAGCTTGTTTAAATTTGGTTTGTGACTCCAGGGCTTGTCAACACTCAATGCAGAGCCATTACTTATTGGAATTTCAGTTAGCTCTTTAGATAAAGCTTTTAGGGTTGTTGATATTGGTCCAGATGCTGATAATAAAGAGGAGGTATATGAGTACCTGTTTGGAATTATAAGTCTATTATTTCTTTTTATGAATGTAATGATTTTACTCATGTTCTCTCTCTCACTAGGCTCTCAAATTCCGCAAGTTCTAGGGGGAGAAGGCAGAGCTCAGGAGATTTAAAGATGGTAAAATTGTAGAAAGCACAGGTTAGGCATTTGTTTTGGCTTTTCTTTTTTTTTTTTACTTAATTGATCTTAGTTGTATTCAATATGATCTAACATTCCTTAGTCTTGCTAAAAATTGTCAAGATGACTAAAATGATGAAACTGTTTGCACAATTCCTTAGTTTGGGAAGGTAAGCAATGGAAAAGACATCTCATTTTAAAAAGGATTTCTGAGTATGTACTTCTGCGGCATCTTTCTCTATCAAAAGAGAATATCATGCACATCTCGGATCAACCTGATTTCTCTTTGCTCTATGGTGCTGGAGGTAACTAGAGCCATTTATTACTATTAATTTTCTTATAAAAAGAAAATTTATGTAATTTCTATGCCTCCTTAGTTTTATACATCGCTTTATGGAAACAACATTGTAATTGCTTCAGATCCTATATCATCTTCTCGGAGTTTGCTTGGGGCATTCGACATTCTATCGAAGCGCTTGCGTCTTATTGAAGACATTCCTCTGACCATGGTTTGTGTCTTAATGGCTTTTATAATGATCACAAGCAATTTACTCCTGTATAAGATGCACACAAGCAATTTACTCTTGTATAACGATCGTTATAAAAGCCATTCTAAGCTCTGTTTCAAGGTGCACACAAGCCATTGCGTCTTAATGGTTTGTGTCACTGTCTGCATATCATTGATTTCTGTATTGTTTGTTATAAAATGTGTTCAAAATGGTTAGCTGAGAATTTTAACATCTTTGTTGCGATTCCTTTGGATCAGTTCACAGAGCTTATCAGGGATCTGGTATCTTATAGGACCACAGGTACTTTATCATTTGGTCTATTAGCCATATGGTACTGTAGGCATGCAACAAGTTTAGACTTGCTAAAACAAATTAATTATGATACATGCCATTTTGAAATAACTAACTATGAAATCTTATGCATCTACCTCAGTTTATGCGTACGTCAGTGCTGATCGAGTTTACGTTCATTGCCGGGAATATGCAGCTGGCCTCTTGAACCCTGTAGGTTGATCTCAGCATACTTTTGATTTTTGTATGCTTTTTGAAATTCTCTCTTCTTCTGGGTTTGGTGCTAGTTCAATAAATTTCTTGGTTTGGTGTGTAAATCTCTAGTACTGGTTGATTGTTGGAAGTAGTTCAATTTGTTCTCTTATAATTCGAAGGTTGGTGCTTTGATGACTGGCTAAATTAGACTAGAGTCTTTCATTAATTTGATCAAGTTACCTATTAACCACCATGTTCCTGTTTTGGGTGATTTATTGTTCACTAGCTGTTACCAGTCCAGAGGTCTATTGATTTGGGCAAATATGTTATTTGATTGTTTGCAGTACAGTGGTCCCTTCTTACTTAGAGTGGGTATAGATGCAATTATGATATGTTCATCTACCCTAATGGAATGTTTGTTTAGTATCAACTACTTTAGTTACAGCAAACAGAGTTTGTCTGTTACAGCAAAAATGTGTGAAGTAAACGTTTGAAAAGATTGTCCAATATATATATGTTTAGTTAATGTGTATGGCTTTTGCAATGATGTGGATCAAATCTCTTTCTGGAAGAAATTTCAAATTCAATATTTGTTACTGAACTAATGTGCCTAGCTAATGTAGGTCCTTTTCTCATGTTTTGAATTTGATTTTTTCTCTCTGTTGGGTGAATAGTTAACTTAAGAGTTACATACCCTGTCAAAATATATTTGGCGATGAAAAAATTTGTTTCAAGCAAGTATTAGATTGTGTAGTAATTATCTGCTATGCTTATGGAAATTCAAATATATTATATGAGGCCTAATGATTTGATAGTTGCTATTTTGCAATACCAGAAAGTGAATTGTTAATTTGTTATACGCAATTCTTGTCTCACCTTTTTGCTAATTGTTTTACGTCTCAATTCTAACTATAATGAATTGGTGCTTGTTTTATGAATTCACTGCCTTCATGTAGTTATGTCTTGGTGCCTGACTTTATTTTTTTATTTGCCAACAACTAAACTGCATCTCCATAAGAAAACACTCTATGAACCAATGGATGCCCAGCTGCTATTTTAAAAATGTTTCATATTTCACCTAACTGTCCACCCTTTCCTAGTGTCTCTAATTTTAATTCATTGGGTGTTGCCTGTTTGTTTAGGATTTGTCATCATGTGTCCATTTGGGAAGGAGTGTGCTGAAGGATTCCAGGTGTAGCTAATGCCATTGTTTAAGTGTACCCTCATAGGATAGTTCATGTATGTAGATAGGAAACTAGGATATGGTTTTGGTTGTTGTAAATCTGATAAATTGAACTTTAAAGCTTGTTGCTGGACCATCACATGCAACTCTTCCTTTTGGATTTTGGGATTGCTATCAGCTGCCTTCTTTATTTGAATAATTGTATGTCTAGGTGGCTGTGATAGCGTGCAGCTAGCCTTATATTATTTGTACTCTGCCGTGTATAGGTTTTGGGATTGCAACAAGAGCATAACTTTATAGTTTGAATATATAATTGCATATCTTTTGGTGGCTGATCATGTAGTTGTCTTTAATGTTTTCAGTGGTCTAAGACGAAGAACAAGCGGACTGGTTACACCCAAGCCTAGATTGATGAAGTCTGAGTTGAATGGGGAGATTGTGTCACCGATAATTATTTTTAGACATGTTGGTATGTTGTTTTGACATACATTCTGTGGATATGGTATTAGTGCTGCCATTTCAATCTTTTGTAAAGGAAAAGGCAAAATTTAGAACTAGCTAGCTAGTGTGCATAATTTAGAACTAGCCATGCCTTATATTTTGTGCAGATTTTTGAAGTTGCTTAGGGGGTTATATATGGATTATGGTTATCTCTACTTGTAGAGGGATTTGTAATTCATTTTTGTTAACTTGAATATGGGTTGAAATTGGATGTTGGAAATGTATGAGAATGTTGGATGAAATTTATGGAAGCATTTAAATTGCACAAATTGGATGTTGCATGTTGGAACTTTTATATCAAGTATTTGGCAGGAAAAATTAATATCTAACAACCCATTTTATTTTATTTTTTTAATTAAAAAACATTTACAATATCAGTTAAACACTGATATCTAATGTCTATTAAATCTAATATTTATACAGGTATATACATCGAAATAACAAATAATACCGATATCTAATGTTATTTTTATATCACATTGTAACTCAAACCTGATGTTTAAAAGACTTATAATATCTAAAACAACGAACAAATAGATATCTAATGTGTATATATATATCGGTTTTAGTTACAAATTCGATGTGTTAAAAATATTATATATCGCTTTGATAAAAAAAGTGATGTAACAACCTACCAAATATAGCTTTTGATGAGTTTATAATATCGAAAAATAGAACCAAACAGATATTTAATATACCTTTTAATGTCAGTTCTTGAAAAAATAATGATATTTAAAGTATATTACATATCGGAATCCGTTTATTTAGATAGCGAAAACTTGAAAAATCGATATATATTATTTATTAACAATATCGGATATTTAACAAATAGGATGTCTAATTTGATATAGACATCGGCCCAAAACTGATATTGAAAATAGGGTACATTAGATATCACGTCTGCCCTTATCGGTCGCAAACCTAATAGACATCAGTGTTCCACTGATATCTAATGGGGTATTTCCTAGTAGTGTCTACCGTCTTTTTTTGTGTTGTGCTAGTACTTCTTCTTGCAGGTACACCTTTTGGAAGCTTAGGCCGAAGTGTTGGGTTGAGTGTTGAGAGTCTTGTGAGAGAAATGAGTTGTTGTTTTGTCAAGGCCGGAAAGCCAAAGGGGGAAATTGTTGGTTTTAGGATTTTAGAATTGATGTTTCTTTGCCAAAATCAATGTATTTACTTTCAATTATTACTCTCACGATCTTTAGGATAGAATTATGACTAAGAACAATTGGGGTGAAGAATTCAAGATTGATGTAACAAAGCAAAAGACCCGAAGGTATAAAACATTTCACGCATTTCACGAAATCAATTTTATGTTTGGTTGTCAACTTCTCACTGATCATAAGGACATTTTTCATCACACGTGCACTGCACATGCATTTTCATCAATTAAATAAAGTCACATGTTTGACACATGGTTTGGTTGTCTCTTTTACTATTTATCATCTTCTCCTTTAGGGAATTTTGCAAAATGAGAAATTTGTTGATTTATAGCTCCACATTCTTATCCATAGCTGTACTAGGATTCCTTTCTGGGACACCAAGAATATGCCTTCAATTTGTCTTTTGTAGAGAGCCATTGGTTGGCTTCCAGGTGGCACGGGCAGGTAAGCATGTTGATGTCGTGGGTATAGGTTTGAATCGGCCTCTTTTCTTTGTAGCAGATGGGCATTATATTTGGGTGTACATGCTCTTGAGATTTTTGGGGTTATTGGTGAGAGCTCATCTTTTCAAGTAAAAGAATGGTTTTGAATTTCAAAAACTAAAATTATTTTCTCAACTTGTTTTCAATTTTCTAAAATCTGAATGTGTTGAGTGAGTTCTTGAAGTTTTCACAAATTTATAAACACTCTCATTTAGGTTTTAGATCTAGTATTCTCCATTAGTCTTTTCATGTCTTTAGCTTGAAGAGGTTGATTTTTATAGAATATAATTCTGCATTTCATGTTCATACATTGAAAAATCCATTGTGCTTGGTGTGAATCGGTGTCATAGGTTGATGAGCTTGGAAATTGAGCTGCCTACTTCATGATTGACTAATTGCCTAGCTTATGGAAGTTGCAAAAAAGGGTAAGAAGCTGCCACTTAGTTTTGGCCCTAGTGATTGAGCTTGTGTGTTGTATGCTGCCTTTGTATTGAACTTCCTACATAGTGGATTGCCCGGTCAGCTTGAAAAGACCCCCAGTTTTTACCCTTTGTGGTTTTTCTTGGTGAACATCTTGTGTGTTTTCTTCTCCATTCTGTGTCATAATGTTTATTGAAATACTTAATATTTAAACACGAATCTACTTTGAACATTTATGTTTGATGTTGTTATATGTTATATGTTATATTTAACTATCCAGTTAATCACACACCACTATAGTTGTGGATAGCACTAGGATGCCTACTGTGATGGGTCCTCTGAGTGTATAGATTGTCACTTAATCTTTGTGTGTGTTTGATTTGTGTTGACTACAAAATTTGTATTTTTTTTTTCTAGTGTTAATCTGTAGCTTCAGATTTAAGTCGATCTGTTTAATTAGTCTCTAAGTCATCACGTAAATAAAAATTAGGATCCGATTATTAATTGTGGTTTTAATCAAATTGATTAGGTAGTTAAATCACCTAATACCAACCTTCACAATAGAATCGCTCGCATGACCCATCCTCAATGACCTAACCTAGGACCTCACAAAGTAATTCTAGTGACCTGCTTTGATACCAATTGAAATTCCTAAATATATCACAAACAAGCCTAGAGGGGGGTGAATAGGTTTAACAAAAAATTATCTCAATTTTAAATTTACCAAGTTGATTAGATATGCAGTGGATTAATTAAACGTGAAGCAATCAACTCAATAAAGCAAGCACACAAACAATACACGAGATTTGTTGACGCAGAAAACCTTCAACTGGGAAAAACCGCATGACCTCGTCCAGATAAAAACAATCCACTATGATATCTGAAGAATTATAACCAGTGACTTGATCCAAACGTAATTTAGACTCCTTCTAAAAAGATAAACTAACCTCACATCAAATGCTGCACTTCAATCACAAGAATTGTGTGTAGAGACCTTCTTGCCAACACCCTGAAGACAAGAGCTCACGAACCTGGCTTCAACCTTGACACTCGAGTTTAACCAATGATGTAGGATGGATGAATGAAGTTGATAGCTTGAATAGATTCACAAGGAACAATCTATTCAAACTATCTATGCTTATACACGATGAACTATCCTATATGATTAAGTGTTTATGCACTAAGGATGTTCATATAATAAATCTCACACTAAACCCTAGAATGCACAATCTCTCAAAATCAAATAATGTATGAGCAAACTTGACTAATGAGAAAAACTATATATTTATAAGATAGCTAACCCTATAGAAGTAGGAAATAAAACATAAACCAATTAGGACAGAGTTAACATTCAATTAGGACTTTTAAAAGCCTTGAAAAAGCATGATTAAAACTTAACTTCGGAGATCCAACACGTGTAGGATCAATCCTCTGAAACATAGAATCGATCTTATGTGAAGGAAGAAAAACATCGCTACTGTAGGACCGATCCTACCACCCGTAGGATCGATCCTCTAGGACGATAATAGTCAAACAGAGGAAGTCCCGTGTAGGATCGATCCTCCAAAGAGTAGGATCAATCCTATATATGGGGTAAAAACGATTTAAACACATTTTTCAAACCTTCTTTTCAAAACCAAAAGACATTTAAACCATTCTAAATGCATATGAATATAAATCTAACCACTTAGAGTGCATGCAAGGAATCAAAGCCTTATTAATTACCTCAATCCTAAGTGAAATTGAACCTCGATATTTATCATTTAGGATCACTTCAGATAAGAGACTTGAGAATTAATCTTTGCTTCAATCCAACGATCAAGACCAAACTTGACTCACTGAAACAACCTAAGCTAAAGCTTACAACTTAATGATTTTTTGTCTATAGAAAATAGCCAATTACAAAGTTCACACTTACAATATAAAGTAAAACTCCCCACTTTTTGGGTATATATTTCGTTCCTCCCATAATTTATTTAATATTGATAATATATGGTAGAAGCTCAACATAGTTTTGCAAATTTATCTTTTTAAAGCCCATTTATAGATCCTAGCAGAGCACCAGTAGCAACAAAAGCGCACTAAATTTGCAGGGGAATATCAAGTATATATGATTTTCTTTTCCTAGAAGTTTCATATGCAACCTCCAAATAAAAGAAAAATGTACAACCAGACCTTTCTTATTTTGATGTACCCCTAGTGTAAAATGTTATGTGCACATTGCACCCAAATGGAATTTTCCCCTCTCCTCTCTCCTGTTAATGCATTAAAGGAGAAAATTGTAGCGGTTAGAATGAAATGGAATTCATATGAACAAGAACACTAAGGCTTCAAAACCCAAGAAGGACCATAATTAAGTATCGTCATCAGTATGTGCAATTTCATCCTTACTAAATGGGCTATATGTAGGGATAACAAAATTCCCCGCCCCCAAAAATCCCCGTGGGGACCCGCCCCGATTAAACGGGCATGGCAATACCATCCCCGTCCCTGCCCCGTCCCGTATACCCGTTTAATAAAAATATTATATTATATAATTATATTTTAATTTATTATCTTAATTTTTGTTGCATGTCTTTAAAATTTAATAGTATTTTCTTTATGATTTAGTGTTATTATAATATAATATGATGAATTTTAATGTATTTCATCAATTATATTATATATTTATATTAATTTGGTATATTATTAATAAAAAAAATTATTTTTAAAAAAATAATAAGGGCCCCGAATACCCCTGATGGGGACCCGATTACCCAGCGGGGCAGGTATGGTATTGGCAAACCCGCCCCATTGCCATCCCTAGCTATATGGTGTTTAATCAACAGGTTGGCTCAAGATAGAGGGTGCAGGTTCAGGTCTCATAAAAGCAAGCATAAAGACAGAGATAAGATATTTTAAGTAAGGTGATTTACTTGTACAGTATTTGTTCACTGCTGGTATAAATTAGAGTCTTATCCTTGTTCTGTCTCTTTTTTCTTTATTTTTAATAGACATCTGAATTTTATTGGGATGAAAATTGACAGGAAATTATGATGATAGTTGAGATGATCTTATTATTTGAATTTATTTGGCCCCTCAGTATATATGATCTTATTATTTGAGTATAGATGTGAATTTGCACAAGCTAGCTGCAAGCATTATTTTAGTATAGATATCACTAGTAATTGTGCCCACATGTTGTTGCGAGTTTGAAAAATCTATAAAATATGCAAAAGGCTTATAAAATTTTAATGGAAAGATATCGTGTTTAGTATATCAAAGTTTAAATGGTTGTGCCCAGCCTCATAAACCACCATCAATCAGATTTTAATTAATCAAACCAAATATTTCGTTAGAAAAGTTTATATTGCTTTGGGCAAAAAATGTAATAGACAATGTAGTATAAGAACTAAAGGAGAAATGGACCAAGAGGGAGGATGACATCCTAGTCCTACACGTATGAGAATTCACCCTTGGTACAATGGTTTTATGTTATACAACCACATCAAATGGTAGAAAATTTATATTCTAGTAGTGCAAAAGTGAACTCATTAACATCCAAGGGTCAAAAAGTGGTTGTCTGACAAAAATTTCCCATGCATGAATCCAAAATAGTTGATAAAATTCTGACTCTATAGAGCTAAATGACTGCTTATAAAGCACCTCCTAAATGTCAGCAAAAGCATACTTCATCTCCCATGGTAAACCTCAGATCAGTTTACCAAAATTAAATGAGGCAGGCCAAGAACCCCAATTCATACAACCATATATATGCATGAGCTAACAGAAGATCAGTCAATACACAATTAAAAGTTAATTTCTTAGAGTGAAATAACACACCGACCAATACTAAGGGTCATTCATTGAATTGTTTCAGAGACCAATGTACATGTACATCTTTAAAATGTATTGAATAGAAACCGACCTCTTGCTTAACATAATTCCTTAAATAGCTTGACTTCAATGGTCATCGTTGCAAAAGCAGGACAATAGTACCTATGAAACATAATAGTACCTAATAAATTAAAAAATTCAAACCATAACAGTATAAAAAGAAACTATCAAATTGTATTCTCCAGATTAGAAAATAAAGAGAACCTATGTCACAATTGACAAAAGCCCGACTCCCAAAGAATGAAAAAATTGAATACTGATCTGAAAAACAAAGTCAATAAAATGTGTACAGTTATTAAAGATTAAATAAATCTACTTAAAGCTGCACGGAGAAAAAAAATTGATGCCACTTGTCAAAGATTACATAAATCTTACCCAAAAAAGAAAAAAAATTGAGCTCACTCAAAGCCTCTCAATATTTGCCTTGGTTTTTATCATTAGATATGTAACTTTTACTCATTCATTAGGGAAACACAAAAGAGGCAAAGAGAGAGGCATCGAATGATAGTTTTTACTCTTTTTTTACCAAAAATTTGAAACCAAATAAACTAACATAAATCTCCCAAAATAGTAATCGAATTCCAGCTTCCAAAATATCTTTTTGAGCACAGCTCCAAGCTAATTTGTTCTTGTTGATTCAAATTGCTTAATAAGCATTTGTTTATATTTAAGGATTTCATATTTAAGGATAGAACTGTTATGCTTTGCTTCTATAGGATTGTCTTTATTTCAAGGAAAAGGTATCCATGGAACTGTTTAAGTATGTTAACTGTGAAATAATAATATTATCGAGACATGATCTTGTTAAACTATCAGAATTGATTATGTATGATCTTGTTAAACTATCAGAATTGGTTATGATGCCGAACAGCATATACAAACTAATCTAGAGCTGGTTTACCATAGTTGATTCTACATGCATTTCATAACATTGAAGTCATCTAGTCAAATGGGTTCATGAATGTTAAAATTAATTGCTTCTATGAAGGTTGAGTTGTAGCTGAAGTTATGTTACTATAAACATACATTACCCAAAGATCAAAGAAACCTAAAATATTGAAACATACAAATATAACTTAGTTAGGTGTTACTATGCCATCATGTAATGGCTTCAAAACTTTTTTTTTCTTTCACTTTCTTTCTTTCTTTCTTTATATATAAGAACGATTGAACTGCAAAGAATTTGTTGGGAACAATTGACAGAAACACAGCGATTAAAATGGTCTAATGACTCTAATCTATCTATCTAGATAAAAAAGGGAGTACCTTTTGTGAGGATATACTCCAGTATCTTTCCGCTCATGAACCTACTAGAAAATGACCATTAACATTAAATAGAATATAAACTAAGCTGTGGGGAGGTGATACGATGTCACACAGGGGACACCCTTTCGCTCAGATAGTCAGCTTCGTTTAGATATAAAAGTGAAAATAGACTGATAAATGGGAATATTTGGAAAATAGGTAAACCATTGGCTGTCTCTAATTAATGGAAATAGATGTTCATTGAATGATACTGGAAAAAGAAGGGAAAAAGGTAACCCATTGATTCTTACCTTAATTACTGTATGAACAATTGGTATATCAGGTCCCTAGAAAAAAGCAAAAGATATATTAGCAGAAGTACAAACACAATAAAATACATACAAAGGCCAGTAGCATGACCCAAAAGGTACTTCTAAATTATCATTGGATATGTAAAGCAACACAAAACTGAGAAACTGAATTTCATAGCCAAGATATTGCTCGGGTGCCATATCTTCTCTGTCAAAACATTTACTCTACTGATGAACCAAGAGGGCCACAACCTCCTGAGTAAGAGTTTTTCATCTAAAGCTTTGTCAGTAAGTTCCAGTGAAAAGAAAAAATAATAATATACTTATGATAAAAGCCGAAACATACTAAATGACTCTCATAGAAATGGATTAAACAATAAGAAGAGAGATCTGGCCAAAGGTAGGCGCGCGCAAGGGAAGGGTTTCTTATGAGATCACCAAGCGTTGCACCAGAGGCAAATTCCAAGATCAAGTTGTAGACCCTCTCATCCTTGTCACTTTTTGTGACTTCTTCACCATAGTACTCAATAACATAAGGGCAGCCCTTAGTGTTGCAGAGAACATCTGCCTCATTCAGAAGGGATTCTGAAGTGAGAAAGGAGAAAGATGCAGGAAAGAGAGAGTTTTCTAAAGAGAGATTGTGAGAATAGTGGGTGAAAGACCAAAAAGGGCACTGTTGGATTTATGCATTAATTAATTAGTGTAATATCATTAATGTATTAAGTCCTATATCTGCTCTGGTCTTTATATGCCGCATTCTCTTGGGCATTCCAACAGTCAATCTTGGTTGTTGGTTTTATGGCCGTTAGTGTCTTTATGGCTGTTAGTTGGCAGATTAGTTTGTCTGCTATTTGTATCTGTGAAGCTCTGTCTGTAAAGTATGATGAATATGAGAAAGTCTTCTTAATTTGTGGATGTAGGCTTAGGATAACTCCAAGTTCAACCACCAAAATCATCTTCTTCCCTATCGTTCTGCTATTCCTTATTTTTCTATATGGTATCAGAGCATTCAAGATCCTAAGGTTCTAGTTCCTAATCATTCAAGCAAAACCAAATGGGAAAAAAGATAAAAAGAGTGCTTCATCTTTCTTGGCTATTCCCGAAATGGAGACTAACCAAAATATGCGATTGTGCTCAGTCCTCCTAAATGGACTTAACTACATTCCTTGGTCCAGAGCAATTACTTTGGCTCTTGGAGGAAAATCCAAGCTCAGCTTCATCAATGGAAAGCAGTCCGCTCGAGTGGCTAAAGATCCGAAATTTGAAGACTAGCTATGCAAGGACCAGTTAGTCATGTCATGGATGTTAAACTCCATGAAACCACAAATTGCTGAAATCTTTAGCTACTCTGATTCTGCCTATCATCTGTGGAATCGGTAAAGGAAATGTATGGGCATCAGAACAATGCAGCTCGAATCTTCTAATTGAAGAAAGACACTGCAAATATTACACAAGATGGAAAGTCATTTGTAGAGCATCTTGGGAAGTTAAAAGGCATGTGGAATGAGCTTAGTCTCTATCGACCGGCCTCGTACCACAGACATGAACATCCTCTTGAAAAGGGTAGAGGAGGACAAGATTTTTCAACTATTGGCAAGCCTCGATTCTGAATATGAAGATGTTCGACGACATATTCTTATGAGTGCTGAGTTGTCAACTCTTTCCTGTGTATACACCACAATCCAAACGTGAAGAAATAAGAAAGAAGACCAAGAACCCTCAAGGAAAACCTGTAGCTGAACTATCTGAATCACGGGTGTTTATTGCTGACAAGCGAAAGCTAGATGGTAAGTTCTTTAAGGGAAAGAGAAACTCAGTGTCCTGTGATCACTGTGGATAGACTCGACATACAAAAGATAAGTGTTGGATTCTCCATCCACATCTCAAACCAAAGTTTGGAAGAGACAACAAAAGTGTACAAGGGTTCAAGGACAAAGGTTCACAAGGGTTCAGTGCAAATCAAGCCTTTTTCTGAAAATAATTCCACCATTACCAAGGGATCAGATTCCTCTGCATTGATTAGCCAACTTACCCAGCTACTTCAACAATTTGGTAAAGGTGACACCCCAATTACTGATGGTTCCACAACTTCATTTGAAGCAGGTACTTATGATGCATTCTCATCTATTTCTCATAATGCCTCATCTGATATTTGGATAGTGGATTCAGGAGCCTCAGATCACATGACAAACAATAGAGATTGTCTTCAAAATCTTCATATTCCTACCAAAAGTCAATTTGTTTCTATTGCTAATGGTTGCTTTATCCCTGTAAACAGTCATGGGATGTTTAAATTCCTTCGCTCCAATATATACTCTAAAGCCCTTTTCGTGCCATCTTTTGCATTCCAACTGCTGTCAGTGGGAAAGTTAACTCATGATTTAAATTGTGATGCCATTTTTTCTTTTTACTCTGTCATTTTCCAGGACCAAATCACCAAGAAGAAGATTGGAGAAGGTTTCTACTCCAATGGCTTATATCTGCTGCACCAACCCTTGAATCAGCCTAGAGTTTTTCCAGCCAAGTCTTTCCAAGATTCTTCCCTGTGGCACCAACGTTTGGGTCACCCCTCTGCTCGTGTCTTAACTTTGTTATTTTCTTTCCTCAATGTTAGCTCTAGTATTTGTGAAACTTGCCATTTGTCTAAACAGACTAGACTTCCTTTTGTATCCTCCATATCTAAATCTGCAAAGCCTTTTGATATAATCCACTCAGATGTATGGGGACCTGCTCCCCTGGAATCTCATGATGGTTATAAGTTTTTTGTCACGCTTGTGGATGATTTCTCCCTAGCTACCTAGCTCTACTTGCTTAAATCCAAAACAGAAGTTCTGTCTTGCTTTAAGGATTTTCACACCATGATTAAAACTCATTTTAATACTCATATCGATCAAAACCTTTAGATCAGACAATGGCACTGAATTCCTATCCAAATGTTTTCCTGAGTTTCTTGCTAATCATGGTATCATACATGAGATAAGTTGTGTTGGCACTCCCCAACAAAATGGGGTTACTCAAAGAAAAAATCGTGATCTCCTTGAGAAGACAAGGTCTATTATGCTTCAAATGGCTGTTCCAAAGAAATTCTGGTCTTATGGCCTCCTTACTGCTACATATTTGATCAATAGGTTGCCTAGTCACACACTCGATTCTAAATCTCCCTTTGAAGTGTTTAAGAAGCAAAGTCTAAATTTATCTCACTTAAGAGTTTTTGGATGCCAGTGTTTTGTCCATGTTCAAGCTAACCACAGAGACAAACTTGATTCTCGAGCTACAGTCTGTGTGTTTCTGGGATACTCATCTACACAAAAGGGTTATAGGTGTTACGACCTAGCAACAAGAAAAATTATGGTGTCTCGTGATGTTACTTTCGATGAAACAAAGGGATTCTTTGCTAAAAATCCTGGAGTTCCTTCACAGGGGGAGAATAGTCAAGTTCATATGCCAATTGTAGTTGACAATTCTCTACCTGGCTCTATTCACAATGAGTCAGAAGCTGCTCACAATCAAGATTTTAATGGTGATAATCTTGATACCTCTAGTGATCTTCCCGATAATGGTGGTCCACGCAGATCAACAAGAATAAGGCAGCCATCTGTCAAGCTCAAAGACTTTGTTACCTGTCAAGCTTCCAGGTACCCAATTGACAATTACATCTCCTATAAGAACATGTCTGCCTCACATGTTGCTTTTCTTGGTTGTATCACAGAAAACATTGAACCATCTAGCTTCTATGAAGCCAACTGTCAGCCAATATGGAGACAAGCTATGTAAGAAGAGTTGAAAGCTCTTGATGATAATCAGACATAGACCATTGCTCCTCTCCCAAGAGGAAAGAAACTTGTTGGGTGTCGTTGGGTCTACAAGACTAAATTCAATAGTGATGGCACCATCGAAAGGCATAAAGCAAGACTGGTGGCTCAAAGATTCACACAAACATATGGAAACCTTTGCGCCTGTTGCAAAGATGAATTCGGTTCATGTCCTGCTGTCTGTTGCTATCAATCACAACTGGTTTTTGCACCAAATGGATGTCAAGAATACATTTTTGCATGGGGAGTTAGAAGAAGAAGTCCACATGCGTATTCCACCTGGTCATCATCAAGCACATCAAACCAATATGTTCTACAAGCTTAGCAAAGCCTTATATGGTCTAAAACAACCTCCACGTGCCTGGTATGCCAAATTTAGTTCTATATTGGAAAGTACAGGTTTCAAACGCAGTAGTGCTGACTCCTCCTTGTTTGTTAAGGCAGGTCCCTCAGGACGTCTTGTGGTGCTCATCTATGTGGACGATCTTATTATTACTGGCAGCAGTGAGCATGACATTGCTCAATTGAAAGTCTTTCTCTCTAAGAAGTTTTCTATTAAAGACTTGGGAGCCCTCAAATATTTTCTCGGGATCGAAATTGCTTCCTCCAGCAAAGGCCTATTCCTTAACCAAAGGAAGTATGTCCTCGACCTGCTCAAAGAAACCAGTATGTTGGATGTTAAACCTATGTCCAATCCAATCAATAGGAAAGACAAGCATGGCTTAGAAGGGGAATTATTGTCCGATGTTACTAATTATCAAAGGGTAGTTGGGAGACTTATCTATCTCACCATCACACGCCTAGACATCACGCTTGCTGTCAGTCAGGTTAGCCAATTCATGCATGCTCCCCGCACTAGCCATTGGATAGCTGTGAAGAGAATCCTAAGATATCTCAAGGGTTCACCTAGTCAAGGGATCTTAATGCAACATCATGGAAATTTGCAGATTATGGGCTACTGTGATGCAGACTGGGCAGGTAGTCCAATTGATAGGAAATCTACAATAGGGTTTTGTGCATTTGTTGGGGGGAACTTGGTCACATGAAAGAGCAAAAAGCAGAATGTCGTTACTCGATCAAGCACTGAAGCCGAATATTAAATTGATCCATGGCTTCTCTTACCAGTGAATTGATGTGGTTACAATTTCTTCTTAAGGACTCGGGGTTTGTTCTTCTCAACCTATGCAGCTGTTGATAACCAAGCTGCCATTCATATTGCCTCGAACCCAGTTTTTCATGAAAGAACGACCAAGCATATCGAAGTTGACTGCCACTTTGTTCGTGAAAAGGTTCAAACCAATATAATTCAAGCTACATTTGTTTGTAGCACAGAGCAACTCGCAGATATCTTTACCAAAGGCATTCCCACAAATCAGTTTCATCACCTATTGTCCAAGCTTGGATCTCTCAACCTGCTAGTCCAAGCTTGAGGGGGAGTGTTGGATTTATGCATTAATTAGTGTAATATCATTAATGTTTTAAGTCCTACATCTACTCTGGTCTTTATATGCCTCATTCTCTTGGGCATTTCAACAGTCTATCTTGGTTGTTGGTTTTATGGCCATTAGTGTCTTTATGGCTGTTAGTTGGCAGATTAGTTTGTCTGCTATTTGTATCTGTGAAGCTCTCTCTGTAAAGTACGATGAATATGAGAAAGTCTTCTATGTGGATGTAGGCTTAGGATAACTCCAAGCTCAACCACCAAAATCATCTTCTTCCCTATCGTTCTGCTATTCCTTATTTTTTTATAGGCACACCCAACCCCACTATTCTCACAATGGCAGACAGATCAAAAAACAAAAGGCTGAGAGGGGAAACAGAGAAGGAGAAAAGCGATGGCAAGGGCCGTAAAAAAATAGAAAAGGCAGGGGCAAAAGGAAAAAGGGAGCGAAATGACCAAAATGGGTCCAACTTACACCACTAATTACACTGCCAAGCAACTAAAAAAAAGGGGGCAAAAGAGGGAGAGCACTGTTCTTAAGCTATAGTAATAAACAGTGCTCTACTTCTCACGCCTTCTAGTATATATAGAATTTTTAAAGCAGGGTTAATTGTTTAGAAAATCAAGGTGCAGTTTAGTGTAGTAAAGGAAGAAATGGAACAAAGAAAAACAACATGTTGATCACTTGTTTGCATCAGTAATGGGTGAGAATGTGCATTATGGAACGCCTTTAGAGTCTTATAATATTATGGTCTTTTCCTATTTAATATATCCTTAAGTTCTTGGTTGTGCTAAACTATTGGCACAATTAATTTTTGCAGAGAAAGCTTTTGGGGGTGATGGAAAACTACAATAGCCAAAGGAACTTTCCATTAATAAAGTTGGCCATGGTAACTCTGCATTAATCAAGTGTTTATTATAAAGTTTTAGAAATGGATTTGCAGTGGTTGCCTATGCATTTTTTAATTGAAATTAAATTTTTAAAGCATGTATGTGGTATGTTGGTGCAGCATTGCATGAACTTGATCCGGTATTTAAAAGCTTCTCCCATTCTGAGAAAGTCTCAAGTTCGTTATCCTCCTTGGGTTACAAATTGCCCATTATCATTCAGTCTATTTACATATTTAAGGTATTACATCTTTCTCTGTTTAAGGTCTAGTGGTTTGACATAATGTCCTCGTGATGTTCGTTACTTTGTAACCAAAAAAAAAAATTGCTTTTTGAAAATAAGGCTAATTGGTTGAAAGAACCATAAAAATATAGACATAATGCATTTGAAATGATACAGTATGTAATTTATTGGAATAGAGATGTGTACATATATACAGGTTAATTTATTTGCTAGTTGATCATGTTCAGAAAAAATAGTATCTGCCATTTCTTTTCAGGTAAATCACCCACTCAAATCAAACAAGAAAAAGGGAAACATAGCACCAAAGCAAAAACAAAACACGACGAAAAAATGCTCAACAACAATACAACTCTACAAGCATTATTTTGGCAGAATATATAGACGGATAGACCCTCCATCTTCATTAACAACACAGCGTCTCTCCTCAAGTCATCTTCATTAGTGAACTGATTCTGCTATTTGTTGGACCCCAACCACAACAGCGGTACAGTTTTGTTTTCTTGGCTAAGTTTTTCTTTGTTTCATTTCTCACAAGGACCGTAAGCTACTAAAATTTGCAAAAATTGTTTTTTCAAAAGAATTGTTCAACTGGTCAACCAAAATCAATGCCATAATGGTCAGACAGTCATGATAAGATTATATAAGGGCAATTTATTTCCTCTTTTCTGAAGACAGTTTTGAAACTCAATTCGGATGATGGCGTATATGTTCAATTCAGATTGAAGATTCTAGAACATGTTATATATAAACTCTTTTACTTGATCTTTTTGCTAGTTGGATTCAGTACTGTTCTTAGCATCATTTTTCTCTGCATTCTCATGCTTAGCATTTTCTGCTAAGGATTTTTTTGACCCACTGCCACCAGCATCTACCACAAGCTCTTTCATTTCATGACCTTTAGGTTTAGCAGCCCCTTTATCAATGTCATTAAGCTGGATGTCTAAACTCTTTTCCAAGTTCTCTGCTTTTACTGACTTGAGGTTAAGTTTTGAAAAAGTATCTTCCTTAGCGACAAAAGAAGTTGTAATCCTTTTGAAGCTTGATTGAACAAGGCAATAGATACTCCTGCTGCGAGCTCCACCAGACCTATAGAAAACAAAATTCATGCCCTCCACTTGACACAAACATCGTGCCTAAATGATAACGGTATATTTTGATAATACACTGACTAGTGATGGTTTAATACAACACCAATTAATGTAGCCAAAAACAATATAAGTATACATCTTCTTGTGGACATGCAAACACAAATGGACAACATAATTGTGTCCTGAAAATGGACTCCTACAACCCGTAACTTAGATTGGCAATCAGTTGACAGATTTCAACAAAAAGATTTATGTTACTTTCATTATATTAGATTGACAATCTTTCTTTCCAAGATGGCTAGCATAAATAATTAAATATCACATCCGTTTATACCCTTCCCAAAAGTGGGTCATGGCCCACGTGATTGTTCTTTGGTTCAAAAGAGAGTGAGGTTCAGATCTTTCAATCTCCCGCGGGGGTATATTTCGCTGGGAAGCCAAGATTCCTGGCTTCTCACACCTTTTATGTAAGGGGAATAGAGGGGAGGAAAGATAATATAAGTTCGTTGTGCTGTGTTGTTTTCTAAGCAGGATGTCAACAAGGAAAGAAGGGCCATTGATTAATATTAGGGTTAAATACAAAAATAGTCCACAAATTTTACAATGAATCTCAATTTGGTCCACTAACTATAAAAAGTGTCAATTTGGTCCACGAACTTTTCAAGTTGTATCAAACAATACAAACATTAACTTCCATCGAAAAATTTAACGAAAACTGGTCATGTGCACAACAAGTGACCACATTTTCAGTCTGTTCATCACATTTTCATGTTACCAATTCCGTTAATTTTGAGATAGAAGTTAGCGTTTGTACTGCTTTAGTATAACTTGAAAAGTTTGTTGACCAAATTGACAATTTTTATAGTTAGTGGACCAAATTGAGATTCACTGTAAAGTTTGTGGACAATTTTTGTGTTTAACCCTTAATATTATATATACATTTCCGAGAAGTGCTGCAGAGAGTATGGGCGAAGTCAACTAAAAGAAGTCATGCATCCTGAAATATTTACTTGGTGGGCCTGCACTCCATCATTATTTACCTAGTACCAAAGATTGTGACGAAAAAGTTGAGAAAGACCGAAGCTGATTTATTGCAAGGGAGTGCTCATATGTACATTGCTGACTACGCTGGAGTCCAACAGCAATCACGAGGATGCGTAGCTCTAACTATCCAGGTGGGAAGTAAAGTACAAACTTCAGCGTTTTATGTAGTTGAAACACTGGCTCGATACAACGTTTTACTCGAGCAGAATTGAATTCATTCAAGCCTCTGTCTACCTTCCACTCTTTTACATAAATGTATCATGTGGACTGAGGAAGGGGTTGAGATCATAGAAGCTGATCCAAGACCTTTTCTGGCAACTACCAACCTGATACAAGCTCAAGTATATGATGATGACGTTGGGTTGGTAAGGCTTGAAGGATGCAATGAGTACAGGCAGCCAACAAAGGTGGTTTACTCCAAAGGCATATCAAATACAGGTGACGAGCCCAAGATATGAGTGAAGAGCTCAAATACAGGTCAGAACTTCGATCACGACCTCTAACTGTCACGATCTCATTTTTATTATCGATCACAACCTCTAACAGTCACAATTTAGGAATCATAACATATTTAATAGGCTTTTCATGTGTTTACTCTAATAAATTATTAATATACTTATTAAGTTATTATATAATACTATAATGTTAGTAAATAGTAATAGTGTAAACTATGTAATACCATAAATAATAAAGTAATAAACTTTTAAAATTATATAAAACATAAATGTATATGTGTATATATAACTTTTATAATATAACTATAATTAAAGTTATTAAACCACGATCGTCAATTCATAAATTCAACGATCTGAACCGATCATTTTCTATTTTCATAGTCAAAAATCATCCTTACAAAAAATCGGCTAAATCGGAATTCATCTACCCATTCGATTATCATTAGAAAAACCACGATCGTTCATTAATTCGACCACTGTTACGTCATTTTTACATCTCCGATTAAGCTAATTTTTTGCAAGAATTCTCTTTGAGTGGGGAACTAAAACTTGAACGATTCGGATCATTGAAAACACGATCGATATGTGAGTTTCTACATATAAATACACTTGAAGAGTATAATTTTAATAACTATCCCGTTGAAACCTTGTTGTTTCCATAATTATGAAGACCACAACGTGATTTCAACAATCTGACCCGTTCATTTTCTATGTTCATAGTCAAAGATTATCCGTACAAAAAATCGGCTAAATCGAAATTCATCTACCCATTCGATCATCATTAGAAAAATCACGATCATTCATTAATTCGACCACCATTATGTCACTTTTATATCTCCGATTGAGCTAATTTTTTGCACGAATTATCTTTGAGTGAGGAACTAAAATATGAACAGTTCGGATCGTTGACAACACAATTGCATCGTTTGTTTATAAAAATATGTAATAAAATATATAATAAAACATATGTACATTTATGTTTTATTATAGTTGTAATGTTGTATATAATTTTAAAAGTTTATTATTTATAATATTACACTATTACTAACATAATAGTATTATATAATAACTTAATAAGCATATTAATAATTTATTGAAGTAAACAAACGAAAGGGCTATTAAATATGTTATGATTCACAAACTTGACAAATAAACTAGTTAGCTCAGTTGGTTGATAGTTGAAGTTTGTTATGTGAGGTCTCATGTTCAAATCACAACATAGCAAAAATCCTATATTTTTTTTTTGAAGATATATATGTGTCTAAACAGGCTTTGGGCCCATTTGGGCCTAGCCCGGCCCGGCCCTCCAAGCCCGCAAGCCAAAGCCCGATAGGCGGGCCTTGGGCTTGTGTATTAAAGCCCAAGCCCGGCTCGGCCTGAAAGCCCTATTAGGCTTCTATAATTCAAGCCCGAGCCCGGCCCGAACCTGAAAAATTTGGACCGGGCTAGCCCGGCCCGAACCCGAAAAGTTTAGACCGGGTTAGCCCGGCCCGGCTCATTGCCGACCCCTACCATATGCAACCCCACCCCTCCAGCCCTCCCCCTCCATCTTCTCCAGCGACCATCATGTCTGAACTCCGGCGACTCCTCTGCCTGACGCCGGCTGGTCATCACTCTCCCAACCCCGGCCACCAATCTTCCTTCCTCTCCTTTTCACTCCTCTGTTGTTTCTTTTTCTCCTCATCTCTCTCTTTTTATTTTTTCTTTTGAAGTGAAGGTCGTGATTCAAATGAGAGAAATCAAATATGAAGTGGGTTTATCAAATCTGAAGTGTTGTTTCTTTTTCTCATCCTCTTTGATATTCGTTCACCATTTATTTTATATTTGGTTTTATTTTTCTCTTCTTTTTCTTTTTGGATTTAGAGGATTCAATTTCTGTTTGGATGGAGAAATTAAAGAGATTGAAGGGGAGAGTGATGACCAGCCAGCGTCGGGCGGAGGGGAGGGTTGAGACATAATTGTTGCTGGAAAAGATCTGGGGAAGGGGAGGGTTGCTGCGTATGGGAAATGGGGGCTGATGTTTTTCCTATTTCTTTTTATTTTATTCTTAAATTAAAATAAGTTTTTTGAAAGAAGATAAGAATTTTTTATTATTTAGTAATTTTATCTCTCTATCATTTTAAATATTTGTATGGATTTATTGTGTGTGGTTAAGTTGGTTAACTATGGTTTATTTATAATATATGTGTCAATTGTTGAGATGGGTGGTAATGACCACCGTTAAGGTGGTGAGCAAATTTGCTCTCTTTTTTTAGTCCAATTAATTCATTCATGAATTTTGGTCCTTATCTAATTAAGAATCACATCACAATGCCGGATTGGCATATAAAATATTGAGAGGGAGTTACATGTCCCCGGATGCTAGCTATGGTATCCATATCTCTCTCTCTCTATCTCTCTCCTCACTCTCTTTCTCTCTCTACCTTTTTCACTCTCCTCTCCTTCTTCTTTCTTTCTCTCTCGAGAGAAATTATTCTATATAACCGATATATTGATACGTAATATAACCAGTCTATGTGTTATAATATGAGTAGATGTTATTAATACTATACCCTACTAATATAAACACATCATCCAATAATACCCTTACACGTAGAATTGGTCATACCACGTGGCGGTATATCAGTTATACCCTATAAGTTTTCCTCTCTCTGCTCTTACACAAGCCTGCCCTACAGGACAGATAAGTTATTCTCAAAAATATTCAAATTGGATTTATTGTCTTTCATCCCACTTGATAGGGGTTGTATCCAGTTGTCAAGCACTCTACCGTGGGTGGGTGCTGGTATGATGAATCTTTGCTTTTTACCAAAGAAAAAAGCTAGATGCACCTTTGAATGCACCTTTTATTTTTTAGATAATTAAGTTTAGGTCTTTTAAAAATATAGTTTTTAAATGAAGATCGGGAATGTTTTAAAATTTATAAAAAAATTATTTTAATTCATAATAAAATCATTTTAATTCATAATAAAATCATTTTAATTTATAAGAAAATCATTTTAATTTATAATAAAGTCTTTGTCCAATTTGAAGGGTATTTCCTCCTATTTGAAAGGTATTTCCCCTCATAGGATGTAGAGTGGGCTTTATAGAGGCTGCATATTAGCTTTTAAGTCTGAGATTTTGGGCGGAGTCCAAAATCTTAGAGTTAAAATCTAACATAAAGCCGTCAAAGAAGAAAAATAAAAGAATTTAATTAAAAACTCTAAATCACTACCGGTCTTACTTTAAGAAAACCTCATAAAATAAATTGAACTTTAAGTCTCCATTTATTTTTTTTGTCAAAACCAACGATAATGATCACATGTAGTGTCAAAATATTAGCCATAGAATACGAGATATATACTACCAGCTGATGAAAAGGATAGCCCCTAAAGCCTTGTGATAAGTATGTAAATATTGCATATTTACACCCATAGACCTTAGATTTCACTTAATAGTCTTTAGCACTTAATATCATATTGGTTCTAACTTTGAAAACTTGGGGCATATGACTAGCCCCTTGTTATGATTTGAAAGTGATGTCTTGTCCTTGTACGGGATCGCCGGTCTCTTTATTCGTGCCTATTTGCAGTGCACAAATTCCTTGGAAAGTAGGTACTGTTTATGATCGATTTGACAAAAAAAAATTCTCCAACAACTTAAGAAAGATGTTCACCCTGATAAGTACAAGTCCATCACCTAAATAGATACTGTTTATAAATAGATAAAAATATGATGAATCACCTCACTTGAGCTTTGAAGTTTTCTAATTACATTCAGAATTATAAGTGTTTTATGATATGAGAGTAAATTTACTCATGTATATTAGATCGAGTAGTTACACGTGCTCCACTTTATCAAATATGAATTATCCATGTGTTTGGATTAAATGACACTATATGTGCGGAAGCATGTGAAATTATAAAATAATGTCTTTAAAAAAATATAATTTTGTATAATTTGACCTACTTTTTCTTTAGCCAATTGATTTTGGCTGAATGATTGAATTCCTTTATATTATCATACCTCCCTCTGTGAGAAATTTCTTGGAAGCTGCCCCAATTCCCATCTTCATCTCAACGAGACGTGAAAGAAAAAGGACTACTTAAAGAAGTCAGAGGGAAGGCAAAATCTAGCTACATCGGTACGTCGCACAGGTCTAATATTTTGGTTGATATTAAACAGTAAAACTACGTTCTCCATTCAGGCTAATATTTATTAAACCCCTGACTGTAGTGAGCTCCATCTTGTGCTTAATTTTGCACTGTAGTGTGTCAACAAAAAAAGGAAAAAGAAAAAGAATCTTGCATAATATTAGGGCTTGCTGGTGGAATGAGAGTCTCACCGATAGTGGATGAGAGCAACTCAAAACTCAAAAGAGACCCAATGTACAGATATGAATAGGCACGTTCATGTGGGAGTGGGGTCGAGGGGACGAAGAGATACAGCTGTGACTTGCCCCTTGTTCTGATTTGAATGCTTATTCTAACACTAGGGCCGTGTGACTAGTCCCTTGTTATGATTTGAAAGCTTAGGCTTAGAATCAATTCTCTTCTTTTTTCTACAAGGGATCAAGTGATGTGCGCTGGTCTCTTTATGCTTTCCTATTTGTGGTGCACAAATTCATTGGTCTGAAATCAAAATGGTTAAGAATTTTGTTCCCACATCTATTCTTTTTTTTTTTTTTTTTTGTGGAAAAAGTGGTTAATCTATTGTTTTTGTTTTGGAAAAAGTGGCGAATCTATGCTTTTTGGGTCAATGTGGTGAATAAATTAACTTAATCTTTTCCGTAGTTGCCTGGTCACTTCTTACTCAATTTTATTGACTCGTAAGTCTCCCTCCTCATTTTATCTGGTTAAGGATCGTTGAAAGTTATCAAAACTTTAGCCAGTGTGAAAGATTTGAGAGAGAATAGAGAAGAGAGAAATGGCTGAGATTGCTGTGAGCATTGTTGTTAACAAGTTGGTTCCATTACTCGACCGAGAGCTAAAATTGTTGGAGGATGTCCGTAAAGAAGTGGCCAGCTTTAAAGTTGAATTGGAGAGCATTCAACCATTTCTAAGGGATGCTGATGCAAAAGCAGAGACCACAGACAGTGTCAAAGTTTGGGTGAAACAAGTACGAGAAGCAGCTCATCGCATAGAGGATGTTATGGATGAATATGAATTTCACCTGTTAGAACGGGCTAGTCAACATAGATTTTTCGGCTTCCTCCATAAAGTTGTATGGTTGATAAAGAAATCGAAATGGCGCCACAAGTTAGCCATTGAGATTCAAGATATTAATGGCACATTCAGCAAAATCAGGGAAAGACGTGACAGATATGCCTTCAATTTCTTAGAGGAAGCAGGCTCAAGCTCCACCAACAATGGTGTTGCATGGCATGACCCTAGACAGGAGTCCCTTTTCATTGAGGAATCCGAAAGTGTGGGTATTGAAGAGCCCAAGTGCCGACTGATTAATGAGCTGTTAGAAGGAGAATCAAAACGGACAGCAATTTCTTTGCTAGGCATGGGTGGACTTGGCAAGACCACTCTTGCCCAAATAGTCTTCAACAACCAAAGAGTGAAGGGAAAGTTCGAATTATACCATGCTTGGATTGCTGTTTCTCAATCGTACAATATGGTTGAGCTCTTAAGGACCATGATGAAGCGGTTCATCGAGGAGGAGGTGGTGGAGGTGTTTTCTGCGAAGGAAATTGATGCAATGGATCAGACGCGACTTATTCATGAACTGAGAGAGTTTCTGCTACAAAAGAGGTACTTGGTTGTATTTGATGATGTGTGGGATATAGACTTTTGGGGATCTATGGAACTTGCTTTACCCAAAAATGAAACGGGTAGTCGGATAGTCATCACAACACGTAAGGGTGATGTTGCCTCATGTTGCGTAAGATCTTCTACTCATGTCATTGAACTCCAACCTCTATCTCAAGAAGAGGCATGGAAACTTTTCTGCAAGAAAACATTCAAGTCTGACTTGGATGGTTGTTGCCCCCCAGAGTTGGAGGAGTTGTCTCTTGACATTGTAAAAAAATGTCAAGGACTGCCTCTTGCGATTGTCTTAATTGGTGGTGTTTTGTCACAAAGAAACAAGGTTGCATCCCAGTGGCGAATGTTTCATGACAGTCTCCGGTCGGAGATAGAAAATAATCCTCAACTTGCAAGTATCACAAAAATCCTATCCCTCAGTTATTATGACTTGCCTTACTACCTCAAATCTTGTTTCTTGTACTTTGGCCTCTTTCCGGAGGATTATTCTGTTAGACGTGGACGATTGATTCGTTTATGGGTAGCCGAAGGTTTTGTAAAAGAAGCCGCCGACAAGACAGTGGAAGAGGTAGCCGACGATTACTTGAATGAGCTCATTCATAGAAGTTTGCTTAAAGTATCAGAGGTGTTTTTTGATGGGCGAGTTCGGAGCTGTGTAATCCATGATCTGCTGCGCGAGTTCATTCTTCAGAAGCTCAACGAGATGAGCTTCTGCCAAGTTTTGTCAAACCAAATGGACACAAGTTTCGGTGGGTCAATCCGGCGCCTATCAATCTATAATAGTGAGGTAAAGGTTCAAGAAATCACTGGTCTCCCAAAACTTCGTTCAGTTTGCATGTTTGGGGAAAATGAATTGCCAAAGCGTTTTCTAAATACACTCTCTAAAACTTTCAAGCTTTTAAAAGTATTAGACTTTCAAGATGCTCCAATAAGAACTCTTCCTAACGGAGTTGGAAATTTGTTCCATTTGAGGTTTTTAAGTGTGCGAGATACAAAAGTATCAATGCTTCCCAAGTCCATAGGTAAGCTACCAAACCTAGAGACTTTGGAACTGAGAGGTACCAATATGAAGCAGTTTCCAAGTGAGATTCTCGGGCTCCATAAGCTGCGACATATTTTTGTAGGCTCTACTAGACAAGGAGTGAAGATTGCAGAGGGGATTGGATCGTTAGAAGCCTTGCAGCATTTATGCTATGTGGATGTAAACCATTGTGATGGCTTGGTTAGAGACTTAAGAAAGTTGAAACAGTTGAGGAGGTTGGGGATTTTAAATTTGAAGAAAGAAAATGGGGAGGATCTGTGCACTGCAGTTGAGAATATGAGGCACCTTGGTTCATTGTATGTTTGTTCAGCAAACAAGATGGAGGAAATTCTTGATTTGCAATCTATATCTTCTCCCCCTCCAGACCTTCAACGTCTCTACTTGAAGGGGCGCTTAGAGAAGTTGCCGGATTGGATTTCCAAACTTGAGAATTTAACGAAAATACGTTTTGTTATGTCAAAGTTATCGGATGACCCGCTTAATGTTCTTGGAGCATTGCCAAAGTTAATGGAACTGTGGATCGAAGACGGATATGATGGTGAGCAACTTCGTTTTGAGGCTACCGGATTTCAGAATCTGAAGATATTAAGAATCCACGAGCTGGAGAGATTGACTAGATTGAAGTGGGTGATGATAGAAGAAGGGGCACTGCCTCTTCTACATGAGTTAAAGATTGAGAGACATATCCAATTGATAGAGAGGCGTCCGGGTGAGCTACAGCAAAGAAACATCAGAATTTGGTGAATAATTGATGGCGTTTGGATGAACAATCGGTGCGATTGGATAAAGTAATTTGAAACTAGTACAGTGTGTTTGAATAAAGTAATTTTAATTTTACATAAATTTATAAATGATGAAATTTAAAATTCTATTATTTAAATTTCTATCAGTTGTAATTTCTATTATTTGAATATATGTATATGAAATTTTGTAAATAATATGAATTACAAATTTTAAATAATGTAGCCCCACCGACTACCCACCCATGCCACCATCTTCCCCTTCTTCTGAGTCACCAACCACACTCGTCTCTCTCTTGCTTTCTCTCTTCTCTTCTCTTCTCTTCTCTCTGTATACTCTCTATTTCTTCTCTACATATTAAAATTTCTTCACAAGATTGATTTTTTTTTTTCTCCAATTCCAAGAGCACAGCAACCAAAGATAAAAAAGGCATCTCCATTAATTGCATTTTCTTAGAATAAACTTGGAAATTAGGTTCCAAACATGGATCAGATTGATGGGGATCCCAATGGCAGACTAAACAAAGAAAAGCCCAACATATTCCAATCACAATCGTAACTGTTACCAAAAAAAAAGAATGGCAAGGTTGCCGTTGCTAACCATCATAATATTGAAACTCTGATCTGCCGATCTAGAAGGAAGTGAGAAAGAGTTTAGAGAGAGAAATAAGAGAGAAAAAGAAAGGGGAGGAGGTGACGAGGGTGGTTGGAGGGAGGGGAAGGAGGTGGTGTGGGTGGACATGGGTGGGCAGTGGGTTTTATGATTTTTTGTTTTTCTAACTTTTTAATTTCTTAATATTATTTGTGGGAAAAAAAAAAGTTTGTAGATGTGGCAAGATCTAAGTTACTAATGATTATTAGAGGGCTGAGATCGAAAGTCAGGTATAGTATATTAAGAAGAAAACTGGCAAATGATCCAAGTCTTGATGATGGTTGTGGTGAGTGGGTCTTTTTTTTTTAAATCTCAAATATCACTCAATTTGGAAATGACACCTATTTAGGTAGAATTTAAAATCAGAATTTATGACTCTCAAATTTTATAATTGTTTCCACGTAGAATTCTAAGATTTCCATATTAATGAGGCCAAACAAGGGAATTGGAGATATTCATTTCTCAAATTCTGACTTTAATGAAATACCGAGTTAAATTTCTCTATCCAAACGCACTGTTAAGAAATTTAAAATGTGATTTAAAATTTTACAATATGTAAATTTTCTTATTTGAATAAATGTAATCATAATAGAATTTAAATATGAAATTTATAGTAGTTTTATAAAAAAGTGATGGTGATGGTGTCAATAATAAAAATGATGCTTGTAGTGAATTGATGCAGCATGCATGACACATGACTATTGGTTCCGAAGTGATAGACGCAAATTTAGCCATTAGGGTCTCGGTGTTCGATTTTTGCGCACCATACTTTTTCGGAAAGAGAATGATGAGGCAAATCCAATTCACACGCCATGAGCGATAAGCGAAGGTGGATTTTGGCCAAATAAGGCCGTTTGCTAAGCCAAAATTGCGTAAAGTTTTTTTGCAGCGGTGTCAATAGTTGTGACTATGGTGGTTGTAGCGGTGGCATAGTGGTAGTGGTGATGGTATTATGATTAATTGGTCGGGTGATGGTGGACATGACTTTTTTTTTTTTGTAAAAATTAGAATTTTAAAAATTATACCAATTTAGGTGGAATTTAAACTTGAAATTTACAGTCCTCAAATTCCAAGTCACATAAAATTTATAAAATTCTGTATTTATGGACCTAAAAAAAGATATTAGAACATGTAATTTCTTAAATGCTGAGTTTTACTTAAATTTCAAGTTTTTTTTTTTTCCATCCAAACAAACCATAAAGGAATAGGAAATTAAACAAAAGGTACATTGATTTTAACTACTAACTTTTAATAACTTTTTAGTTTAGGTACCAAAATTAAATAGTATTTTAGATTAGGTACTAATTTAAAAGTCAAACAAAAAAATAAAGTAAAAGGTATTAGAATTTACAAATATTACATTACATGTCACTACAATAAAAAAATAAAAAAAATATTTCATCACAAATATTACATTAATTTATACTATAATATATTAAAAAAATTTATCAATCCAGTCCCAACTTAACTGTGACTGTCTTGGTAAATTGAAAGAGACAACTCACACCACTATATTAGGTATTATTTTGAGTAAAAGTATTGTTTTGACCTCTATTTATACTATATTGTAGTATAATTTCTCTAAAAAAAAAATTCAATTAAGTCACAACTTAACTGTGACTGTCGTTCAGTCACAATTAAATTTGAAGTTGTGAGTGTCGTACAGTCACAACTAAATGTAAAGTTAAGACTACATTTCAAATTTTTAAGATAATATAAAAGCTTCAAAGTAATTTTGTCAAAACTTTATAAATTTTAACTAACACCCATTATATGTGGGCCAAAGGACAAAAATGTCAAATGAAAAAAGCTCAAATTAAAGAGGTCACAATATGTTTGTGACATAATCTAAAAAATTACATTTAAATTTAGTAGTTCAATTAAAATATTATATGGTCTTTATGTTATACCAAAAAATTATTAGAATTTGATATTTAATCTTAATTTACTATTAAATAAACAATCTTCTTTGATTTGAATATGACAAAGCAAGGTAAATTTAACTAAACTTACAGATAATTTAATTAAATAGCCTATTTTCATATCACTTAAGTTTTTTTGATCCCCCCCTCCCAAAATTAAGCTTTTTTATTTCTTTTTTGTATAAAATGTTCATAACCCCGTTTATATAAAACTCATTTTCTGTTGATATTAATAAGAATAGTATCATGATTTGGCATCTCGTGTTCATATTTTAAGAAAGTAAATTTAACATGCTGGGCCATAGTATTACTTATATTAATATTAGTAATAAGGCTTTTTTACACTACATGGCTATATAGCCTAGTATGCTTTAATAATTAACAAGTAGGTGGAGCCTAGCAAGTTAGCATACAGTATTCTAAAATTATCAATTTAATAAACATGTTAATATAAAACATATTGAGTGGAGTGTATAGAAAATATCCACTTTGCTTTGCCATTATGCCAATTGAGTGGCGTGTTGGACTCTGTCAAATTGTGGCATATTATAAAAATAGTATTACACCCTAATTGTTTTGATTTAGCATCAACTCTAATCAAGCATATTTGACTTAACACCAAGCATATACTAAAGCCAAGGAATTAAATTTCAAAAATTTTGGTGAAATTTTGTCGAAAATTTTATTTTTTTAAGGTGTCGAAATTAAAATACATGTTTAATAATTTTTCGAGAAGATCTCGTCGAAATTTCGAAAATTTCGACGAAATTTACCGAAATTTTTCGAAATTTATCGAAATTAACTGAAATTTACCGAAATTTATCGAAATTATCGATATTTTCATATTTTATCCAACTTCAGAAATTCATAAAAAATAGATCGAGACTCCAAATAATTTACCGAAAAATTCTACGGACTCGTATTGATGAATACTAATTTCCTATTACTTCAAAACAATCAAATTGCTTTCAAAAAAATTATGAAAAATCCTACTCTTATAATTTAATTATGAAAAAAATAATAATCGTCAAATTCTTGAATTTTTCATTTTCTAAAATTCATTTCCACACAACTAAGCTCTAGAACCACAACCAAAGGTTTAAGTTAGTTAAATTAAATTTAAAGAAATTTCTAATTCCTTTAAACAAATTTTAAAACAAATTTGAAAAATTTAAGTAACAAAATTACCATAAGCCAAAATTTGGGTTGTTACACTTAGTGAAGACACAACTTGGCTAGGTAAGAGACACGGGGAAAAATGAAGGAAAGATTAAAAAAAAAAAAGACTGAAGAGAGAGGCACGAGGAAAAAAAGTAAGGAAAGAAAAAAAAAATGAGAGTGGGAGGGTTTGGGGCCTTTGGGCAATTGGGTTTGAGATTTCTTTTAGTTATTTAAACCTTAAACTTTAATACATTTCTAATTTTCTATATAAAAAAATAATTAAAAATATCCTAAAGGCTTAAAATCTAATATTCTAAAAAATATAGAGTATATAATGTTTAATATATAGATTATAAAGTATAAACAGTATTAGGGTATATAGAATATATAGAGTATTAGAGTTTAGATTTTAGTGTATAATGAAATTATACAGTAGAAAGAATATACTAATTTTATTTATTCATTATACTAATTTTATTTAACAGTATTTGCTCCGACGCGCATTATATTCATCTTATATCATATAAAATCTCCTATATAATTTGATTTTTTCAATTTAGTAGATAATATGTTAAATAAACATACGGTAAAATTTCATTCAAAATTTTTGTATTTTACTAATAATTTCTGTCATTTTCATCTAATTTTTGTCAAAATTTAAAAATTTTTAAAATTTTCATCAAAATTTTATCGAAACTCAAAATTTTATTCCTTCACTAAAGCACGTCGGGATATCAGTATTGTTTATATTAATAAATACGGTAATAATAAACAAGATAAGGTGGAGTGTACAGCTAGCAAAGTTGTCGGGATATCAGTATTGTTTATAACTTTATATTAATAAATATGGTAATAATAAACAAGATAAGGTGGAGTGTACAGCTACAGCTAGCAAAGTTGTTTCTTATCTCCTTGATTGGCGTGGATTCCCCTTGACTTTAACCATGCCCTTTTTATGAGTGATTTGAGAGAGGGCTGAATTTCCCAGCAGGCAAGTAGCCTTTGTGATGGGAGATATTTTGAGGGTGTCAGAAGGTTGTTCATGCGCGTGGGTGATTCTTGATGTGATGGGAGATATTCGTTGGTGATTCTTGATGCTAAATTTTTTTTGAAAAGATGATTAATTAACCAATAAATAAAATGAACAATTTGACCGTTTGAAACTGTGACGACTGTTGCACTTTTTGTAATGATTGTATCTTGATCGCCAAAAATGAGAGGGTGGACCGCAATGATACTCCGATGTCTAAATAGAATGTGTTCAAAGTAGTTGCCTTGTCAATAGGTACTAATTGCGTACCTTAAATCTTCACCAATATAGGTACTTATAAGATCGAATTACCTGATCCTCAAGGTACCATGATTTTCATGTCTTCATTATCCATGTGTGTCAAGCATGATGTAACTCTCTGAATTTTTGACTTATGTTAATTTTGTTACTTAAGCTCTAATCTTGTTTTTAAGATTTGTTTAAAAAAATTAAAGTTTTTCTTCATTTTGTTTTAACTAACTTAGACCTTTGGTTGTGATTTTAGAATTTAGTTCCTTGGAAGTGAATTTTGGAAAAGGAAATTCAAGAGTTTTGTGATTATTTTATTTATGTTCATTTTTTGGAATTAAATTACAACAAGAGGATTTTTCATAATTTTTCGGGAAATGATTTGACTATTTTGAGACTATAGGAAATTAATACTCATCAATACGAGTTCGTAGGATTTTTCGGGAAATTATTTAGAGTCTCAAGTTATTTTTGCTGAATTTTCGATGTTGGAGAAATTAGAAAAAAAAAATTGAAAAATTAAAAAGAATTGTTGACTGGGCAGACAGCCGCCCACGTGGTGCGCTGCCATTCGCCCAGCCAGGCTGACAAGGCGCCTATCGTTGTTTACCAGGGCATTCTCGCTATGGCAGCTGCCTTTTGCAACTGACACCATAGTTATACCTAATGTATATCGACTATCTAATTTATTGTTATTTATGAGTTTTATACATGTTTACCATATTGCTATACAGTCGAGTCATAAATGTTTTGAAAAAGATTTCAAAAGAAATGTTTAAAAAACTTATTTTGGATGATTTAAGAATCCGACAGAAAAGGATTTTCACTATGTTTTTCATTGAGAAAGGTTTTGTGTTTTCAAACCTAGTAGTGTTTCCTGTGGAGAAGCTATGATCGTATGAGATGCTTACCTCCAACATTATTTTTGTATTCCTTATTTATTGGATGTTTTTATAAGTACGAACATGGTAAAGAGACGAACTTGGACAAAAGTCGAGCAGCGCAGCATCTTGAGAATTGTCAATTTCCTGAATTCAATTGGTGTTGTTATTTAATTGATATCTCATGTTTTGTTGATTTTTTCTCCATTATTTTGAAATGGTTTTGTGTTATTTACTTTGATTATACGTTTGAGTAGTTTTGAAATCTTTATTTTTTACTTGCTATATATTTCAAATTTATGTAATTCTTCAAGGTTGCAATGAACTACCGTAACCTTGGGGGTTGGTTTTATAAATAAGTTTTATTTTTACTTCACATGTTTTTCGCTATTAATTATCTCTGATTCAACCCGTACTAAACCCAAAAGGCTTAACTCGCCTTGAGTATCTTAGAGATTAATATTTAATTTAGTGGTATTAATTTCTTGAGACATTCAAGATGGGTACCTCTATTGCATACCCAAAATTCGAGGTATGACACATAATGTGCGTGGGACGGACGTTAAGAGATCATGGGTTAGTTGCAGCTTCCCCAATATCTTTGTCATTTTCTCAAAAGTGAAGCACATGTTAATTTTTGACGGAATTAGACGTGGATCCCACCAAGGAATAAAATTTCGAGTTTCGAGGAAATTTCAAAGTTTTTTAAATTTCGACAAAAATTAGACGGAAACGACGGAAATTGTTATCAAAATACGAAAATTTTGAATGAAATTTTACCATATGTTTATTTAACATATTATTTACTACATTGATAAAAAACATTGAAGAAACCAAATTATATGGTAGATTTCATGTGATATGTGATGAATATAATGCGTGCTGGAGGCAAATACTGTTAAATAAAATTAATATAATGAATAAATAAAATTGGTATATTTCTTATACTCTATAATCTATACACTAAACTCTATACTTTATATGCCCTGATATTACATTAAACCTTATATACTCTATATTATTTAGGATATGGTATAAGATATTAGGATTTATGTCTTTTAGAGTATTTTTAATTATTTTTTATATAGAAAAGTATTATGATTTAGGATTTGAAGAAAACTAAACGAAATCTCAAACTAATTTTTTTTCTTTCCAATTGCCCAAAGACCTCAAACCTTTTTTTTTTTTCTCTCTTTTCTTTACTTTTTTTTTTCTTTCCTTCATGTGTTCCACTTTTTCTCGTGAGTCATGTCATGTCATGACTTTCTTGTTTTGTTTTTTTTTATTTTCTTTTATTTTCTCTTTTTTTTCCTTTCCTTCCTGGCTTCCACTTCACTTTTTTCTTTCCTTTCATTCATTGCATCCAACACAGATAAGAAATTTCATGTTCTTGCCAAGAAGTTCTTCCTTCTCATTTCTCTCTGCCAGTTGCTCTCTTCTATCTCCTCCCTCTCCCTCCCCCCAATCTCTTCCAGTCTTCCTCAGTTCCTCCTTCTCTTCCCCGATCTCATCCTCCTTCTCCTCTCCCTCCCCGATCTCCCTCCCTTTCTTGGCCACCCAGATCTAGAAGGAATGGTGGTCCGGTCACAAGCTAGCAAGGAGAAGACGTCTATGAGCAAAATTTTTGATAATTTCAGCGAAATATTAACGAAAAAGTGACGAATTCGTGTTAAAATTTTCATACCCCCCAAAAACGAAATTTAACTCCTTTGATCCCACATTGCAACAAATAAAAAATTTTAGTGGCAATGTGACTCAATATTTTCCCTAGGTGGCAATGTGACCCGAAAGTCTAGGGGGCATAGTTGTAATTAACCCTTATCATAAATGTAGAACAAAGATATAATAAGAAATTCTCACTCTGTAATTTTACCAAATTGATAAGCGAGATAAAAGCAAGAAGCCAAGAAATACGAACTTAAGGAATCTGTTGATGCAAATTTCCGTAAGAGAGATGCAACAACTTAGGGGTAGTGACCTGGCTGATCCAAAGTCCTGCTGGATGATGATGATGTGATCTTCCTGTAGACAAAAACAAGATCAAAGGAGATGGACCGGTGTGGTACCAGCCAAACACGCTCCGATGATGAAATCAGTGATGTGTGTTTGATGGTGTTTAGATGGAAGTGAGGAAGAACATGTGAAGAACTTGGGAGAATGGGAAGAACAAGGCAAATGTTCTGGGTTATTCTCAGCAAGTTGGGTATGCTTTTGGTGAGCCAAAGTTTGTGCAAGTGTTTGCTTTGTGATGGCTGGATTGATCGATCGATCCCCCAGTTTGTGCACATATGTTGCTTTATATATGCAAAGAAAGACGTGATGAGTAAGTTACCTGCATGTGAATGAATGGTTGCCAGAGACTCACGCGTTTGGTCAGGACTAGTGACATGCACAGCTACTTACCTCATTAGCATTCAATGCTGCATTGATTGCTCCATTTAATGCAATGATGGAAGGTTCAGGCAAACTGCCCCAATAGTCATGGATGTAGGCTGAGATATTCCATCTGTAAGAGGATTTGTGTCAGGTGCATTTAAGCGTGGCGGTTTCGTCTCAATGTGATCCTCCTCGGAGTGGCAGCGGGTTACCGAGCCGAACTGGACATAGATCTCCATGAATAATCATAAAGTTTGTATTGGATCGGATCGGATGCGGATATCCATGCCGAGCCGATCCAAATGCGGTTGCCTCTTCAAATCGTAGCCGGCTATGACTAGAATTTGGAGAAGGTGTTCGTTTAGTGGAGAGCCGAGGCAAACTCAATCCGAGACGAACCGGGTTGATCTATAGGGAAGACGATCATTCGGACTTCCGGAGATCCACAGATCGGGTCGGATCGGATCTGGAGGGTCCGTTGTGAGGGCCGATCCGACCTGGCGGAGAAGATGCCGAGCCATGTGGTGACGTGGAAGTCAAAACACGACCGTTGAAAGTCAACTCCAAAGTTGGTTTTGACCAGCCACGTGTCGAGCCATGATTGGCTGATTGGATTGGTGTGGGTTTTCCCACAAACAGGAGTCCCCCAGCTTCCGATCCGAGCGGACAGTGGTGGATTGGAAGTTGAAATGTGCTTTTCCCTGGGGAATGATATATCGTTTGATCCGAACCGAAATGATATCGGGTTCCGATCCGAGCAGGCCAGTCTTCCCGAAGATCCGAGCAAACGATGACTTGTATTTGGCCAAAATATCTTCGAGGACAGGTGAAGAGACGTTTGGTGTCTGCATGAGGGAACGTAAGGGTCACATCATTTATGGGTATTTTTAAACGTGGACACGTGGCAAGATCTGGCATGTGAAGCGCCAAAAAATGAAGGGCTGAGATCTGATTTGCATGGGGTATAAATCATGCCTTTCTCTCTCTTCCCTCTCACTTTCCAGTTTTTTTTCAGAAATCCCCACTCTCTCTCTGCGAACTCTCTCCTCCACCGTGATTTTCCTCCCTTCTCCGCCGTCAGTGCAGTTGTTCGGTCACAGTTCCGGCCGAGCGTAGCCACAGGCGAAGCCATTCCGAGTGTGTGAGGGGTGGAGAGATTGACCGGACAAAAACCAGTAAGTGATTCTGTCCATTTTTGAGTTTTTTGTGTTTTCGGGTTTTGTTCTTGGTGTTCTTGAGAAAAAGCACTTTTCGATCTAAAAAGGTAAGAGAGAGAGTGAGAAAAAGTGTTTGACATGTCAACAACTGATTCGAGCGGTAGGCTCGGCTCGGGGGAGGCATTTGATGGGGAAAGTGATACCGAGCTGAGCCGAAGCCCACCGGCGGGTGAGGCGAGTTGGGACGGTTCCGATCGGGAACAAGGGGTGGCCGAAGGCGATGACGAGGAACCTCTGGACGTCGAGCCGATCGCGACCATTCCGAGTAGACTCACCTCGACCTCAAACGAAAGGGACAGGGGTCACGATGCGTCAACCTCGGCTCAGCAGGTGACGGGGAGTCCGATCGACCCGGACTTCTACGAGGAAATGGCGTGGAAGGCCGATCAGATCCCCAATGAGATGACCGAGTTTCATCTCGGGGATTTGAGGGACAGGTACTCAGTCCCTGAATCCGTATTGATGAGGTTGCCGACCAGGGGAGAGAAGCCGAGCCAACCCCCAAAAGGGTGGGTGACAATGTACCCCGAGATGTTCGAGAACGGGGTTCGGCTTCCTCTGCACCCCTTCCTGCAGGACTGGCTCGCGACGATCGGCGCGGCGCCGCACCAGTTGAACCCAAATGTGTATAGAATAATCTTGTCTATGCACATCTTGTGGCACAAGGTGCACAAGTGTGTGCCAGACAAGGATCTTCTGTTCTGCAACTACGCGCTGAGGTCGAAGCAGAGCGAGCTCGGATTCTACAACCTCCAGGCGTACTCGGGGCCACTCTTCGGTGGGAATCCCTCCTCCCAGAAGACATGGAAGAAAAGATATTTCTTTGTTTCTGGGGATTGGGAGTTCGCCGATCCGAACATTCTTCCTTTGGCTCGGGTTCCTAGGGCGTTTAGGATTCCAAGTGGGCACTGGATGTCTGGGAGAGCCGATCCGAGAGTGACTTGTTCATTTTGTTTTGTTTGATTTTCGAAACTGACTCTTTATGTTTCATTTTTACAGTTAGCTGGAACAAGTGCAAACTCCGGGGCGAACTCAGGGATCAGATCGCCGCAGTGAGAAGCTCGCCCGCGGAATACCTGTCGACCAAGTTCCTGCTCGGGGAAACCCAAATCAGGTCGAGTGGGATATCCTGGTTCGTACCCAGGTGGAATCCACGAGCTGAGAAGGGGATGAATCCCGCCGAGCTGGAGGCTCGTCTAAGGAAGAAGGCGGCGCGGAGCGTCCAGAGGAGGGCCACGGGGCGGGTCCCTGCCGAGCCGGTCCAGGCTCCCGTCGCAGCGACAGCTCAGCCCGGACCTTCTGTGCCGAGGTTGGCTCGGCAAGGAGAAAAGAGGAAAGCCCCCCAGATCGAGGCTCGGGTGGAGAAGAGAGCTCGGGCCGAGCCCAGTGGTCCCAGTGCCGATGCGTCTGGCTCGGCGTCCCTGAAGACGGTGCAAGTAGACCCCTCCATCGAGCCATTCGTCACGGGCTTTAAGCACATGATAACGCCAAAGATAGTGGAGGGGCTTTGGGCCGGTCAGGAGGAGCCGAGCTTCAGCCAAAAGGCTCTGAGCACGTCTCGCCAAGCCATGTTGGTAAGTCATTTTCACTTCGGATTATCATGTTTACCCGCTCGGGTCGGATTAATAATTTTTTGTTGTTTTGCAGCTCACCCTGAAGCAATTTGAAGCTGCCCACGCCGTTGTCGAGGCCGAGGCAAAGATTGAGAGGTTTCGGGAGCGGAACCGGGAGCTCAGGGAGAAGCTGGCCGAGGCCGAGCGGGCGGTCAAGGCCGAGCGCGAGCGGTCGACGGGTATGCGGTCCAAGTTGGCCGAGAGGGAGGTGGAGGTCGCTCGGCTCGGGAAAGAGCTTCTAACCTCAGAGCAGAAAGTGGCCGACCTGGGGCAACTTGCCGACCAGCTCCAGCGGGATGTTGAGGAGGCCGAACGAAGGGCGGTTGAGTCTCAGCGCCGGGCCGGGCTTCCGAGCGTCTAGGTGCTGGCTGATGCCCACTATGAAGGGTATCAGGAGCTTCTGGAGGAGATCCTGTCGAAGAGGCCGGACTGGGATGTCTCGTTCCTCGGCGAGTCCGACGGCGAGGAGGATACCCAGGGAAGTCAGCAGGAAGACCTTCCCCCTCCCGATCACCAGGTTCTCGTCGAGGCGGTGGCATCCGTGGCCGAGCCAACTCAGGAGGATCCCCCGCTGCCGGAATGCGAGCCGACCCCAATCCCCCCAGTCCCCGAATCCGATCCCAACACTGAGATGCAGATCGGCGGGGTTGAGGTGGTGCAGCTCGGGGAGGAGACGCCCGAGGAATCCGTAGAGCCGATCCAGAAGGGGCCTGCCGAGCGATCTGCCTGAACCAAACTTGTATTTTTGTTTTTGTTTATTCCCGAGCCAATGTGTGGCTCGGGTTTGATATATGTTTGAACAATTTTATTTATGTTTTTGAACCATTTGTTAATTTATTCAGTATTTTCTCTTTAAACAAGTTGTTGTCAGTTCGGCTTGGACATGGAACTTAGAGACAAAAACAAGTAAAAATAGGTAAGAAAGATAATGAAGAAATAACATTCATGCTAAAAACAAAGGCATATTGAGATCGGCTCGGCCGAGCGATTGCGATGGAATAATCTGTAATGATAAATTACAACTTGTCTTCGGATCAGCTTGATAAGCATAATGAAGATAAGTAGGAATTAAAAAACCCTAACGATTTCAGATCAGGTCGATATACATACCGAAACATTAGGAATTTTGGTTTTGAGAAAAATATTCAAACTTACTTTTAGATCGGCTCGGTATGCACGATGAAAGTTTGAGTTTGAGAGTATATTTTTCTTTTTGGAAATATCTTGTCGAACGTTAGGACTGTAGAAAGTCACTTCGGCTCGGCCAGGGATTTTTATAGACCTGATAAGTCTGTACTATGCCGAGCATCGGGCCGGAAATGGCGCGCCAGCTCGGCACAGGAGTTTATAGACCTGATGAGTCTGTAATAAGCTGAGCATTGGGCCGGAAATGGCTCGCCAGCTCGGCACATGAGTTTATAAACCTGATGAGTCTGTAATGTACCGAGCGTCGAGCCGAAAGTGGCACTTCGGCTCGGCACATGGATTTATTATTCTTTCGAAGGAAACACTTAGATCTTTCCTCTTTGTTGAAAGTGTATAGGAGTAGAGTCCCCAGTGTTTGCTTCGAAAAATAAGAAGAAGATGAGTCAAAATGTGTTCATCTTTTCATTGATTGGAACGAATGTTAGGTCGGACAGTCCCCGATCCTAACTACATTCTACTGATAATAAGTTTTCAGGTGTTCAGCATTCCAGCTATGCTTGAGAGGCTTCCCAGCCAGAGTGGCCAAGTTGTAAGTGCCAGGCTTGACTATGCCTGTGATTCTATATGGTCCGGTCCAGTTCGGATCGAATGAGCTCTCTTTGACGGCAAGAGGATTCTTCTTCATGACGAGACTGCCCAATCCGAAGCTTCTGGGCCTGACCCTTTGATTGTAGTATTTGGCTATCCTTTGCTGGTAGGCGGCTCGGCAGAGATTGGCGTCCGTTCGCCTCTCCTCGATCATGTCTAGGCCGAGCCGAAGTCCGGCGTCGTTGGTCTCCGGATTGTATGTGCCGGTCCGGAATGAAGGAGTCTCCATTTCGACCGAAACAACAGCATCGGTCCCGAAGGCCAGTGCAAAAGGTGTTTCCTTCGTGGAGTTGCGATAAGAGGTTCGATAGAACCATAACACCTTTGGCAAGAGTTCTGGCCAGTTCCCCTTAGCATTGTCCAGTTTGGACTTCAAGGTCTTCTTGATGATCTTGTTGATGGCCTCGACCTGTCCGTTCGATTGCGGATGGTAAGGGGCGATGAAGCGCAAGTTGATGTTCAGACGTGAACAAAAACTTCTGAACTTCTTAGAGTCGAATTGTTTGCCATTGTCCGCGATGATGGTGTGCGGCATGCCGAACCGGCATATGATGTTTTTCCAGACAAAAGTCTCCATCCGCTCGGCCGTAGTGGTGGCTAAGGGTTCAGCTTCGGCCCACTTGGTGAAGTAGTCGACTGCTACTACGGCCATTGTTACTTGCCCTTTCGCCTTCGGCATCGGGCCGATCAGATCGAGTCCCCACTGCGCGAATGGCCAGGGACTGGATATGGAGGTCAGCAACTGGGGAGGTTGATGGGGGACCGCGGCAAATTGCTGGCATTTGACACAAGCGCGAGAGAGATGATCTGCGTCTTTGTTCAGCGTGGGCCAGAAGTAACCCTGCTTGATCGTCTTGTAGGCTAGGACTCTTCCTCCAGAGTGGTTTCCGCATATCCCCTTGTGGATTTCTCTCAGTACATCCTGACCTTCTTGAGGGGTGACACATCGCAAGTAGGGTAGGGAGAAGCTCCTCTTGTAGAGCTGACCGTCGATCATGCTGAACCGAGCCGACCTCGTCTTGATGAGACGTGCTTTGTCTCTCTCTGGGGAGAGGATCCCGGAGACCAAGTAGCTGATGATCGGCGTCATCCAGTTCGGCTCGGCCTCGATCTGCATGATGGCAGATCCCTCTTCGGCAGTGCTAGGCCTATCCAGGATTTCCACTGGAACGTGCCTGGCGGATCCGGTATCTGTAGCTGAGGCCAGTCATGCCAAGGCGTCGGCTCTGCAGTTTTCTGCCCTCGGGATTTGGGACAACTTATACTCATGGAAGTTCCCGAGTAGCAAACGGGTCTTCTCGAGATAGGCAGTCATGCTAGGTTCTCGAGTCTCATACTCTCCCAATATCTGATTGACGATGAGTTGGGAGTCGCTGAAGATGTTCAGTTTGGTCGCGCCGAGCTCTTTCGCCAATCTGAGTCCGGCGATGAGTGCCTCATACTCTGCTTCATTGTTAGATGCTTGGAATCTGAAGCGAAGAGCATATTCCATCACAACTTGTTCTGGGGAGATCAGAACAAGCCCGGCTCCACTTCCCATTGTGTTGGAAGATCCGCCCACGTAGAGGGTCCAGGTGAGAAGATTAGCCTGGCTGCGATCGCCGTTTGTGTTCGGATCAGACGCGGTTGGTGTAGCGTCGACGCGCGGTGGGTCTTCCGTCGGGGCGGTTGACTCACAGATGAAGTCTGACATGGTTTGACCTTTGATGGCCGTCCTGGGACGGTAGATGATGTCAAACTCGCCAAGCTCGATTGACCATTTGATGAGCAGACCCGAAGTCTCGGGTTTTGCCAGGATTTGTCTGAGCGGCTGATCAGTCAAGACGACGATTGAGTGAGCCTGGAAGTAGGGTCTTAATTTCCGAGCCGAGCTGACCAGGGCGAGGGCCATCTTCTCGAATTTTGGATACCTGGTCTCGGCATCGGCGAGGGCTCGGCTCGTATAGAAGACTGGGTGTTGTACACCGCCGATCTCTCTCACCAGAACTGAGCTGAGAGCCGAGTCCGAAACGGAGAGGTAGAGAAAAAGTTCTTCACCCTCCGTGGGTTTGGATAAGATGGGAGGTTCCCCCATGTGCCTTTTCAGATCTTGAAAGGCCTGCTCGCATTGGGGGGTCCATTCTATGCCTTTCCCTGCTCCCTTCAAAGCTTTGAAGAAAGGGAGGCACCGGTCAGTGGACTTTGAGATGAACCGGTTCAGGGCAGCGACTCTTCCAGTCAGACTCTGGATTTCCTTGCGTGTCCTTGGGGACTTCATATTGATTAAGGCTTGGATCTTCTCCGGATTGGCCTCGATCCCCCGTTCGTTGACCAGGTAGCCAAGGAATTTTCCCGACCGAACCCCAAAGACACACTTGGCTGGGTTCTGCCGCATCTGATATACCTTCAGGACTCCGAACATGTCTGAGAGGTCCCTGACGTGGTCGTCCGCTTTGATGCTTTTGACCAGCATGTCGTCCACATAGACCTCCACGGACTTGCCTATGGAAGATCTGAACATGTGGTTGACCAGCCTCTGGTAGGTGGCTCCGGCATTCTTGAGGCCGAAGGGCATGACTTTGTAGCAGTACATGCCGCGATCGGTTATGAAGGATGTGTTTTCCTGATCGGATTTGTGCATGAGGATCTGGTTGTACCCGGAATAGGCATCCATAAAGCTGAGGAGCTTGTGCCCCGCCGTCGCATCGACGAGCTGATCTATCCTGGGTAGTGGAAAACTGTCCTTGGGACATGCCTTGTTCAGATCGGTGAAGTCCACGCACATCCTCCACTTCCCATTGTTTTTCTTCACCATGACTACGTTGGCGAGCCAATTGGGATAGTTGACCTCCCGGATGAACCCGTTGTTTTGCAACTTGGTCACCTCTTCAGCCATGGCGGCATATCGGACCGGATCGTACGACCTCCTCTTCTGACGGACCGGTTTGCACCCCGGGTCAATGTTCAGCCTGTAGGTGATCACGTCAGACGATATGCCTGGCATGTCATCGTAAGACCAGGCGAACACTTCCGCGTTGGCGCGGAGGAAGTCGAGTATAGCCGATCGCTGTTCAGGGCCGAGCTGGGCTCCTATTCGGACGAGCCGATCTGGTGTGTTATCCGAGATCGGTACTTCCTCCCAGGCCTCGGCTGGGAGTGGGCGAGAGTCCGAGTTCGGCTCGGTCGTGAAGTCGAACGTCTCCGCCCTTGGCCACCTGCCCGAGTCAGCTATAGAGTCAAGTTCCTGGGAGTTCGGCAGTTGACCTTTCTGCCTGATAGAGGTGGCGTAGCAGGATCGAGCCGAACACTGATCTCCCTAGATGACAATACAGTCATCGCCCACCGGACACTTGATGAGGAGATTGGCATAGTGGACGATGCAGTCGAGGTCGACCAAGGCTGGTCTGCCCAGGATGATGTTGTAAGCTGACGGCCGCTTGACGACGATGAAGCACGTCATGCAAGTCTTCTTAACTGGCCCCTTCCCGAGCGAAAAGGGAAGGTAGATGTGTCCGAGGGGCTGAACCACTTCTCCCCCGAACCCGACCAAGGCGAGTGTATCGGCCTCTAGCTTATCCTCACCGATGCCCATCTGCTCGAACGCAGAGTGGTAGAGGATGTTAACTGAGCTCCCCCCATCGACGAAGGAACGCGCGATGGTAGTTCCGGCCACCTCAGCCACTATGACGACCGGATCATAGTGGGGGAAGATGATCTCATTCGCTTCATTTGGCTCAAAGGTGACCGGTGCCCAGTCTTTCCGTTGTCTTTTGGAAGTGCTGGGCTGACCCGCTTGGATCGACAGGGACTCGTGAGCTTGAGCCGCCTGTCTGACGTACTCCTTCTAGGATCGGTTCGAGCTTCCCACAAAGGTTGGACCCCCGCCAATTGATCCGATGGCGGCGTCCCGGACGTCGATGGTGTTGGTGGGCTTCTTCAGCGCGGCCTTGGGTACCCTAGGCCCGCAGGCCAGGAATTGATTGATCTTACCCGCTCGGGCAAGAGTCTCAATCCCGTCGCGGAGGGCGTAGCAATCACCCGTGACATGGCCGTGGTTGGAATGATACTTGCAGAAGACACCATCCTTGATCTTTTATGGGGGTGGTCCCTTGATCTCCCTTGCAGCTGGGAGTTGGTCCTTGACCTTGGAGAAGATCGTCTCCAGACCGGCGTTGAGGGCAGTGTACTCCGTGTACTGAACGAACTTGGCTCCCTTGCCCAGAAGTTGGCGCGGTTCTTCAACTCGGGACTTCTTGGTTTGGGCCTGAGGCTTGGGGCTCGCGACCTCTCCTTCCTTCCGTTTGGCCGGGGTCGGCTTGGAATTCAGGGCCTCCACCTGAGCATCCCACTCTTCAGCCCGCGCCCATTTGGTGGCTTCAGCAGAGAGCTCATCGTAGGTGGATGGAGGGTTCCTCATAAGATGGGAGCGTAGTCCCCCGGCGAGCAGACCCTGCATAAGAGCGTTCTTAGCCGATCTGTCGTCGCAATCATCACACTTCGTGTATTCGATGTTGAAGCGGATCAGATAGGTCTTAAGGCTCTCCCCTTCCTGCTGTTTGATAAGCGACATATCGTTCAAGTTGTAGAGTCGTTCGGATACAACCCGATATCTCGTCAGGAAGGCTCTCCGGAGATCGGAGAAAGAGTCAATGGAGTTCGGCTGGAGAGTTCGGAACCATCCCCGAGCTGAGCCCTTCAAGGTTGAAGGGAAGATTCTGCACTTTGTGGCCTCAGACGCCTGACGTGCCTCCATGGCGTATCTGAAGCTGTCAAGATGATCGTAGGGATCCTTGGTCCCGTCGTACTGATCCATCTTGGGGGGCTTTGTATCCCGGGAGACTTCAGCATCCATGATTCTGCTGGTGTACGGGAGGGGGAGTTCTTCCCCGTGGTCGGTTCTACCGGTGTACCCCCTGGAGAACTCGACTTGGCCGAGCCGATCGTGGACACTCCGGATTTGGCTTTGGACCAGAGTTCGGACGAGATTTTCCACATTGTGTGGGGTTGGTTCGGCTGCAGTTTCCCCCAAGCGCTCGGTTCGGTCACCGAGTCTCTCGCTCACCGGCTGACGAGTGATCCTCTCGCCTACCGGTTGTCGATCGGACATGACCATGGTAGATCCCAGTCGGTCACTCGCAGATCGTCTCCCCGAATGAGCCCCTGATAGGGAAGGATCTTGGCTGGTGGTAGGGCCGAGCCTATCCCTGATTGGGACCCTGGGTTCGGCCGAATCGGTTGGACTGATGGCCCCCAACCTGGATCGGGCTGGGGGTCGCTGGCTTGTATTCGGGTCGGCACGGTTTCCCCCCAGGCCCTCGGGAGAATGTCTCCTAAAGGCCGCTTGCTTCTGCTGGAGGAGGCGGTGGGCTTTCAAGAACTCGGCCTGTTCGGCCGGGGGCATGTCCTCAAAGCCTGGAAATGTGCAATCCGCGTCTTGCCGAGCCGATCGATCGTCCACGTCAGCTGGAGTGCTCTGCCGAGAAGGAGATGGCGAAAAAACCTCTTGCTCGGTTCGGGTTCGACGCGATCGGAAATCCGATCTGTCGCTGTTCTCGAGCTGAGCACGATGACGCGCAAGTTCCTCGGCCAGTTCGGCCAGTTTTGCGAGCAGCTCATTGTTCTGCTTGAGAAGTGCATTCTCAGCGGCTAGGTGCCGTTGGCTCTCCTTAAGGAGTTTGTGAGCAGCCCTGATTTTTGAGGGACCTTTGGATTTTGGTGTCCTGGGGAGTTGTGCTCCCCTCGTCTTCTCAGGTGTCTCAGGCTGATGGTGTTCATCATTTTGAGACGCTCCTGAAGAAGAATTGCTGTCACGGAAGATGGTAGCCATGATGACTTGTTTGGAGGAAGAAACCTAGCACTTGTGGTGATGAACACAACGGCTGAAGGTGATGTTCCCACAGACGGCGCCAATCTGTTGATGCAAATTTCCGTAAGAGAGATGCAACAACTTAGGGGTAGTGACCTGGCTGATCCAAAGTCCTGCTGGATGATGATGATGTGATCTTCCTGTAGACAAAAACAAGATCAAAGGAGATGGACCGGTGTGGTACCAGCCAAACACGCTCCGATGATGAAATCAGTGATGTGTGTTTGATGGTGTTTAGATGGAAGTGAGGAAGAACAGGTGAAGAACTTGGGAGAATGGGAAGAACAAGGCAAATGTTCTGGGTTATTCTCAGCAAGTTGGGTATGCTTTTGGTGAGCCAAAGTTTGTGCAAGTGTTTGCTTTGTGATGGCTGGATTGATTGATCGATCCCCCAGTTTGTGCACATATGTTGCTTTATATATGCAAAGAAAGACGTGATGAGTAAGTTACCTGCATGTGAATGAATGGTTGCCAGAGACCCACACGTTTGGTCAGGACTAGTGACATGCACAGCTACTCACCTCCTTAGCATTCAATGCTGCATTGATTGCTCCATTTAATGCAATGATGGAAGGTTCAGGCAAACTGCCCCAATAGTCATGGATGTAGGCTGAGATATTCCATCTGTCAGAGGATTTGTGTCAAGTGCATTTAAGCGTGGCGGTTTCGTCTCAATGTGATCCTCCTCGGAGTGGCAGCGGGTTACCGAGCCGAACTGGACATAGATCTCCATGAATAATCATAAAGTTTGTATTGGATCGGATCGGATCAGATGCGGATATCCATGCCGAGCCGATCCAAATGCGGTTGCCTCTTCAAATCGTAGCCGGCTATGACTAGAATTTGGAGAAGGTGTTCGTTTAGTGGAGAGCCGAGGCAAACTCAATCCGAGCCGAACCGGGTTGATCTGTAGGGAAGACGATCATTCGGACTTCCGGAGATCCACAGATCGGGTCGGATCGGATCTGGAGGGTCCGTTGTGAGGGCCGATCCGACCTGGCGGAGAAGATGCCGAGCCATGTGGTGACGTGGAAGTCAAAACACGACCGTTGAAAGTCAACTCCAAAGTTGGTTTTGACCAGCCATGTGTCGAGCCATGATTGGCTGATTGAATCGGTGTGGGTTTTCCCACAAACAGAATCTATGTTCATATTAATTAATAGGAAGTCCGATGAAACATTCTTTAAACCTCAAATAGTGTCTTGGCCCAAAAAAAAAAAAAAAAAACCTCAAATAGTGGTTTCCAAAGTATATTTCTTTTCAACTTCCGAAGAGGTTTTCTTGAATTTCTTACCATGGCAGATGCAGAAAGCAGAATTTTCTAATAGCTATGCTTAAAACAACAATACAAATAAATAAGGGAATCAATGTGGACGATTAAACATGCAGCCAAGACAATTGTATGCTTGAAAAATTAGAAAATTACATAGCGAGACTTCTTATGAACACATTGTGATCAGATATCTGCAATCCACGTTAATAAGAAAGAAGTAACTCTATGAATTAAGGTAATCAAATGGAAGAGATCGAATATTAGAAACAAAAAAAAAAAAAAAAAACATATATATTGGTTAATTACAACTTATATGAAAAATATAAGTAGAATTTCATATGATGATTGGAAATGAGTAAAACTTGAGGTTCCATACAATCACTTTGACCAAGCTTGAGTAATAAGAAAACAACAATTATGGTAAAGATTGCTAATTAAAATTCAAACATCTACAAACACTACATGGGACTGGCCAAATAGTGAGTCCACTTTAGAACATTGACATGGCAATGTGTTTTCGAGTAATATTAGCGTAGAGGTTCTCACCAGTCACCACCTTTAATTGTGAAATGCTTGGAATCATTTGGATGGATACTAAAAGTAACGATTTATTCTGACGTTCCTCAGGTATTGCTCTCCTAGAAGCCCCTCTCTCAATGGTGTCCCACGCCCAATATGTAACTCTTGAAGAAGAGGCAGAGCCCCTTGGTCTATCATCACCGACTTTAATCCATCCATTGATCGGAGGTCTATTTTCCTTAGTTTCTGAAATCCGGTGGCCTTGAAATGAAGTCGCTCACCAACATATCCTCCCCAGAGCTCCAGCTCCAATAAATTAGGCAATGCTTGAAGAATATTAAGCGGATCATCCAATAACTTTGACCATTCTAAATGTATTCTTGTTACATTCCGAAGTTCAGAAATCCAGCCCGGCAACTTCTCTAAGCGCCCAACCAAGTAGAGACGTCGAAGGAGTGGAGGAGGAGAAGAAAGAGATTCCAAATCAAGAATTTCACCCCCATCGTTTATTGAACAAACAGTCCATGAGTGAAGGTGGCTCATATTCTCAATTGCACGGCACAGAGCCTCCCCATTTACTCTTTTAAAATTCGAAATCCCCAAACTTCGCAACTGTCTCAACTTTCTCAAGTCTCCAACCAAGCCATCACCACCTTGATTTGCTTCCACACACCATAACTTCTGCAAGGCCTCTAAAGATCCAAGCCCCTCTGGAATCTTCACTCCGTTTGCAACAGCGCCTAAAATAAGATGTCTCAGCTTATGGAGCCCAAGGATCTCCTTTGGCAACTCACTCACAAGAGAATTTCTCATATCCAAGGTCTCTAGGTTGTGAAGCTTACCTATGGACTTGGGAAGCATCCTTATTTTTGTATTTCGCCCACTTAAATACTTCAAATGGAGCAAATTTCCGACTTCTTCGGGAACATTTTCTATATTAAGAGCACCTTCGAAGTCTAATATTTTTAAAAGCCTGAAACTTTTAACAAATGTAGTTAGAAAAGGCTTTGGGAATTTATTTACCCAAAACAAGAAAACGGATCGAAGGTTTTGGAAATTAGTGGTCTCTGGAACATTTTCTTCACTCCTTTGGATTGATAGACGCCGGATTGACTCACCAGAACTTGGCTTCTGTTCTGCGGAAACATGGCAAAAACGCAACTCATCAGCATTTGAAAGAATGAACTCGCGCAGCATATCATGGATTAGACAACTCCGAGCTCGTCCATCAAAAAATACATCTGAAACTTTAACCAAACTTCTGTGAATGAGCTCATTCAAGTAATCTTCGGCTACCTCTTCCACTGTCTTGCCAACGACTTGTTTTAAAAAACCTTCGGCTGCCCAAAGACGAATCAACCGTCCACGTCTAACCGAATAATCCTCCGGAAAGATGCCAAAGTATAAGAAACAAATTTTGAGGTAGTAAGGCAGGTCATAATAACTGAGGGATAGGATTTTTGTGATACTTGCAAGTTGAGGATTGTTTTCTATCTCCGACCGGAGACTGTCATGAAACATTCGCCACTGGGATGCAACTTTGTTTCTTCGTGACAAAACACCACCAATTAAGACAATCGCAAGAGGCAGTCCTTGACATTTTTTTACAATGTCAAGAGACAACTCCTCCAACTCTGGGGGGCAACAACCATCCAAGTCAGACTTGAATGTTTTCTTGCAGAAAAGTTTCCATGCCTCTTCTTGAGATAGAGGTTGGAGTTCAATGACATGAGTAGAAGATCTTACGCAACATGAGGCAACATCACCCTTACGTGTTGTGATGACTATCCGACTACCCGTTTCATTTTTGGGTAAAGCAAGTTCCATAGATCCCCAAAAGTCTATATCCCACACATCATCAAATACAACCAAGTACCTCTTTTGTAGCAGAAACTCTCTCAGTTCATGAATAAGTCGCGTCTGATCCATTGCATCGATTCCTTGTGGAGGAAGCTCCTTCCTCCTCTCATAGAACTGCTTTATCATGGTCCTTAGGAGCTCAACCATATTGTACGATTGAGAGACAGCAATCCAAGCGTGGCATAATTCGAAATTTCCCTTCACTCTTTGGTTGTTGAAGACTATTTGGGCAAGAGTGGTCTTGCCAAGTCCACCCATGCCTAGCAAAGAAATTGCTGTCCGTTTTGATTCACCTTCTAACAGCTCATTGATTAGTCGGCACTTGGGCTCTTCAATACCCACACTTTCGGATTCCTCAATGAAAAGGGACTCCTGTCTAGGGTCATGCCATGCAACACCATTGTTGGTGGAGCTTGAGCCTGCTTCCTCTAAGAAATTGAAGGCATATCTGTCACGTCTTTCCCTGATTTTGCTGAATGTGCCATTAATATCTTGAATCTCAATGGCTAACTTGTGGCGCCATTTCGATTTCTTTATCAACCATACAACTTTATGGAGGAAGCCGAAAAATCTATGTTGACTAGCCCGTTCTAACAGGTGAAATTCATATTCATCCACAACATCCTCTATGCGATAAGCTGCTTCTCGTACTTGTTTCACCCAAACTTTGACATTGTTTGTGGTCTCTGCTTTTCCATCAGCATTCCTTAGAAATGGTCGAATGCTCTCCAATTCATCTTTGAGGCTGGCCACTTCTTTACGGACACCCTTCAACAATTTTACTTCTTGGTGGAGCAATGGAACCAACTTGTCAACAACAATGCTCACAGCAATCTCAGCCATTTCTCTCTTCTCTATTCTCTCTCAAATCTTTCACAGTGGCCAAAGCTTTGATAACTTTCAACGATCCTTAACCAGATAAAATGAGGAGAGAGACTTACGAGTCAATAAAATTGGGTAAGAAGTGACCAGGCAACTACGGAAAAGATTAAGTTAATTATTCACCATATTGACCAAAAAAAAAAAAAGAATAGTTCGCCAGTTTTTCCAAAACAAAAAGAATAGATTAACCACTTTTTCCCAAAAAAAAAAAAAAAAAAGAATAAATTCTTAACCATTTTGATTTCAGATCAATGAATTTGTGCACCAGAACGCATAAAGAGACCGGCGCACATCACTTGATCCCTTGTAGAAAAAAGAAGAGAATTGATTCTAAGCCTAAGCTTTCAAATCATAACAAGGGGCTAGTCACATGGCCTAGTGTTAGAATAAGCTTTCAAATCAGAACAAGGGGCAAGTCACATGGCCCAAGTTTTCAAAGTTAGAAGCTGTATCGCTTAATAAAAGTAGAGATACAGCTGTATCTCTTCGTCCCCTCGACCCCACTCCCACGTGAACGTCCCTATTCATGTCTCTGTGTACTCTGTAGTAGTAGTAGTAGTAGTGTACATTGGGTCTCTTTTGAGTTTTGAGTAGCCAAGCTAATTGGATGGGTGTTTCAAATGTGAGCCTGACCGATCGAGTAAAGAAAAGGAAGTGGCTGGGTCCCTTTTGTGTATCAAATTGTCAAGTGAAAATAAATGGTTTTTGCCAAGACTTGGTTTTTAGACAAAAAAAAAAAAAAAAAGTGGGTCGGAATTCGATTGAAATATAAAAGTAAAAGAAAGGCTAAGTGACATAAGTCGTCGGCCAGTTACATGGAGCAAGCGGCCCAATAAAAAAAAAAATTTCGATCGACCTCTCCAATTTTAGTTTGATAGAATAAATTCTGATAGAGTTGATAAAGATTTTTTCAGATCAAATTTATTATATCTTGAGTACTAAAAAATTCTAATCAACCTCATCAATAGTAGTCTAATAGGATTTATTTCGATCGATTTAGTAAATTTTCTTTTGATCGAATTTATTTCACTCTTAGTTTTGAGTATCAAATAGATTCCGATCGACAATTAAAAGAGACAAGCAACTCGATAGAAGTAAATTTCAATCAATTTTGAGTTTATTGACTTTGTTTTAGCTTTATCAATTTTTAGAAATATCAAACGGCCTTGTTGAAATAATTCCGATAGACGTTTATAATTTCGAGTGGACCGACTAGGTGCAGTGATACTTGCGTGAATAGAAGAAGGGGAAAAGGGGTGGCTGCCTTGATAATTGCCAAGTCAATTGGCTTTGGGCTGCCTGTGTATATACATGGAAAAGCTGCCAGCAAACTTGGCATTGCTATATGTGTATATATACATGCGACTAATAGGAAAAAGGTCTCCAAGCTAGTGGCGTGAAAAGTATGTTTAGCTATATATATATATGTATATGCTAGCTTATATATATATATATATGTGTATATATATAATAATGTGGCTTGGAAGATAATTAAGTATATTGTTATACATATGTATATATGTATATATATGCCAAGCCAAGTATATGGGTTTAATGACCAAAATGTGGTCTTTATTTCTTGAGTGGGTCCGGTCTATTATGAAAAAGAGACATGAAAGGTGGCCATCCAAAGTCTATAAATGCTCTCCGGCCTCTTTCGATCTTCTAATTCTGTCCGACCTCCTTTTTCCTACTCCTTCCTCTTTTGTTCGGCCTCCTTCCTATTCCTTCTGACCTCTTTTCTTCTATTCTCTCCGGGCTCACTGTCATCATTTTTTATAAAAATTCCTTCTATGCTACTCGGGCTACATCCACCCTCAAAGTATCCTTTAATTGGCCCGAATTGCCTTTTCCCATTATTTCCATCCGCCCAACTTCTCTATCATTTTCCACACCCGAATACCTTCTACTTAGCCCGGGTGACTTTCTTTCCCTATTTTTTATGTTTTGATCACCTGATCTCTTTTCATGATTATTTCAACCAAATAATAACTATGGTGATTGGGCAACCTTGTGGGCATGGCCAATTTGGTCAGTTAAAATCCATCCGAGCTACTTCGCCCATGGTATCAAAAATGTTATCCACCCAACCGCTTGCCGAAAGAAAATGCCTATATGAGGCCGAGAGAAAATGCCTATTCGAGGCTGGGTGACGATGAAAATTATGAGAATAGCTCGACTTGAGTGGGAAGAGGTCAAAGCATTTTATTAATTATTGATAGATAAGAAGCCCAATTTATTTTTATAGAAGAAAAGAGTGATTCCGGCCTATTTTGAGGCTGGGTCATCTCTTTCTTTTGTTTTTAAAAGGACGATGGCCTTATAATTTTTCTAGCATTTGGGCTGAGATTTTATTGATTTTATTAAGAGCCCATCTAGTCCAGGTGGATTTTATTGAAATTTCTTAGCCGGCCAATAATGGCTCCGCCCAAGTTATACAAGGATTACCCATTCGCCAAGGAGTCCTACTCAAGCTAGAATTTCACCCAAGGAAGAGCCCGAATCCGAGTTAAATATTTTCCTTAATAAAATTGAATGCAAGGTCAATACAAATCCTACCAAGGGAAGAATTCAAAAAGTGTTGGAGACTAAGTATCCCGAGTGAATCAAGAAGCCAAGGCATGCAAGCCAAGAGTCTAAGTTTGGAAAAGATTTCGATCAGTCATCAATGCTCAAGATCACGTGGTTATCAAGGAAGAATCCGATCGAAATCTTAAATTCAAGAGAGTTCAAATCTCATCCGTACAAGGAGTCTAGAGGGAATTCCGAGCCAAGTAATGACCCATTGCTATCCTAACCCTTATATATAGGTGCATTTGAGAGAAGAAGAGGACACACACATTCAACATTCAACACACTCAGACACCATGTCTACTTAATTTAGTCTCTCATAGTGTTTGTTCTAGTTTTTTTTTGCTCTACTAAGCCTTTGCTAGGCCTTGGTATCAATTTAGTTTTCTTGTCCATTTACTTTCAAGTACTCTAGGTTTTGTTCTTGCTCTTCAATTCAATTTCAATACAATTGCCTTTATATTTTTCGCACTTTACTTCCAAGTTCCTTTGATTTAGTTATTGTTCTTCAATTCTCTTCAGTTTGATGCACTCATTTTCCTTGCAAAATCCTTATTTACATTCTCAATTCAATCCATCTTCTTTGATTGTTTGTTATAAAACCTTGCCCCTAAGGTAGAAAAGAAAGTAGGCTGAGAGAGGTTCCTAGCTTGGCCGATCAATTGTTTGAATTAAAAAGAATCAGTTTAGGTGCAGTTACTCAACCCAATCACAATTTCATTCTAATTGAGCCAAAACTTGGCTTGCTGGTGGCACGCTCCGCACTCATACGAAAACGAATCAAAGTTTGCTTCCGGCCAACCTTGGCTAAAAACAAGTGAACAAAGGCAACTTAGGCAAGAATGAAGAGAGAGAGAGAGAGAGATCGAGATGCCAATAACAATATTATCAACTTTGCAATTTCAACAATTAAATAAAGATTAAGTCATGTACTTCAAGTTTTTGCCCCAGTAATAATATCAACTTTGCAATTTTTGTTGTGTGGCAGCTCAATTACTATTTAAATTCATGTACTTCAATTTTTTGCCCTAAAACATTCTTTTGAATTAATTTCAACTTCTTTCAGCTCTCTCTAACCAATCATGGGAAAAAAAATAGAGACTCTGAGTCATGTTTCCTAAACCATATATAAAAGAAAAGAAAAATAAAAGTATAGCAAGCGTTTATGTCACACCCTGAACCCCGGGTATGCAACAGAGGCACCTATGTTGAATGCCTTAAGGAATTAATACCACCAAATCAAGTATTAATCCCCCAAGATACTCAAGGCGGGTTATGCCTTTTGGGTTTAGTACGAGTTGGATCAAAGATAATAAATAGCGGAAAACATGTGAAGTACAAATAAAACTTCTTTATAAAACCAACCCCCAAAGTTACGGTAGTTCATTGCAACCATGAAAAATTAAATAAATTCGAAATACATGGCAAACATAGAATAAAGGTTTCAAAGCTACGCAAACGTAAAATCAAAGTAAATAACTCAAAACCATCTCCAAACAATGGAGGAAAAATCAACAAAACATACTCGACACGAGAAATCAATCAAATGACAACACCAATTAAATCCAGGAAGTTGACAAGTCTCAAGATGCTGCTCTACTCGACCTTCGTCCAAGTTTGTCTATTTACCGTGCTTTGTACTTATAATAACATCCAAATAACAAGGAAGAAAACAAATGTAGGGGGTAAGCATCTCATACGATCAGAGCTTCCCCTTAGGGACCTTGTCTAGTTTGAAAACCACAAAACTTTTTTAGTGTAAATCATAGTGGAAATCATTTTCTTATGGATCCTAAAATCATCAAAATAAGTTCTTCAAACCTTTTCTTTAAAATCATTTTCAAAACATTTATGACTCATGTACATAATTATAATCATGCAATTTCATAATAAATCATTCATACCTGATAGTCGATATACGTTAGGTTCAACTATGACCAGCTATTAAAAAAAATAGAATCCATAGCGAGAGTTGTCATGATAAACATAGATAGGAACTCGCAATTGAGATGCCATATCACTGCCACCTGATCAATCATGGATCCCTGTTTCGCACAAGCACACGTAGCCACATATTAGCTTGGCTAAACTCTCCATAATGTACTGATCAATTCTTCTAGAAGGTTTAGGGATTTGAACCCAAGGTCACGTGTGACAACGCTACCTTAACTCTCAAACCCCATCATAATAATAATAATAACATTTTATAATAATTTAAAAATACAAACACACACAAGAGTTCATAGTCAGGAATGTAGGATAAATCTCCCTACTTGGAATCCAATACTCTTCACGTATTCTCTTACATAGCTTGTGTATCTCCTCCGTCTCGAATCCATCGTCCTCTTGTCACGTCACAGAGAAATCCTTCAGTAACAGGTATTCCTAGTGTCCGACAATACGATAACTTAGTCAAAAATTAAATTCTACAAAATTTTGTTATGACCTATCTTTTTAGGTCACACGTCCCTAAATACTCTAGTTATAAGTGGACTAAATTCTATTCTTTAAGGTTTCTAAGTTTCAAGTTTTATCTTAAAGTCAAACTACTTGACTAATTAGTTTAGTTTAAAGCAATTCCACAAATTAATTTAGGTTAGAATAAATGAAACCTAAGTATTATCCAAGTGTTTAATTAATTAGTATTTCTCCAAAATATTTCACTAATTAACCACGGTTGAATAATAGCTTTAATCTAATTTAATCTTCATGCTTAGCCTAGCATACCATTAACCTTTAATTAAATATCCAAATTAAAGTTACAACTAATTATGCTTAATTAATCAAATAAATTAAGCAATTAAATCTTCAAAATAAACCTAGACATGCTTAATCAATAAATAAATTCTACTTTATTAATCTAAACATGTAACCTAATATTAAAGCCTGAGAAAAATAAAGCAGAAAATAATAAAATACTTACCCGGTTGTAGGCCTTTAAAGCTAAACTTCACTGCAAGGGACTCCTTCTCCTTGGCAAGCTCTTCAAAGAAAACTTTTTAACTATGAGAATTTTCTTGCCTTTTGATATGTCTTTTCTTAGAGAGACTCTCAAAGAACTAAGGAGTGAGTAACTATAACTTCAGTTGGTGGTGCAAGTGAAAATGAGGTATAAGGGTCTTTATTTATAGGCACAAAAGGGTGAGAAGAAGTTGTGAGTTTCCAATGTGGGATAGGATGTACACAACTGTCAAAAACACAAGAAAAACGATCTTAAACATCCATATAATCTCTATTAGTTGTAACCAACCTGTAAAACATATTGATCTAGGCCTTTCCTTGAAATTTCATTTGAAAACAATTTGACATAAATATATATATATATATATATAAACACCATTTCCCATTTTTGTTGAGGATCTCATACTCAAAGTCAAGCCCATAACAAGAAATGTAATTTAATTATTGAAAATTTTGCAAAACATGTTCATAAACAAAATCTCACTAGAAACAACAATTTTCAACCAAAACTCGAGATAACAAAGCTAAATTAAAACACGAGTCTTCAAGAAATACTTTCAAAACCAAAAGTCCAACTCACTTTATTATTTTTCAATTAACTCGAAGTGTCCAATATGAATAAAACATAAATTTCGCAAAAGTGTTCATAAAACAAGGTCCACTCACAAACCTTTTTAACTAAATTCATACTCATTAAATCAAGAAAAGAATTAAATTATAAAATGTGCAAAACATTTCGGAAACCAAAAGTCCACTCACCTCGAGAATTCTAACTTCGATCCTTAGTCAGATCGTCTTGTGCTACGGTAGTCTCGCCTATAAAATAAACAAATAAAAATACTATTAGTCCCGACACAAGGCATCTATGTGTGTGTGCTAACTTAATGCCTCACACGACTCTCGTTCAATCATAATGATTTTCAACATACCGGAATAAAAATCTATAAATGTCTCCTCATTCACCCCGAAAGCTTCGCGGCTCAACTCGACGTCACTCTCACTTCTAAAACTAAAACTAAATTTAAAAGGAATAAGCACAAGGCTTATTTCGGTCGGAAAGCTCATCTTAGAGTCATTTCGACATCGGTAAAGTCTCACATTTTCGCCCCAAACAACTTCAGCTTTCTCTAACAACACTCAATGCAGCCAAGATCAAATAACCCACTCAACAATCATTCTAAAATAAACCTACATTCACGAAATCACACTGGGTTTCGAAATCACAGTGGGTGCCACATAAAATGGTTGCCCCAAATTCCTCAAACACACTCGACCTTTCAGTCTTAATTCACATTTGAGGTTCCTAGGGATTAAATTTTCTAAACAAAACAACAAGAATAGTCCCCCCAATTTGAAAACCAAAGTAAATCCCGAAATGGCCTCAATTTCTCAAAATTTTGTTAGTTTCTAGGATTTGATATATTGGCTTTTTTCCTTGTCAAAATCATTATATTTAATTTTATTTAATCACTCACAAGCTCTAGGCTAGATTAAGGACAAGATCAGTTGTATTGAAGAAGTCAAGAATGAAGTAGCAATGAACAAAGACCCAAGGTATACTGCACTTCATGCATTTCATGAAAATAACAGTTTTTTGTCTATTTGACTAGTCTTTCACTGAACATAAGGACAATGGTCTTCACGTACAGTGGTTAAATGACAGTCATTGCAGTGGGGCCATTTCGGGTTTTTTTCTTCTTAAAGCCCATTTCATTTAAAGCCCATTTTCTGTTTTTCTAAACATGCATGTGCCCAGCACATGATTTGGTTCCCTCACTGAATCAATCAGATCAGATTGCATCTGATCACTTTCACGCCACTCACTCACACACCTCAGCACTATTTATCATCTTCTCCATTTTTGAATTTTGCAAAGTAAAGCAATATCTGATTTTACAGCTTCTCATTCATATCCTTAGCAATACTAGGATACCTCTCTAGAACAAAAGGAATATGCCCTTCATTTGTCTCTCGTGGACATCCATTGATTGGCTTCCACGTGGCTTGGGCAGACACAGTGAGAGTGTGTGTGTGGTGTACGGGTATATTATGTATCGGTTCAGACTTTTTTCGTGGGTGTTGATGAGCACATTTTTCTGTGGGTATTCTTGCTGCGTTTTAGCTTGGGTAATTTGTGTGAGTGCTCATCCTGTATCAAGTAAGAAAATGCTTTTAATTTTCAAAAACTAAATAATTTTCTTAACTTGTTATTCCTCTAAAATCTGAATGGATTTGAGTGTTGTTTAAAATCTTTTCACATATTCATAAACACACTCATTTAGATTTTTAGATTAAGGATTCTCCATTAGCCTTTTCATGTCTCTTGCTTGAGAAGGCTGATTTTTATAGAATCCAGATTTGCATATCATTTCACATATATATCATTGGAATCCATTTGCTGTGTGTGATTGGTGCCGTGCGTTGAAGAGCTCAAGGAGGAGCTACCAACGACATGAATGATTGATTGCTAGCTTCAAGGTGTTTGCACAAGGATGCACAATGGTAAGGAGCTGCCACTTAGTATTAGGACTAGAGTGATTGAGCTTGTTGTGTGATTGCTTGTATTGAAACCCTTGATATTGGATTGCTTGGTCAGTTGAAACAGACTTCCAGTTTTTAACCGTTAGTGGTTTTCTGGGTGAACAATCTTGTGCCTTGGTTGTTGTTTATTTTCATTGTGTTGCTAATTATTAAATCTATAAATTACATCACAAGATCACACACTTCACTTTAGCATGTTAACTTAACATTTTGAATGCTAAATGAAAGTTTGATAAATCTACCCACACACCACTTTAGTTGTAGATAGCACTGGGATGCCTACAATGATGGATCCTTTGAGTGCATAGGTTGTCACTCAATTCCTTGGTGTGTTCTAATTTGTGGTATTTACAAAAGTTGTTTTGGTTTTAGAAGTCAATATGTGTTTTCAGATTTTAGCTATTGTATCGTCAAGTCTACTTGATTAGTTCCTGAATGATCATATAAAACAAAAATTGGGGTCCGATTACTGACAGTGGATTTGATCAAGTTTATTAAGTAGATAAATCATCTAATACAAACTATCAAATTTGTAGTTTAAAATTTCAATATTTTAAGTTACAAAACCGAAGGAAATGAAAGGCCAATGAAAGATGAAGGAAACCCACCTAGAATTGGGATGACTGGCGCCGGATTTGGCCGGAAATTTGGAAGGTGTTGTCGTCGGGTTCGTGGTGTTTTCTGAGCATATGTCGTGCACAAGGGTGTTAGGCTGGCTGGAGGAGTGGCCAGGGAAGGTGGTCGGGGTTGGGTGGCTATGGTGGTTGGTCCATGTGTTTGCAGGGGGCGCGAGGGAGAGAGAGAGAATAGAACTAGGAGAGAGAGAGAGAGAGAGAGAGAGAGAGAGTAGAGGTCTGAGGTGGTTTCTTGGGTGTTTCTGCGTTCATAGAGATTGGCCGGTGAAGGGGATGGCTGGGAGGTTGTTGGCCGGTCTGTGGGGAGTTCACCGGTGAGTCTAGGTGGCCAGAAATGGCTAGCGGCAGCTAATGGTGGTGGTTGGGTCGGTATGTGCTCACTAGGAGCGCAAGAACCGGGGAGAGAAAAGGAAGAGAGAGCTCGAGAGAAGAGAGACAGAACTGGGGAGAGAAATGGAAGAGAGAGTGCGGGAGAAGAGAGACAGAACCTAGAGGAAAAAAAGAAGAAAAGAAAGAAAAAAAAAAAAGAAAGAAAGAAAGAAAGAGGGGGTGCGGGAGTCGGAGAAGGTTCTGGAGAGAGAGGGGCTGATTAAAAAAAAGGGCTGGATCTCAAATTACAAAAATACAATTCTAGCAATATCTCCATATTTCCTCCCCTGAAACTCCGATTTAACAATTGCTTTCGCCTACGCGTTTGTACGTTTAAACTCTATTTAACCATGTCAATTTCATAATTTTCAAAGATACCTCTCAATTAATTCCCATTAGAAACCCAACTTTTCTCTTGAGGGCAAAACGTCCATGATCTTAAATAATTTACCAATCTTGGATTTGAGGTTCGAAAAAAATTTCGTAAACTCCCATGGGCTTCTTTCGTTTTGTACCATATTTTATCTTCTTCTTATTATTATTATTGTTATTATTTTAACGGCTCGAATTTAAACTTTGAGTTCCCAAACTTTACTCACTTTAATTTAAATACCTCCATATAAATCTCAAACGTAAACTTGGAGTCTGATCGTTACAGAAAATCAGGATGATTGGAGGCCAGAGGTGGCTGGAATTGACGAAGAAAGGGGTGGCGGGCTGGGTGGTTTATGGCGTGTTTCCACGTGCGTGGAGGCTAGCCAGCACAGGGAAGGGGTTTGCGGGGTTGGCACCAGCGAGAGGAGCTTGCCAGTGGTCTGGGTTGGTCAAGCGTTGGCCGACGGCATGGCTTCCGATCGTGATTAAGTGTGTGTGCATAGGAGGTGCGGGAGAGAGAATAGAGAGTTATGGAGAGAGAGAGAAGAGAGAGAGAGAGAGAGAGAGAGAGAGAGAGAGAAATGTGTAGAAATTTTTGGAGAGAGGAAAGAAAGTATGGGCTGATTTTTTTTGTTATTTAAGTTGTTTGGGGTTTAAATTACAAAATGCCCCATTCTAGAATAAACATCTATAATTTCTTCCACAAATCTCTGATAAAAGATTCGTTTTCGTCTACGCGTTCGTAAACTCCGGCCAATTCTATTTTACCATCTAAAATCACAATTTTTAGGTATACGTTTCAATTTATTTCCTTGAAAGCCTAAATTTTCCATTAAGGGCATAAACGTCTATTTCCTAAATTTATTCACCAAAATCCTTACAACCTCAATTTTTTCCAACCGAACTGCAAAATTATTATCATCTCCAAAATTTATTCAACTTAATTTTATCGTTTCCAAATAATTCTCAATAATTCCAATAAATCCTTAGCAGCTTAAATTAATTCGTCAACCAACCTTATAGCCTCAAATTTTATATCCAAAAATCTCCCAACAATTTACAAAAAATTTTCTTGCGTCCCACAACTCAACTTTCTTTTGTGCTTCTTAAGTCCACAACAAATAAAATTCAAATTTCTAGTGAAATTTTGGGTCGGATTGTTACACTGAATATATAGGCCAAGAAGAGGTAATAAGATAGTTACTTGCATGTTGATGAGTGATGGACATGAGGCCATGTCACTAGCTCGGAAGAGTGTCATGCACAACTACCAAGCAAGTTTACATTAAATACAAATGTGACTGGAGTGTTGGAGAGCCCTAGCAGTCCCATCTCAAGCTAGTGTGTCAGGAACAGTGGGGTGTCAGGTGGTAGTCACTCGTGTATGACTGAGGATATTTTTCGGACCTTCGAGAAGAGCAGTGGACAAAAGTCCCCGAGCCAAGACGAGCACATGTCTCCCAAAATTCATCCCAAGTGTAAGGCTACGAAACATGTGAGCTCGAATAAACAGCTGTATTGGGCCGAACCAAGCCAATTGGTCATCAATTTGTTGGCGACAAGATTGTCCAAGTCAGTACCTGCTGTGTTCGGCTCGGACCGAACAGTGATGTTGGGGTCAGATCGTTGCGTGTCTGAGCCAGAGCAATGAGTTGGCTGTTGCGATTATCGAGCCAACTGTTGACTGGTCAATACGCCACATCAGCCCCTGTCAGGCCAAGTGTCAACATATGGTTTGTAGCTGAAGTCATGTGGATTTATCCACAAACAGATATATATATGTTCTTATTCTAGTTTAATAATCATGAATTGTATGTATGAACTTACCACTTGTGCATATGAGGAATGTTACATCATGTAGAAATTAGAGATTGGTAACCTTTAGTTTCTAAGACATGTTGAATAAGAACATGGTAATTTAAAAGCACATTTGTTGGATTATTTTAATTGCTTGAATTTCTCATTCTTAGGACCTTAAGCATCTAGTATTTTCTATGGCATGAACCCTAGATAGTTAACTATATCCTTGGTTAGGGTAGTTGATAACTTAAATGTGGATGTGCCTTAATTCACCTTGGTTGGGGATTAAAAGGAAATCTAATGTATTTAACTTGACATAATCACTTAATGTATTGTTTGTTACATGGAAGGATTAGGGTGAAACCCCTAACGACCCCAAATTCCATTCCATTAATCACATTTCTATCTTGTACGTAGTTAAGTTCGCTAGTTATTTACTTTCCAATTTAGTTACTTACCATCTTTCAAATATCAAAAACCCCAATTATTTTATATTTATTTGTTTCTCTAGATAAAATTGCATATCACTAATTAACCAATCCTCGTGGGATCGACCTCGTATTTACATGTTTTGCTATCTTTCCGACTTGTGCACTTTCGAGTGAAGTTTAGTGATCACTTTTGATGGCTAAATTTCTAAACAACAACTACTGCATCTAAAGCCTTTGGTAACCGGCATTGTCAATAGTGGCTGCGGTTGCGAAGTTGGCCATACCGTGAGGTGGTTGTAACGCCCCGAACCTCGAATCCATAAAAACACTGAAACATCAACCTTTTAAATCTGTTTTCTCTTTCCTTTGAGTCATGCACATAAATATAAATAAATAAATTCATTTCTTTCAAATAAGCATTTATGTAAAACCTATGTATAAAAACTTTTAAACAAAACAAAGTGAGTCCCACTACCTCGACTTCTCCTCACTGTCTCCTCAGCCTGCTTAACCTGCAAAATACAAATAACTTCATTGCACTATATCCATGGTACACCGGGTCATTCAAATAAACAACCCGGTAAGCTCACTAGAGCTCGTATGAGTGAAATGACGTAAATAACTAATCTCTATAATTTCCTCAATTCTCATACTCAAAAAAATAAGTCACAATAAAATCCATAATTACTCAATCACATAATAATTTCATTGCCAATCATCCAAGCATCAAGATAAACATAATTCCTCAAATTCACATCAAATCCCACCAATAATAATAATAATCATTCTGAAAATCAAATACCTAATCGTCAATTGTTAACCTCAACCTCAAATCATTCACGTCTTAATTGATAACCTTAAAACATAATCACCATCATTTTCACCTTCATGATTCAAGCCTAAACTTTACCAAATCCTAACAAACAATGCAAACAAGCAACCAAACAAACAATCAAACTATCCAATTTCACTCACATCGCTCTTTGAAATCTCCTAGTTTTAAAACTATCTTTAAAATCTCTTCTTTCAAATCCATTTTTAAATCCCCCCCAAATCGTAAATCAAACTCTGAAAAAAAAATAATACTCTCAAGCTGTAAGACTATTAAAATGTCTGAAATAAAATGCAATGCCTTACTGAAATTGTCATTTAAAATATTTACTGATATAATATCATTTCTCAAAATACTCCACAACTGAAAACTCACGCCACACTAGTACCCGGGGAAACTACTGGTCATATACTGCCGAGTCATCTCTAGGCAAGTGCAGAGCAATATGTGATGCTGGTCATATACCGCCGACTAGGCAAGTGCAGAACAATATGTCATGCTGGTCATACACCGCCAACTAGGCAAGTGCAGAGCAAATGATGGTCATACACCGCCGAGTCATCTCTAGGGGAGTGTAGAGCAATTCTATACCTACTGACGGGGGGGTACTAATATGGTGGTTTGAAACTGTTTTTGGATATCTCAAAAAAACCACATTTCAGGAATATTCATCGATCCAGATAAAAATTGAAAATATAATTCTTTCAATAAATCCGTTAAAATAAAATCATTCTCAAATCATGAAAACTGCTAGATCCAAATCATTTCCAAAGGACGAAAATTCAATAATAAAACTTCCCCAAAATAATGCCAAAAACCACTTCCAGAAACTATCCACACTCAATTAAATCAAAAAAAGAGTTGAATTATAAAATGTGCAAAACATTTCGGAAACCAAAAGTCCACTTACAGTTTACTTCGAGCTATACCAAATCCTTTTCGAAATTGATTCCTACTCATGACCTCTCACTTGTTTGCCACTCAAATCATACCAATACTTTCTCAATAATTATTTGATCATTCTGCATAATAATTGCCTAATCCTCATTCATTTACTTCAACAATAAACATTTCTTCTCTAATTCAGCAATTATCGTCATAGCATCTCTATAATTCCCAATTAATCCATTAGTCTCAAATCCTCGTCACTATATTCTCAAGATTTAAATCCTACAGTTAGCCTCCTCTAATATAAAGCAACAAATCACACAAAACAGACAATTCATCCACGGTACTCAACAGTGGTGGTTCGGTTACTGATACCGACCCATGTCAACTCATTTCCCTTGTCACCATGTTCTTTAAAAGGTACTCGTAATATATCCTCTTTCCAACTTTGTTTCTTATCATCGTTTATCACCTTCACACCGTTCTTTTTTAGCTCTTGTTTCAGGAACCGTTGAACCTTCAACTTATGCTCAAGTTGAGAATGATCCCAAGTGGCAAGAAGCTATGGCTTCTGAAATTCAAGCTTTAGATTTCAACCATACTTGGTCCCCTGTTCCACTGCCACTTGGTCACAAACCCATTGGATGTAAATGGGTGTATAAAATCAAATACAAAGCAGATGGGAGTATTGAGCGCTACAAGGCTCACCTCGTTGTTAAAGGTTACAATCAAGTCGAAGGCGTAGATTACCAAGAGACCTTTTCCCTAACTTCCAAGCTCACCATTGTCCGTTGTTTGATTGCTATTGCTGCTTCACGTAACTGGTTGTCCAAAATGTGTTCCTTCATGGTGACCTCCACGAGGAAGTTTATATGCTTCCTCCATCTGGTTTCAGTCGGCAAGGGGAGAATTTGGTATGCCACCTGAACAAGTCCTTATATGGCCAGAAGCAGGCCTCTCAGTGTTGGTTTTCCAAGTTTTCTATTGCTATTCAACGGGCTGGTTTTAGACAATCCATGACAAGTTATTCTATATTCACACATGTTGAAGGGAACTCTTTTACAGCCGTACTTATATATGTCAATGACATTTTACTTACAGGTAATGATCCTAACGCCATTGCATCTGTAAAAACGTTCCTCCATCAACACTTCTGGATCAAAGACCTTGCAAACCTCAAATATTTGCTGGGCATAAAAGTTTTGTTGATAAATTTTATTTGTTTATTTTCTTGCAAGTATACGAGCCTTGTAGTAAGGGTTGTATATTAACGAGGTTGAACCCAAGGGAGTGTTTAAAAAGAGACACACTTAGTTTAAATTTTATATTAATTTAGTTCTAACCTAGTTTAAAATATTTGTGAGTTGATTTTTGAGGTAACTAAAACAAAAAGGAAAATAAATGCAAGAAATCAAAGTGCAAAAATAAATACAAGAGAGAAGGTGTAGGAATTTAGACAATGGTAGAAACTAATGTCTTGGATTCCACACCACTATGTAACAATTAACCTAGAGCATTTATCTAACTGTAACGCCCTAGAAGTTTCCTATACTTTATTTTGAGCTTATAGAAATTTTTTGAGATTTATTTGGAGTCATTACTAATTTTCTGGAATTTATTTAAGGTTATTAGTAATTTATTTATTATTTTTAGAAATTAAGGAAAACCATTTCTAAGTATTCCCAAAATTATTCAACTAAGTTTTCACTACTGCAAAAATAGTTTGAGGCCTTAGTATTGAGGAACTCGATAAGACGAACCCAATTACACTAAGATCATATTTATCCGAGGATCAGATTATTTATAGAGAATTTCAAAAGTTAGATTGTAAATTTGAGGAATTAGAAAAATTTAAGAAAATAGGTAAACAAGCACTTTCGAGGACATTTTCAATGGTTTGGAGAAAACATGTAAAATATGGGAAGATAGTACAGAATGCCACGAACGACATCTTATTCATAGATTACATTGACGACCACGAGATAATTTCTGATAAATTTTGGAGGAAATTAGAGAAATGACAAAATTTAAATAGAAAACAAGGATCACGATCTTGACCGTTGACCGTTGATCAAGTTTGATCCAACGGAGGATTGCTTGGCAAGAAAATGGAGTGATGGCCAAGTAATGGACATGTGTCACGCCCACAATTTACCACCCATTTTCTCTTTTACTCATTGTACCCACCAAAGTGCTAAGTAGACCCACCAAGAATTGCTAAGTGTACCCACCTTGAAGCCTATAAATAGGAAGTCATTTCTCATTTCCAAATCACACCATAACCTTGAAAGCTTCTCTCTCTAAAGATTTTCTCTCTTTGTCTCTCTAAAATTCGTCCATTTCTCTCTCCTGAAACTTCCTAACTTGTTTTTATTATAATTTCTTCATCCGACGTCCGATTCGAGATCTGTTTTCGACCACGCGATTGTGACGTTGAGCCCGACCTTTCTAGATGGTTTCTAGGCCGAGACTTTATAGAAATTAGGCTTTCATTTTCAAAGGCTAAGTTAAAGCCCTAAACCTAGTCGAAGTTTTGCTGAAATGTTTTTAGAATTTTCTCCTGTTAATTAGATTCTTGTTATGTTTAAATTATAAAACCAAAGTAGTACCAAGGTTTTGCCTGTGGGAAGTCTTCAACCAGGTAACCCAACAACCTAACTTATTTAAATTACGAATTATTTAAGTTTCAGTTATAGTCGAAACGCTGCCCGACTTTTGTTAAGTAATCTACCTAATAATGGATTAAGGAAGATATATTAATGTCAAACTATGTGTTCTCTAGGCAAGTCCATAAGCAAACGGGCATTGGACACTGGGCTTGATATCCCCAGTCTCCCATGTACTTATCTGGGCACATCGTAGGGCATTAACTTATCAATTTTCAAGACTTTATTAAAATGAACTTGAGTAGAAACAAAATAGGGTTTCAGGAATTGAGCTGTTACTCAGTTCCTGAACAAAAGAATTTGACATGACTGTCTGTCTCTGGGTGTGGAGTCATGTGAGATAAAAAAAAACCAGCAAATACAGAGATTGGTCTTAGTAGACTAGTTTTCGGAAATTTTTGGGAACATGACTGAAAGGAAAGGTCATGCTAAAATTCTGTAAAAAATTACTTTTGACTAAATTATTGTCGAACTTGGACTTTCTAGTTACCCAAAAAGGAAGTCGAGACATTGATGCTGTTGGACTGCATCATCAGGTTAAGCTTGGATTCCAGGTAGGAGGAATCCTCACACCCTATCTATGAGACTTTTATTGTGTGTATGTATGATAATAAATATTGTTGCGTGCAAAAATGCATTGTTTTTGCTTGTCATATCGTATGGATTTTCGTGTGTTAAATAATTAATGATCTGAGAGTAAAAGGTTGTATTTTTAGAGAAAATTTTAGCTAAAGGACTACAACTATACCCCATGTCTCTATTCAGAACTGTTGATTGTTTTCTTACAACAAAATAAACATGCATCTCATTCTAAGTATACTCACAAGTGCAGGAATCACATCAGTAGCAAAGCGTACAAGCACGAGGTCGATCCCACATGGAATGGTTAATAAACAACAAATCAGTTCAATTAATCAAAAGAATAACTAAATGGGGGGTTTTAGAAAGATGGAAACACACACACATCACCACATGCACACACCCATTATCCTATCTTGTAATGTTAAGTTTTCAGTTTCAAGTTAGATATGCATATTTTAACCATCCAAGGCTAATGACAAATCAATTCAAACACAATGTATAAAAGTTTGATTGCTAAAAAGGTTTGGCTAGTTACTTTCTCGCAATTGTTCTCCTAAGGCATATATTAAAAGCTTCTTAGGCCTCCCCTAATCAGTTAACTTACATGTTCCCTAGTGCTAAGCTAAGGCAGTTGTTACCCATGCAAGAGTCATTAAGATCTATGAGAACGTCAAACATGCACAACATATAAGCTTTGACTATTTCCTTATAGAGGTCGAACAAAACCATTACCAAGAATAATCTCTTATTCCCTTGTTACTTGTGATTTAGTGTCTTTGACTATTTCACAGCTAAACCTAACAAATAAATTAGATGCAATTACCCTAAGGTGGCCAGTCAAAGGACGCAAACAACTAGTGACGGATTCAATTAGATAGAATAATAGACCTACATCAAATTAATTCATCAAGAGACGGATAAACGATTTGTTAAAGCATGGCATAACTGAAAATCAACCTACAACTAACATGCAAGATAGAATAATAGACCTACATAATTAAAATAATAAAGGAAATCTGAAATAAATAAACAAAATCTCAATCCATAATTATAACAAAATCAGAAACACAAAACTGAAATAAAAGAAAAATTCTAGACAAAATAATTAAAGAACATCAAGAGGGGGCTGCGGCAAGGCAAGGAGGAGAAGGGAACCTCACACAAGCAAGTGGCTCACGGCTAGGGTGAGCTAGGGCTTGCGGCAAAGGCTCCTTCTTCCTTGCTGCCACGCTTTTCTCTTTCTCTCTCTAGAACTCGGCACCTCTCTCTCTCTTTGGAATTCTGAAACTCTGAAAAATAATGAAAACTGAAGATCCTGAAGTTTGAGAGAACATGATATATTTATAGAGGTGTGAGGGAGGAATCCTTGTGAGGCAAGGCTTTAGCATATGCGGCAGCAGCTAGGGTTTTGGGGGATATGGGCTTGCGGCAAAGCTTGAGCCTTTTGGGTTTAAGTGAGTTGCGCATAGGCCCTAGGGTTTCAGTGCATGCGCATGGGCTGCTAGGTCTTGTGTGATGGGCTGCATGGCTACTAGGGTTTGGCTCTTCTGATTTCGGCATTACATAGACCCATGGCCCATTTGACTTGTTGACTTGTCATAGTTGACTTTTGACCATTGACTTTGACTTCCCAGTGTGACTAGGAATCCTCATTTGACTAGGATTTCTGCTCGTTTTCTGGTTTGACCAGGATTTGACTCATTTTCCTAGTTTGACCAGGAATGTCCCAAAATGGCTCCATTTGCTCATTTTTTTCTATTTCTGCTTCATTTGACCTGAAAACACAAAAACAAGACAAGAAACACAAAATATCGAGTTCTAACACTCTAGGTTAAGAAATTAGTATCATAAAGTGATGAAGAATGCACACTCATCAAGGACATGAATTTCACTTTGTGTCAACTGAGGATTGAAACTTTCATTTTGTGTCAATTAAGGACTCTGTTTTTTTTAGTTTTTATCAACTTTGGCCCGACATTGGACCCATCAAACCTTTACCAAATTTAGCAAACTTATACTGGGTTTAAAGCTAAGCATCTCTTCTTTACAATCATATAAAGATCACCCAAATCGGACCTTTACAACTCTATATAATTGGCCCCAAAGTAGGGTACTCAAAACTGTCTAATTTTCCAAATATTTTCTTAAAGTCTGATTGGACAGTTTCATGTACCTTACTTTAGGGCCGATTTTCTAGAATTGTAAATTCTGATTTGAGTGATCTTTAAATGGCTGTAAAAAGAAGATGCATAGCCTTAAACCAAGTATAAGTTTGCTGAATTTAGTAAAGCTTTGATGGGTCCAATGTCGGGCTAAAGTTAAGATAAAAACTGAAAAAAACTGAAAAAAACAGGGTCTTTAATTGACACAAAATAAAAGTTTCAGCCTTCAGTTGACACAAAGTGAAATTCATATCCTGAATAGAGATATAGGGTATAGTTGGAGTCCTTTAATAAAATTGTCCCGTAAATTTATAACCTTGGGTTTGATTCCCTAAACTTTCGAAAGAGATTTGTACATACAAGCTAGTTGAATATCCGATAGGGAGGCTAGCTTATGAGGTACTAATCAGAGATGGCTACTCTCACTACGGTACCAAACTTTTGCTTGGGAAGCGTAGTTGTTCATTAATGTGTTCGATCATCATGTAAGTTTTAATTATTGAGTACTCATAAAACGTTTGCGAAAGACTGCATGTTCATACTTAAATATTGTGAAAATTCAACTATCATTATTGTTGCTGGTTTTTGTGATGAATCTTTTCCAATTGTTTTTCTCTTCTGGCCATATATCTATATGTTTATTTTAACCTATTATTTTCAAACCTAGCCAGGGTCCCCCGAGGGGAAGCTATGAACGCATGTGATGTTTACCCCCTACCTACTTTCTTGCAGCTGTTCCTGTGTTTGACAATCTTGGTTGATCAGTTTGGGCATGGCATTCCTGAATCTTGGTTGGCTTCTGCAAGGTCTCTAGGTCCTTTATCATGTTTTTTTGCTAATACCATTGGAACCTTGCTTTCTTTTCTGTTGTTGTCATTTTCTTTCCGTTAAAGTTGTGATGTATTTCAAACATCCGTAGTGTGTTGGTTGGGGTCGTTAGTAAAATATCGTTTAAGGTCTTTTGTGAACTCGTGTAACGACCCGACACAAATTCTACTAGAAATTTCAATTTTTATTTAACTTTGGTTATAAGAGGTTTTCTTTTTAAGGATGATGAATTGTGAGATCTTGTATTTTTTTTTCAAGAATTATTTTTTGAAAAACATTTTAAATATTTTGGGAATTTATTTGAGAAATAAAAAAGGTTATGGGTTAATTATTAAGTTTTGTTTTTAAATTAGTTTGACCCAAGGTTGACTTTTTTATTTAATGGGATTTTGACTCTGAGTTTGGGCTTGTTAGAAAGGTTTTAAACACACGAGCACGTAGACGCGAACCATGCGTCGATCTGAATTATGGTTTGAAAAATACGGACATGTGAAGTGAAGGGCAATTTTGTAAAATTGCATTAATAGGTTTTAAATACCCAAAATTAGAAAATTTTTGTGATTTCTCTCTCTCTCTCTCTCTCTCTCTCTCTCTCTTTCTCTCTCTCTCACTTTCTCTCTCTCTCGCGCCCTTCACTCTCTCCATTTCTCTCTTTGGCACGTTAGGCCGATTGGAGCTCCGGCGGTGACGCGACAGTTCTGGCGTTTCGTGGCCCAGCTCCGGCCCAGAAAGCTCCCTCTCGTTGAACCCGTCATGATGGCACCCTCTGATGGTCTATTGGAGTTCGCACGACAGCAAATCGACGACTCAAAGGCCGGCGGCGGAAGCCACCGATTTCGGCCGTTTCCGGCGATAATTGGCCGGCGACCCAATTACGAAAAACGACCCTCTAGGTCATGCCACCGCTACCACCACCAGCTCTGCCACCTGTGGCGGCGGGTTGGATGGTTTCTTTTGTTAATCAACCTCCCCAGGACTCCTAGAGACGAATCCCCGGGTCCATATGCATTATGGTACACGGGCTCGGGAAATTTTATTCTCGATGTCGTCATGTTGCCGGATTGGAGATCCGAGAAAAGGCGCCAAAAAGGGCAATTCTGTCTTTTCACAGGTTACACGGTGAGTAAAACTTATCCGGTTATATTGTTGAGTACTGTGGGTGAATTGTCTACTTTATATTATTTGTTATTGTAAGTTAGAAGAGGCTAAGTATAGGATTGGATTATGAGAATGAGTGGATGATGATTTTGAAGCTAAGGGATTAATTGGGAATTTTAGAGATACTCTGAAAATAATTGCTAAATTAGAGAAGAAATGTTTATTGTCGAGGTTAATGATTGATGATTAGGCAATTATTATACAGAATGATCAAATTAATTATTGAGGAAGTATTGGTACGATTTGAGGATTTTTAATTATATCTTTGGTATTATTATGGCTTATACTGATTATAGAGAGATTGAGAAGTGTTGGCTTATTTGATTTGGAAAAACTGAGATTGTTACTCGAGGTATACACTGATTCTTAACGTTGGTTTAAGTGTGTTGTTCGAATTGGAATTGTTGTGGGAAAACAAAAACTTAGACCTTGTTCGATTAAAAGGACATATCGATCATTTTACCTTTTTACTCGAATTCGTATGTTTAACTTCCCAAAGCATTAAAGTAGGCGTGTTTTTATACTAGGTCGATATAGCTTCATCTCTCGGCTGTTTTAGTAGCAAACAAGTGAGAGGTCGTGAGTATGAATCAATTTCGGAAAGGATTCGGCATAGCTCAGAGTAAACGGTGAGTTGGACTTTTATTTTGGAAAAGTTTCCCTTAAATTTATGTTTTAATTTATTTTAGTTATTTTTGAGTTTTGATTGAGAAATAATAATTCATGAGTTAGTTTCTTGGATTCGTGATTTAAGAATCATTTTCCATAAGCTTACTTTAATGTGTTTACATGAATGAAAATAATTTGATTCATGAAGTGTGCATGAGCTTAGAAATCATCTATGAAATAACTGTATTGACATGAGTTAAGGAAATGAGATTTTGAGATTATGGTCACATTGCATGATTTTCATAAGGAAGGTTTATGAAAATGATTTTTGGGTATTATTCTAAGTTGTCTATGATTAAAATTCCTATTTCTTTGGAAAGGATTTTAATCGAGTGGCTTTCACGATTTGAGAATGATTTTACTTAAACGGATTCATTGAAAGAATGATATTTTCAGGTTTTTTTTTTTTTTTTTTTTTATCTAGATGAGTATTTTTGAGATGTGCTTTATTGAGATATCCAAAAGCGGTTTCAAACCGTCATATTAGTACCCCCCTCAGCAGGTATAGATTGCTCTGCACTCGCCTAGAGATGACTTGGCGGTGTATAACCAGCATTTGCTCTGCACTTGCCTAGTCGGCGGTGTATGACTAGCATTATATATTTGCTCTGCACTTGCCTAGTTGGCGGTGTATGACCAGCGGTACATATTTTCTCTGCACTTGCCTAGAGATGACTCGGCAGTGTATGACCAACATTATTAGCTCTGTGTGCACGTATGACCAGTTGTTCACCGGGTACTAGTGTGGCATGAGGTTTCAGTTTGTGGAGCATTTTGAGAAATGAAATTACATCAGTAAATATTTTAAATGACAGTTTCAATATAGCATTGCGTTTTTATTTCAGATATTTTAACAGTTTTACAGCTTGAGAATACTATTTGTTCTTCAAATTTTGAATTACAGTATTGAGATTATTTAAAAATGGATTTGAGAAATGGTTTTAAAACTGGGGGATTTTTAAAGAAAATGAGTTCAGGTAAACGAGCAGTTTTACAAATGGTTTTCAAGGGGAGTTTGTTTTAAAGTTTATTTTTGTCCACTCACAGAAATTATTCTCACGTGTTGTTTTTAACATTTTTCCCCCAGGTATTAGAGATCGCAAAGGTCAGACCACACCACGTCGAGGCATCAGTTTTCCCTACCTTTCTTTCGTCAACATTGTTGGCGCAATGTTATTGTCTCATTTGTTTTTACATGTATTGATGTTGTAAAAATCTATGTGTTTATGCTTTGTTAAAGTTCCGATACTATTTTGGTTCGCAGTGGAGGTTAGCGGACCCGACACTTGGTTGGTGTTAGACTCCACAGGAGCATTCCGGGTTCCAGGGTGATATTTAGGGACGGTCTTGTCAACTCGTCACTCTAACGGGTTGACTTTTTAATATAAACTAGGTTGAAGTGTGTTTAATTATATCATATCTTGTGTGCAATTTAACTCTGGTCCAACTCATATTCTATAAAACAAAGAGCTTAACTCGTTTTAAGAAATCTTGAGATTATAATACTCGAGATAAGAGTATTATTCTCGGGAATTCTTAAGATGGGTGTCGTTGTGGCGATCCCAGATTGGGACGTTACACTAACAATTTCCCAAAAAGAGCCCCAAAAAATCAACTTGATGCTCTCTCCAAATATTTTTATATTTTAAGCACAAAAATTACATTTTTAGATATATCATTGTCTAACTTAGGGATGTACAACTTCTAAGCATTCCATGTGAAACCAAATCTAAAGAAACTATAAGGAATCAAAGGGGTTGCTTATAAAATTTACAAAACCAAGCATATTGTATGAGTAGGCTCTAACTACCCAATATACATGGTATAATGGGTGAAAGAAACTATTTTTTCATTTTAATGACAAATGATAGTTATTAAATATAAGTTAAGCACATAAAGGGAAAATGTTAAATAATGGGTGAAAGAAACTATTTTTCCAGTTTAATGACAAATGATATTTATTAAATATAAGTTAAGCACATAGAGAGAAAATGTTAAATAAATGACTAATGGGTCATCTCATGGTGGTGTTTCCTTCTCAACCTTGATGAGGAGGTTAGAAACCCACCATGGTGAGTTTCATCCCCGTAAATAAAATAAAATAAAGAACTATTAAATTTAAAAAAAAAAAAAAAGCAAGAGAAGAAAGTAACTAAATGACATATATTAAAAAAAACATAATATAAAATGCTACAAAAAGAAAATAAAAGATATAAAAGAAACTAAAAACTCTCCCACTCTTATTTAGTATAGCTACAGTGGCCTAATGGCATAGGAGGAGTGAAGCTTGAACTAGGGTTGGAGGCTGCCTTTAATTGGCAAAGTTACAAGAGATGGGGTAAGTTCTAGGAAATTGCTAGAGAAATACCTAGGAGAGGGTGGACATTGCCACGAGTTGACGTTCTGTTGGCTGATGAAAAGATTAATCAAACAAATGGCTAGTGGCTTGAAGCATGAGGAAGGAGAGATTCTCGTTGTGACTGTTCGACTTCCAGCGGGCTGGGCTGATTATGCTAGTGACTCTTCAACTTCTGGGCTTTCTTCTTTTGGGCCTGCTTCATCTTACTCTATTCTTCTTCTAGTTTTGGGCTTTGGTCTTCCTTTTTCTTCTCTTTGGGCGTTTACTTAGACAAGTCTACAAAATTAACATAAACTAATTAAAATAAAAACTCATAAAATTTCTAATATTAAATCTAGTCTAAATAAAATAAATAAAAACCTAATAAAATCTTGAAAATACAACGAAACCAATAAAACCAAATAATTGACTAGTTAATTAAAATAAGAAATAAAATGCTAAAAAATAAAGACTATAATGTATGATTTTAAGATATAAAATGTATATATATTGAGCTCAACAAATATCCCTAAACCTATATTTTGCTATTACTCGAGCAAAACTAAAACAAAAAGAAATTGATTCCTTCAAATTTTCTAAGAGAAGTTCTTTTATTCAAATGCACAAACTTTGGGACACACAAATTCATCTACCCTGACACTTAAGCATGCTCTCAAAAATATAAATAAGAGATCAAATATTATTCAAAGTGATAAAATCATTCTAAGCATTTTAAACTCAAAACGTAAGTCCACAAAGCCAACAAAATTGAAAATTTCAATGTCTAAGTAAAATACAAATTAAATCACCTTTTGAACAAATCTCACAAGGTAAATCACTCACAAATAAAACACACGGAGATGGGTTGATTATTTTCTCTCAAGTTATATGTGAGAATGAGTAAATATGAACAATTTTCAAGGATAACTCACATATATATATCATGAAGAACAAATTTTAGAGGAAGACAAGATCTCATGAAAGGAAATCAAATACATGAAAATGTTGAATCAAACACTTTAATTCTTACTCATTTTTTCTCCACATTCTAACCAAACTCTTTCTAAGATTAAATAGGGTTTTTATTGGCTTGTAATGTAGGGTAAGGTGAAAAATGTAAGACGTTTCCAAGAAATTAAGTTTATTTGAAACTAAAATGAAACTAGGGCATTTCTTTTTCTCTCATTTTCTCTTCTTTCTTTTTTGATCTTTTCTTTTCTCACCTCTTTTTTTTAAAAATGCATTTATTTGAAGAGAAATAATAATAAGAGAGCTATCTTAATGCCATAATTTTTTTTTTTTTACTTCTCAGAAAATAGAGTGATAACATGTGAACAAAAGAAAAGGCTAAGTAAAGGCTCATAAAGGGTAATAATGATAAAATTTTATTTAATGAAAAGGGATGGCTAGAATGGCTCAAACTTAATCAAAAATGGCCTAAAATCATTTCCTAAGTCAAGTATGACTATGATGCTTCAAGTGCTATGATTCAAAACTCAATGTTATTTTCAAGTAAATTGACCAAATAAAAAAGAATAATGAGATCATTAGCGACAAAATGTGGATCCAAGAAAAATTTAGAGATCAATGTATAATACTCACAAAAAATAGAATGACTCTAAACTCACTAGGGTCAAATCTCCACTATTTTTGCTTAGGTAATACAATTCAAATTTCACTCTTCAATTTCAAAATGAATTTATTGGCTCAAGTGCAAATATATTCTGAGTTGAAGATTTTGAAAATGATTCTACCAAGAAGACAATACGAAATATAATGAGAGAGTCAAATTATTAAGGTAAAATATTATATATTTCCTAAAGCTAAACATTGAATTCAAGAAAATCAATCTCATCAAAGTAAAGCAATCAACACAAAAAACAAATATATTTTTTTTGGACACTAAAAAGCTAAGAAAACACTAAAAATTTTAAGTACATTTTCCAAAAACCTTACCCCCAAACCTAAATCAAACATTGTCCTCAATGTTTCAAAATAAAAAACATGACAATGACAATAATTAAGGTGAAAGAGAAGGATGAAAAACTACCTCAAAGATGAATCCCTCATTTGTAAGAAATTATCAACAATGAAACACAACAAATATGATACTATAATTTCAAAAGAAAATGAACATAATGCATGACAAGACAAAAATTCTAAGAAATTAAAGACACAACTAAAAAGAAAAAAAAAAACAAAACTTAACACTACAAAAAGAAAAACACAAACTCAACCCGATCATGTACAAACTATAATAAACACTCATGAATTTCATTTTTTTTCTCAAAGAAACCTCATAGAAATGTTGAGTGTTTGGAGACTCTACTTTGGACATCAAAGATTTTTATTTATCACTCGGTCCTCAATCATGTAAAACTCAAAATTATCCTCAACGTCATGTGGTTTCTCCTTGATGTTAAAAACATGAGGACTTTGAGTCATATTTTCAAAAGAGATTACCAATCCATTTCCACAAGTGATTAAATCATGTAAAACCATGGAATTTTCCTCTAAGGGAAGCTTATGCCTAGTTACCAAAGAAGAACTCTCATGCTCACATTATCTAAATAAGGAACAAGAAGCACATGTAAGGCATCATAAGAGGCTAAAGACATACAATTAAGGATATTAGACAATGGGTCCAAGTCCAACTTAGGTGACTCTATGGTAGATGGAAGGGGAAGAAAAAGTGGAATCACGTCTACCTTAGGTTCCCAAGTAGTGATATCAATGATAGGTGTGGAGTCCAAAAATTTATTAACGTCATCTCTGGATTGGTCAACATCAAATTCACAACCAAAGTGCGCTAAACATTGTCCAAGTGGGTCCTCAACACTAGCCCTAGGAGTAGAGTGTACCACTACACTATCGGTCATAATTTCCTCATAAATTCTATCATCACCCTCTTGTGGTTGGTGACTAGTGTCAAGATCCATGGTTTGAACATCATTATCAAAATAGATATAACTTGAAGGCTCGCTATTCCAAAAATGTCCTACAAAGTTGGGCTCAAGTTGTTTCTCACCCGCTCCAATGATATTTGTTAAATGGCCTATTTTTTGTTCTAATTTGGCAATGGCCTCAACATGTTGTTGGGAAACATTTTTGACTTCATGAATGGCTTGACCGATTAACTCAATGAACTCTTAGAATGTATCATCTAAAGATGATTGTTGTTGCGGTGGTGCAACAAATGGTGGGGTATGATCAAAGACACTAGGATATGACTCACTAGGATGGTGGAATGGATAATTTTGCATTTGGTCATCTCCTAGGCTCATTTGAGATTGGTTTTGCCACCAAGAGAAATTTGGGTCATTTTGCCAACAATCGAGATCGGGTGATTGAGAAAATCCAAATAAATATACATGGAAGTACAAGTTTGGGCTAGATGCATTGGACTACCACACAAAAAACAAAGCTCATAATGGACTTGGTTGACATTATTCAAATTGGGGCTCAAAGCAATGGCATCTATGGTCCTATCTAGCATATCAGTTTTATCCTCAAGGCTAGATTCTAGAGAAAAATCACTTTGAAGCCAATCCATTTTTTTTTAAGTTAACCTAAGGAAGAAATAAACAAATACAAGCATAGCTAATTATAAATAAGGAAGTAAATTGCACAAACCAATAAATACCAATCAAGAATAACTAAATGAAGATAGTTTAGAGTGTGCCACTAGTGTGTTGACATGGGCCAAACACACTAGGAGATTGGAAACCACATCTTTATGAGCTAGCAATCTTCTCTTGATGATCCATAAATTTTGCAATCTCCTCCCAAAAAGAAAACATAAAAAAGACAAAACACTAAAATAAATAGAACAAATTGCGAAAAAATGAACAACCTAAACAATTTATAAAATGACAATGCTACTAATAAATAAAGAAAAGAAAATACTTTTTTTTAAGATGACAAAATAAACAAAACAACTAGATAAAAGAAAAGATGATGCTAGCTACTAAATATAGGAGCTACAACTAACAAGCAACTATAAATAATGCTAAAGAAAAACAAAAAAAAAAAAATTCTAATTATCACAAGAAAAAACTAAATATAGTAAATACTAAAAGAAAAGGCAAACTAAAAATGAAAAACTCTAACATAAAATGTTTTTTTTCCTTTCTTTTCTTGGCACCTACAAGAGAAGATGTAAGAAAGTGCAAAGAAAATGTTTTTTTTTTTTTTTTTTTACACCTACAAGAGAAGAGGTGGGAAAAGTGAAAAGAAATTAAAAAAAACAAAATTGGATTTTTTTTTTTGGGTCACCTATAAAAGAGGGGGAAAAAGAGAGAAAATTTTTTTTTGAAATTTGGTTTTTTCTCGAAAAACAAACTTATATGAAAAATTAGTGGAGATTTAAACTAACAAAAAACCTAATCTAGTGCATCAAAACACTCTTCGGCAACGGTGCAAAATACTTGTTGATAAATTTTATTTGTTTATTTTCTCGCAAGTATATGAGCCTTGTAGTAAGGGTTGTATATTAACGAGGTCGAACCCAAGGTAGTGCTTTAAAAGAAACACACTTAGTTTAAACTTTATATTAATTTAGACCTAACCTAGTTTAGAATATTTGTGAGTTGATTTTTGAGGTAACTAAAACCAAAAAAAAAACAAATGCAAGAAATCAAAGTGAAAAAATAAATACAAGAGAGAAGCTGTAGTAGGAATTTAGACAATGGTAGAAACCAAGGTTTTGGATTCTACACCACTATGTGACAACCTAGAGCATTTATCTAACAATTTCCCAAAGAGAACACCAAAAAATCAACTTGATGCTCTCTTCAAATATTTTTATATTTTAAGCACAAAAATTACATCTTTAGGTGTATCATTGTCTAGTTTAGGGATGTACAATTTCTAAGCATTCCATGTGAAACCAAATCTAAGGAAACTACAAGGAATCAAAGAGGTTGCTTATTAAAATTACAAAACTATAAGCATATTGTAGGAGTAAACTCTAACTACCCAATATACATGGAATAATGGGTGAAAGAAACTATTTTTCCAGTTTAATGACAAATGATATTTATTTAATATAAGTTTAGCACATAGAGGGACAATGTTAAATAAATGACTAATGCGTCATCTTATGGTAGTGTTTCCTTCTCAACCTTGATGAGAAGGTTAGAAACTCACCATGGTGAGTTGCATCTCTATGAAATAAAATAAAATAAAATAAAGAACTATTAAATTAAAAAGAGCAAGAGAAAAAAATAACTAAATGACATTATATTAAATAAAACATAATATAAAGTGCTACAAAAAGAAAATAAAAGACATAAAAGAAATTAAAAACTCTCAGCTCTCTCACTCTTATTTACTGTAGCTACAGTGGCCTAAAGGCCTCTATGGAGGCGTGAAGCTTGAAGTATGGCCGGAGGCTGCCTTTAATAGGCAAAGTTACAAGAAAGGTGGGGAAAGTTCTAGGAAATTGCTAGAGAAATATCTAGGAGAGGATGGACATTGCCATGTGTCGATGTTCTGTTGGCTTATGAAAAGATTAATCAAACAAATGGCTGGTGGCTTGAAGCATGCAGAAGGAGAGATTCTCGTTGTAACTGTTCGACTTCGAGCGGGTTGGGATGATTTTGCGAGTGACTCTTCAACTTCTGGGCTTTCTTCTTTTGGGCCTGCTTCTTCTTACTCTATTCTTCTTCTTGTTTTGGGCTTTGGGCTCCATTTTTCTTTTCTTTAGGCTTTTTCTTAGACAACTCTACAAAATTAACATAAACTAATTAAAATAAAAACTCATTAAATTCCTAATATTAAATCTAGTCCAAATAAAAACTTAATAAAATCTAGAAAATAAAACAAAAACGAATAAAACCAAATAATTGACTAGTTAATTAAAATGAAAAATAAAAATACTAAAATTGTTAAAAGATAAAGACTATAATGTATGATTTTAAGGATATAAAATGTATACAAATTGAGCTCAACAAGTTTCACGCTTTAAGAAGCGAGTTTATATCTCTCAACGCAGATATGTATTGGATGTTTTACATGATGCGGGTCTTACTAGTGCACGGCCATATGAATTTCCCATGGAGCAAAACTTGAAGCTCACATCTTTTGATGGGGAGTTGTTGAAAGATCATGCACATTATAGGAGGCTAATTGGAAGGTTAATTTATCTTACTGTGACTAGACCATATATTGTCTATTCAGTTCAGATTCTCAGTCAATTTATGAACCAACCAAGAAAGCCTCACTTAGAAGCTTCCATGAGAGTATTAGAGTTTATCAAGGGAACTCCAGGTACAAGACTCTTTTTTCCTTCAAATAACAATTTGTCTTTAAAGGCCTATTGTGATTTAAATTGGGCTAGTTGTCCAATGACAAGGAGATCAGCATCTGGATATTGTGTTTTCCTTAGCAATTCACTAATTTCTTGGAATTCAAAGAAGCAAAATAGTGTGGCTTGTTCATTGACAGAAGCTGAGTATCGTGTCATAGCGGTAACATGCCTAGAACTCACTTGGTTAAGATATATTTTACAAGATTTCGAATTGAGCTTGCTAAACCTACATCTTTATATTGTGACAACCAGGCAGCTCTACATATTACAGCCAATTCCGTTTTTCATGAAAGAACCAAGTATATAGAGATTGATTGCCATATTGTCCGAGAACAATTAATTGCAAGCTGGGTTGATATATATCGACTGCCTATGTTCCTTCTGCCTTTCAAACCTGTAGATATTTTTACCAAGGCTTGGGAAAAGAAAGCTTCAAATCTTTAGTATCCAAGTTGGGATTTCATGATATTTTCACCAACTTGAGAGGTAGTGTTGAGAATCAAGAACGATTTAATTTAGGCAATCAACATTCATTTGTACAGTTGCCTTATTTGTTGTAATTTTCGAAATTGTAGGATCTACCATATTTTTAGGTTCTGTAGCTTTCTTTCTTTTTTCTCCAAGCTGTATAGCTTATATATCTGTACACATTTTCTCTATCAATGATATAGCAGATACCACTTTTACAGTAACTAGGCTCAACAGTACTGAAAGTGCTTAAAAAAAAAAAAAGTATGGAACCCTTGTTTTCATGTGTGAACTGTTGACCTTTGGATTTAGTGCTGCAATGCCGAACTCTGAATTTGTATATACTAAAAGTCTAAATCCAACAGCTTGTTTGCGTATGTCACTATCACTACCAAAGGCTAAAAGGTTTATCACATGTTCACATGTCACTAATTATCAACTGGGGCACTTCTATTCATACCCAAAGTACGGAACCCTTGTTTTCACGTGTGAACTGTTGACCTTTGGATTTAGTGCTGCAATGCCGAACTCTGAATTTGTATACTAAAAGTCTATATCCAACAGCTTGTTTGCGTATGTCACTATCACTACCGCAGGCTAAAAGGTTTATCACATGTTCACATGTCACTAATTATCAACTGGGGCACTCCTATTCATACCCTCCTCTTGTTTTTACTTTTTACAGTTGTTTTCAACAACTCTGAACACTTGCTTTCAACTAGCTTAGGGCTTCTGCTATGCTACGGGAAAGTGTGATTCACACCACAATATTATAGGCCGAAAAATGTGACTAAAAAAAGAGTGTAATCCATAATATAACCCGTATAGGGGTCTCGGTGAGACTCAAAATAAAGTGAGACCCAAAATCACTTTAAGCCCACCCACATGAACACAGTAGAGGTGAGAGAGTGTCAATCGGCCTGATGTGATGGGCCCTGCATGTCGGCTCGGGGGAAGGATCAGCGAGCCATCTTGCGTGATTGCGTGAACATCACCAACGATCCAGATGAATTAACTGGTGGTGATGTGCGGTCAGCATTAAAGGACCGTTGGGCTTCTTTTTTTTTAGGCCCAGTTTGAATTCAAGAGCTTAGATTTACGGACCGTTGAAAATCAACAGTCCGGATCACACCACCTTTATTTTTTTAAACAAATAATTAATAATTAATAAATCAGTAAAAAATCCAAAAAAAGGCCGAAAACATTTTAGAAAATTTTAAAAAATTCTTCGTGCCCTCCAACGACTATATTTTCAAATGGGTCTATATATACCATACAACACCCATAATTTTTCATCACAAACATAACCTTTCTTTACCAAATTTGCACAAAAAAATATTTTCTTTGTACTCGTTCTATTATTTAGTTGTTTTAGTGTGGTTTTCTTTAAATATTTGTCGTCATCGTTTCAAATATATTAAATATTGACCTTATTTTAAAAATCTCATTAAAATAAAATTAATAATCTAATTTTTATAATTATTTGAGTTTTAAATTATAAATTAAACATCACTTAATTAATATTAGTCATATTTTAAATAAACATAAAATACTGAGACCCAAAATAAATCTCAACCTCATTAAAGAAATAAATGAGTCTCAGCACTATTTTGGGTCACACATAATAGGTCTCACCAAAATGGGTTTTGGGTTACTTGCTTGTCCAGCAAAAACACTAGCTTACTTGCTTTTCTTAGCACACCTGAGATTTAATTAATAATTTTAGAACTACAGATTTTTAAGAAATTTTTTTGGGTGATTTTGGAAAGAAACAGCCACGTGGCATAATATTAGGGCCTGCGGGTGCGGGTGGAATGAGAGTGTCCACCACTATGGAAGAAAACTTATCCTGAAATGGTGGCTAAGGAATCTACATTGCACTTGATTTTTTCCCACTTTGGTAAGTGCTAACTGCTAAATAATGACCACTTAGTATCACCAAAAAAAATTAAATAAAGAGCACTTGGTAATAAAAGAATAAAAAAATTAAATAATGACCGGCCACAAAAAATTAAATAAAGTAAGACCAATAATGATTGCCGGCTTGCCGCCCTGGCCCTGTCGCTTCTATACTTAACTTTTATTGATTGATCAATTCATCTTCCTTATCTCTATATAGGAAAAGGATCACTTGCTGCAAAGTTATCAAAATCCTAATAAGCCACTGTGAAAGATTTGAGAGAGGAGAGGAGAGAAATGGCTGAGATTGCTGTGAACGTTGTTGTTGTTGACAAGTTGGTTCCATTGCTTGCCCAAGAATCCAAATTGTTGAAAGGTGTCCGCAAAGAAGTGGACAGCATCAAAGGTGAATTGGAGAGCATTCGATCATTTCTAAGGGATGCAGATGTTAAGGCAGAGACGGATGGAAGTATCAAGGCGTGGGTGAAACAAGTGCGAGAAGTAGCTCATCGCACAGAGGATGTCATCGACGAATATGTACGTCATCGGTCAAAACAGGCTTGTCAGTCATGTGGACTCCTCATCAATTTCGTCCATCAAGTTGCGTGCTTCACTAAGAAATTGATGACATGGAGCCACCGTGAGATGTCCGATGAATTTCAAGATATCAAAAGAACATTGTGCGAGATCACGGCAAGACGGGGCAGATATAACTTCAATTCCTCATCAGAGCAAGGCTCAAGCTCCAACAATGGTGTTCCATGGCATTACCCTGGATTGGCGTCCCTTTTCATTGGGGAAACTGAAATTGTTGGTTTTGAAGAGCCTATGCGCCAACTGAACAAAGGGCTGTTAGAGGGAGAATCAAAACGGACAACAATTTCTTTATACGGCATGGGTGGACTTGGCAAGACCACTCTTACCCAAATCGTTTTCAACAACCAAAAAGTGAAAGGAAAGTTTGATTGCCATGCTTGGATCACTGTCTCTCAATCATACAATATGGTTGAGCTCTTAAGGACCATGATGAAGCAGTTCAACGAGGAGGAGGAGCTCTTGAGGACCATCGATGCAATGGATCAGACACGGCTTATTCAAGAACTGAGGGAGTTTCTGCTACAAAAGAGGTACTTGGTTGTATTTGATGATGTGTGGGACATAGATTTTTGGGGATCTATGGAACATGCTTTACCCAAAAATGAAAAAAGTAGTCGGATAGTCATCACAACGCGTAAGAGTGATGTTGCTTCTTCTACTCATGTCATTGAACTCCAACCTCTGTCTCAAGAAGAGGCCTGGGAGCTTTTTTGCAAGAAGGCGTTCAAGTTTAATTTACATGGCCGTTGCCCCCAAGAGTTGAAGGAGTTGTCTCTTGACATTGTAAGAAAATGTCAAGGACTGCCTCTTGCGATCGTCTTAATTGGTGGTGTTTTGTCACGAAGAGACAAGGTTGTGTCCCAATGGCGAATGTTTCATGACAGTCTCCGATCTGAGCTAGAAAATAATCCCCAACTCGCAAGTATCACAAAAATCCTATCCCTTTGTTATTATGATTTGCCTTGCTACCTCAAATCTTGTTTCTTGTACTTTGGGATCTATCCGGAGGATTATTCTGTTAGACGTGGACGATTGATTCGTCTATGGGTAGCCGAAGGGTTTTTAAAAGAAGCCGATGGCAAGACAGTGGAAGAGGTAGCCGAAGACTACTTGAATGAGCTCATTCATAGAAGTTTGGTTAAAGTATCGGAGGTGTTTTTCGATGGACGAGCTCGGAGCTGTCAAATCCATGATTTGGTGCGCGACTTCATTCTTCAGAAGCATAACGAGTTGAACTTCTGCCAAGTTTTGTCAGAACAAGAGGACCTAAGTTTTGGTTTTGGTGGGTGGTCAATCCGGCGCCTGTCAATCTGTAATAGTAAAGTTAACGTCCCAAGGTTCACTAATCTCCCAAAACTTCGTTCAGTTTGCATGTTTGGGGAAAATGAATTGCCAAAGCGTTTTCCAAATACAGTCATTACAACTTCCAAGCTTTTGAAAATATTAGACTTTGAAGATGCTCCAATAACAAGTGTTCCTGACGAAGTTGGAAATTTGTTCCATTTGACGTATTTGAGTGTGCGAGATACAAAAGTATCAACGCTTCCCAAGTCCATAGGTAAGCTACAAAAGCTACAGACTTTGGAACTGAGAGGTCCTAATATGAGTCTGTTACCAGTTGAGATTCTCGGGCTCCCTAAGCTGCGACATCTTCTTGTTGGATCTACTAGACGAGGAGTTAAGATTCCAGATGGGATTGGATCTTTAGAAGCCTTGCAGTATTTATGCTATGTGGATGCAAATCATGGTGATGGCTTGGTTAGAGACTTAAGAAAGTTGAAACAGTTGAGGAAGTTGGGGATTTTAAATTTGAAGAAAGAAAATGGGGAGGCTCTGTGCACTGCAATTGAGAACATGAGGCACCTTCGTTCATTGTTTGTTTGTACAATAAACGAGTTTGAGGAAGTTCTTGATTTGCAATCTATATCTTCTCCCCCTCCACTACTTCAACGTCTCTACTTGAAGGGGCGCTTAGAGAAGTTGCCGGATTGGATTTCTAAACTCCATAATCTAACAAAAATACGTTTTGTTATGGCAAAGTTAACGGATGACCCGCTTAATGTTCTTCAAGCATTGCTTAATTTATTGGAACTCTGGCTCGAGGATGCATATGATGGTGAGCAACTTCATTTTGAGGCAACTGGATTTCAGAAACTTAAGATTTTAAGACTCCACGAATTTGATAGAGTGACTAGATTGAAGTGGGTGATGATAGACGAAGGGGCACTGCCTCTTCTTCAGGAGTTAAAGATTCACCATCATATACAATTGAAAGAGGGGTGTCCAGGAATGCTACAGCAGAGAAATGTCAGAATTTGGTGAACAATAAAGGAACAGGAAATCAAACCTACAATCTTCTTTCATTTGAATATGAAGTCGAAGCATCTACAAGGTAAATTTCATGGAAATTTACAAGCTTATCAGTTTCCAACTTTTTATTCTTACCTCTCCTTTCACTCGATATGTTGATGATTTTGAAAATGATGAAGGTAGAGATGATGAAGCCTTAACAGTTAATTGCACTCTTCAAACTCACAATCATTTTAAGTATTTGTCTTATATTCCTTTCTTTCCTTATATATTTACATGTATTTGTATGTACATGTTAGTTTCGTTTTCATGTATTTCCTCTGTATTTACTCTGCCAGACTACTGGCAGAGTATTTGGGTTCTAGTCCTCTTCATTGATTTGCTGACCAATGAATGCCTTTTATTTATGTGCCAAAGAAAATTAGGGCTCAAGTTAGTTAGTGACTTTTTTTTGTTCAGGCGTACTCAAGAATAGTCACACGTATATGTTATATGGAAAATTAGAGTTTAGTCATTCTAACATTTCATATTTCAAAAAAAACCTTATGACTTTGTTTTTTTTTTTTTTTTTTTCCAAATAAAGTCATTATCTTTTCTAAATAAAGCCCTTTGACCATTGTCTTGTCAAAGAAATATGTCATTATTTTTTTATTTTTTGAGGGTATAGGGTACGGGTTCACCTTATATATTCCTAGGGTATAAAATGAGATTTGCGAAGGTTGCATATTAGGTTTTAACTCTAAGAGCCCAAAATCTCAGAGTTAAAACCTAATATAAAGCCAACAAACCAGAGCTTGGGAAGAAGTAAAAATGTATTGACGAACACTCGAAAATGACTGTCAAGGGCTCAGCACCTAGTATGTGTGGAAAAATTAAAACTAATGGACCAATATTTTGTAATATGGAATGATAACAATATTATTAGATTTTAGTTAAAATTTTAAAAGTAATAAAGTTTTATTTAGTAAATTATTAAATTAAAGGACCTAAATAGAAGTTTCCATATGTTCTATAGGCGATAAAAGCCTATGATGTGGTTTTAGTTGGTTAGAACTGTAAAATCTGTCTCGTTAGTCTCTTGGGTTGAGGCAATTTTGGAAACTTAATGTGGAACAGTTTGTGACGGTTTTTTGAATATACATGAAAATGGTTTTTGTAATGCCTTGGAAATAGAAAATGGTTTTGGGATTATGGTATCACTGGTTTTGAGATATAGATGGTTATTACTGGATTTTTTAAATTATTTGAGGTGTACTTATTTGATAAATAAAGGTTTAATTTTAGTTGATTGATTATGAATCCCTATTTTGTAGGGGTGGGCACGGGACCCCGGGGGGGGGGGGGGGGGGGACATAACTAACCTCATCCCGTTCCCATCTCATGCTTTGGGTTCGAGATCGGTACGGGATGAGGTGGGTGTTTTGGAGCTCTGGTACCGTCTCGTCCTGGACCAAACTAGTTCGGTATCGGTTCGGTACCAACCCGGTCCCAAACGAAAAGAAGAAGAAAAAGAGGTGGTTGGGTGGCCTTGGGTCGCTAAGAAAGTGGCCGGACGGTGAGGTGGGTGATCGATTGGGCTGGGTTGCGCGCGAGCTGGAGGTGACTGGGTGGCGGCCTGGCTGGGTGGCTGGTGCTGGTCGCGAGAGAGAGAGATGGAGGAAGTGAGAAGGAAAAGAGAAGGAAGAAAAAGGAGGAGAGAAGGAGGAGATAAAGAAGAAAAAGGAAGAGAGAAGGAAACAAAGTGAGGGCTGGGGACTTGGTTGTCGTGGGTTAGAGAGAGAGAGAGAGAGAGAGAGAGAGAGAGAGAGAAAGAGAGAGAGTTTTAATATTTTAAACAATAAATAAATGGTTGGAGAGAGAGAGAGAGAAAGTTTTAAAATTCAAAATAATAAATAAAATATAATTCGGGACAGTACGGGACAAGATGGTTTTCAAACATCAGAATCGTTCCCATTCCATTTAGGAACGGGACGGAACGAGATGAGAGAACAAAATTTCGGGATGTGACTGATTGAGACAGGACGGGACAGTTTCGGTATTTCTGGTATTAATGCCCACCCTTACTATTTTGCTGCATCCTAAAATTATTATTTTGTCATGTGCATTTAAACCCATAATGAGATTTGAATATTTTCCCACTGAGCATGCAGAAGCTCACCCCCATTACTTTTACAGGTACTCAGATTGCCAATAGTACGTCGAGACTACATTATGTTGATTTTGGTGCTTGGATGTTGAGGCATGCATGGTTGATGTTATTATTATTATTTTTTGGATATAGTAGCTGTGGCATGTATAATGTATTGTTGGGAGATATAGATTTTATTCTTTATGTGTGTTGTATGGAATATTATTTTCTTTGGCATGTATTTATTCTGGGAGCCATGGGTGGCGGTTGGTGTATTTAATTTGGTGATCTATTTGACTTGTTTATTTATTTTGGAGCACGTTGCACGTTGTTATTATAGATTTAGTTGTATGGCCATGGTTCATAGACGCAGGTTATGGATGAATGAAAAGTAGAGATGGATCATTTAACAAATGTTTGAATGACGGAATGGCCACATCAACATTTTTTATGGTTTGAATGATAGAATTGACGGAAAAAAGTAAAATGGGACATGAAGAATAGTTGTAGGTGGTAAAGTGAGACAAATAAACATCTAGGTGGTAAAATGTGAATCAACTCAAACTTTGGGTGGTAAAAATACAATTAAGTCTTAATTTTAATGAGAATTTATATTATTGACAGAAATTAAACTGGTTATACAGGTTGGACTCTATAGAGACCAAGTTATGGTTGCTATATACTACCTTTCTTACTATCCCTTTTTCCTTAATCATGCCTTGGGAAACCGGGGCGTGACACCGCTACGATTCTTATTTCAACAACTTGGGTCATGTGGCTAGCCCTTTTGTATTATGATTATGAGTTGGAAATCTTTCAAGTTAGAGGCTATTAGGAAAAACTTAGGTTGTTGCTACATTGAATCACAAATTTTTTTTCCTATATATTAATGTTTATGCTTGGATGCTGTTACCCCTAAAATTCACAGTAAGAACCACCAAGAATTCCAGTAAGAACACTGCAGTCCTTTGAACAATTACGGACGTGCCACTGCCTTTGGCTGAGAGTCGTTTGCATAAATAATTAAGTTTGTGTGATTTGCACCGAATCTAACTCTCCTCTCAAACAATTGAACAGCAAGTAAAGGAACATGAAACTTGCCTAGGCTCACTTTGCCTTGATCTTCAAGGACTTTAATTACTCGTCTGGTGTGATTGTGACTGTTTGTTCGAGTTCGAAAGTGCATAAAACAATGTTAAGTGTGATTGGATGCAAATAAGAATAATGAACTTTGATGAAGAAAGTATGAATAACTTGATTATCACGAAATTGAGTAACAATTGTACTTCTAACAATGAATCTCATGATGAATAAACATGAAATCAATGACTAAAAATCCCAAACAAAATCGATTCTAAGGAAAAGCAAACCCTAGCAGAGCTAAAAACAAAGAAAAGAACTTGAAAGCTTGAGAAATTTAGATGCTTGAGATCTTGAGAATTCTAAAATTGTAGGTTGCTCTAAAAGTTGTGTATTGATTGTGAGAGAGCCTCTTTATGCATAATGCCTTTTTATATATAGTGATCACCCTCCTAACTTCTAGGAAAATCCTTTTCTTACTTGAATTTGAACTTCTCCTTGCTTTACCTTCACGCCTAAGCTTCCCCAATTCTTGCCTTATTTGGAACTCCTAGTCCACCCGCTACTAGATTGGAATCATCTAGAACTTACAACTTCTCTTGGACTTAGGCTGAATTGCTAAGCTTCTTCTCGAACAACAACTGGGCCTTAATTCAAACAAAGTCAGGTTCGGTTGTGGATTCGGCCCAATACCAAAATAGGGTGTAAACATATGCCCCCTATTTCCTTGAGCATTGGCTATCTCAGCCGCCGAGTGGTTAAGGAAATGTAAAGCTTTTATAATGTTTTTCTCACTACCAGAATTTCTTGCAAATTTCTTCACAAATTTTGTTGATTTCAGTGAAAATGTCAGATGTCCAACACTTAGCATTTTAAACTTAATTCATCCATCTTTTATCTGTAATCAATCCAACTTCAAGGGAAAAGATCCGCCAACAGCACCAAAATCTTCGCATTTAATTCTCTCAAGTCATGTGGGTAAGTAAGCGGCATGGGATGCACGAAAATCTAGGCGAACGTCAATCATGTTGTTCACTCAGCCCCTAAAACTTGCCTCGAAAATCACAACTCATTATATCATGAAATTTAGAAAATTAACTCAAAATCTAAAAAAATTCGAATTCCCACCAAATCCCACTCGCAACTCTTTTCATCCAAGCCCATATATAAACCATACTTAGCCATTTTCAATTCTTCACGCTTTCCAGAACTCACAAACTCTCTTTGCTTTCACTGTAAATTTGCTCTATGTTCTTCAGATCGATTCCCAGAAACCCACACTTTCAGTCCCTTTCTTCTCATTTTCAAGATCAATGGCTTCCTCCACTACAACTTCTTCATCTTCCTCTACTTCTGCGATTGTCACTGCTACCAAAATCACCTAGACACTTCCAATTGCACCTAATATTGCCATAAACGCCCCTGTGACTTCTGCAACTGCCACTACTAGTACTCATGCCGTCGGGGAATCCATTGGAGTTCCTCTTCTGGTTGGAACCGTCACAATTATTGAGGATACTCCAAAATCACTCCTCACTACCATCGCCACATGTTCAGAAGCGTTTAATGAAGCCCTAAAAAAAACCATCAGCGTTGTGGCAGAGAAAGAGATATTCAATATCCTCACCAACGGCGAGACCCGCTGCTTGGGTCCTATCATTGCCGAACAATTCCCCGAAAAGGTTGAGGATGTTTTGTTGTTACCACTTTTTGTACAACTTGTTTTACTTGGAATTTGAAATGAATACCAAGTTGTAGCTCACAAGTATACGAATCGCTTGAGGTAAGCATAACATATAAGTACAAGGTCGATCCTATGAGAAATGGACAGATAGTCGACAAATAGGAGAAGATAAACATGATGAACTGGCTGCAGCAGCATTTACTGTGGATACATATATCAACTCTTAGTCGATTATGTGTTCACCATTTGTGAAGCCTGGGAATTTCCAAAAGTATTTTAAGAATTTTCCTGAGACTTTATAGAAATTCTTGAACTTTTCTAGAATTTATTTGTGAAAGGAATTTGTTTTCCCTCAAGACCGACAGGTTTTTCGAGTAACACGCCTTCACGGGAAATGTTTTGTTTGTGTATAGAAGACCAACGGTGCAGACCTCGTATTTTTTGGAATTCAGGAAATTATCCAATGAATTTACAAAGAGTCTTTAGTATTTTAATTTTCTAGATCTAATTTGGAGTATTTTAATTTTCTAGATCAAATAGAAATTTTTCTATTTTGATCATAGCTTGAGTTCTAGAAGTCCAATAGGTGAGCCATTTTCGCCTACATGTTCGTGGAAATTGAAATTAAAATTAAAATGAACCTAAGTAGAAATCAAACGATCTGACATGACTTTTTGCCTCGGGAAGCAACGTTATGCCGGATCAAGAATTCAGAGAAGCCTAGCAGTTACGCTAATTTCGAACCTTTGAATTTTACCTAGTCTTAACAGTCAAGGTCGAGAGTACGTTTTGTACGTTCCTAATAGCTGTCGTTGGATTTGGAACTCCAGTTTCCCAACAGGTACGCGAGGACAAAGTAGACTTGGAGATAGGCAGGGCTTTTACATTGGTAAATGGTAGGGGGAAAACACCACGTTCCTGTTATAGGGTTTTCCCGTATTTTGATAATACTATATATTATGAAATTGTTTTCATGTATTGCATGAATTTTTTATGGCATACTTGTATGGATTTTACTGTAATTACCATTGTGACCTGAGAGTAAAAGGCCCCAGTGTGGTGTGCTTGGGTTTCGATCCCTTAAACTTCATGAGGCGGTGTTTACGGACGGGCTAGTCGAATGTCCTTCTGGGGAGGCTAGCCTACGTGGTATTCACTAGGAATGGATACTCTCGCTACCGTATCGATGTTGATTGGATTCCGGTATGGGTAGTTGGTCATTCGTGTTCGGCTAGCAGGTAAGTATTCTGAACTTGACACATGTCAGATTTTAACAGAAGATGTGTGAAAGCATGCAAAGGTTTTACTCACTAACTATTATTGTGGATATTTTGTTGTATTACATTGTTTCACCTTGGTTTTCCTCTCATTCAAATTATATATATTATACTGAAAGTTTAATTTAGGTGATCTATTCACTCAATTAACTTGATTAATTTCACTTTCAGTGATCGGACCCCAATTTTTGGTTTATGTGATCACTCACGAACTAGTCAACCAAACACAACTCAGACAGTCCAGTAACAAAAATGTGAAACTCCACATTGACTTCTAAAAACCAAAAATCACTTCAGTAAACAACACAAATCAAACACACCAAGGATCAAGTGACATCCTATACACTCAGAGGATCCATCACAGTAGGCATCCCAGTGTTATCCACAACTACAGTGGTGTGTGATTAGGTAGACAATTTAAATAAGGCATATATCAATTTCCAGCATGTAGCTACAGTACCGATTTGTGTTTAAATGTTGAGTGAATCAGTAATCATAACAACACAAACAAGGAAGACAAATGCACACAAGATGTTCACCCAGAAAAACCACAAAGGGTAAAAACTGGGGGTCTATCCAGCTGACCAGGCAATCCACTAAATCAGAAGTTCAATACAAAAGGGAGCACTCAGCACACAAGCTCAATCACTAAGTCCTAGACTAAGTGGCAGCTATCTTACCCCTTTGTGCAACTTCCATAAGCAAGGCAATTGGTCATTCATGAAGAAGGCAGCTCCACTCCAAGCTCATCAACCCCTGGCACCAATCCGCACCAAGCCCAGTGGTTTCATCAATGCTTGAACATGATATGCAAATGTAGGATTCACAAACAAAGATCAACCTTCTCAAGCTATCGGCATGAAAAGATTGATATTGAATCCTTCAACTTAAATCTAAAATGAATGTGTTTGAAGAATGTATGAAAACATTTAAGCACTCAAACCCATATAGAATTTTAGATTAAACAAAAACAAGTTCAGAAAATCTCTTTATGATTTTTCAAGAATTAAAAGACCATTTTCTGAAAAAGGTTGAAGATGAGCACTTCACATGAAAAATACCCAGACGTGAAACCCCAAGAATACACGCTCAAAAATTGCTCATCGACCCCAGAAAAGATCTGAACCAAAAATGCCCATATACCCGTACACACCCACGCAACATTCATGTTCGCCCATGCCACGTGGAAGCCAATTAATGGCTGTCCACAAGAGACGATTGAGGGGCATATTCTCTTTGTCCTAGAGGGGTATCCTAGTATTACTAAGGATAGGAATGAGGAGCTGTAAAAAGGAATTTTGCTTTATTTTGCAAAAATCAGAAATGGGGAAGATGATGAATAGTGCTGATGTGTGAAGGTGTGTGGCGTGAATGGCAAAGATGCAATCAGATCTGATTGCTACAGTAGGGGAACCAAGCCATGTGCAATGCACATGCATGTCTAGTACTAAACAGAACATGGGCTTTCAAGAAATGGGCTTAAAAAGCAAAGACCCGAAATGGACCTACTGTAGCGACTGTGACTTAAATAACAACCACTGTACGTGAAAAACATTGTTCTTTATGATCAGTGAATGACTAGTCAAATAGACAAAAATCTGTTAATTTCATGAAATGAATGAAGTGCAGTATACCTTGTGTCTTTGTTCATTCTTGACTTCTTCAATGCAGCAGAACTTGTCCTAAATCTAGCCTAGAGCTTGTGAGTGATTAAATACAAATTAATACAATTGTTTTGACAAGGAAAATAGCCAACATAACAAATCCTAGAAACTAACAATCTCCCCCTTTGGCTTTCCTTGACAAAACATCAACCCATTCACCTCACAAGACTCTCAACACACAGCCCAACACTTGTTATAATGTACCTGCAAGAGGAAGAACTTGCACAACACAAAGTATGATAGTATGCAGTTGAAACGCAGCAAGCAATGGAGATTAAACAACTAATACATTCTCCCCCTTTTTGTCATGGAAAGACAAAAGGTCATACATAAAAGAAAATTCAGTTCAAAAGCACAGAAAATTGGAGAGATATGCAAGAGAAAAATACATGCTCAAAGAGTAAATTCCATAAAATCCTAACTCCCCCTAAATTCTAACTCCCCCTAAAATCTAACTCCCCCTAAAACTGAGAACTGGCAGCAGCAGCAGCATCTCTGTAACGGGCTTGCATGGCAAGTTCAAAGTCATCTACAGGCTGAAAAGCTACTGAGCTCGCTGGCACTGGAGGATCGGTGGGGTACATCTCTGGAGCCTCATCGGACTGATCAGGAATGTCAGCATGTGGATCACCATCCTCAGTGTGGAGTCCATCAGAATAAGGAACGATGGCAAAGGCAGCAAAATGAGCTGTGTGGGCTGCTAGTTGGGCCATGAGATCCACAATAATAGCCGATTGACCTTTGACCTTGGCAAGAAGTGCAGCGTTTGCTTGTTCAAGAGAAGGAGCCTGATCCCCTCGCTTTTTGCGAGCAAAAGTTTCACTAACCTTCATGACTGTTTTCGTGTAGTCAGCCATAGGCTCAGCAAATGTATCCAAGTCAGCCACAGAAGAGACACCACTGCGGGCACAGAGGAGGTGAATAAGGAGAGGGAAAATGAGGGCACCCTTGTGGTCACGACCACTACCTATTGTCTTGGTCTGAATGTGTTCATAAATAAGAAATCCTATGGGAACAGGATCCTTATTCAGAAAAGACATCATCACTTGAATTTGTTCCGCAGAAGGGTGTGAATTGTGGGAGGTAGGAATGATATTGTGACGCACAAAATCCCACAAAAACCTGTGAAAAGGTTTGAATTCAGACTTCTCTAGCAACACACCGTCCTTTAAAGGGGTAGCAGGGTTAACATAGGCCACGGACTGGAAGTGAGCAGCAGTATAGGACCGAGACCGTGCCAAGTATTGCTGGTAATCAGTGTGGGTTGATTGTTTTAACCCAAGAACCTGACAAATTGCACTAGGCCGAAAATACACATCACGGTTGCGCACATAGACATTAAAACCTGTTCGGGCAATGCGACCTGGAAAATTTGCATAGAATTCCTGAACTACGGTGAGGTTGTAAGAAGGGACTGTGTGAGGGAGGTCATTCAAGGTGGAGACTTGATAGTCACTGATGAAGGAGAAGACTTGACGAAAGAGATGGAGATTGAATTCCTCTAACCTGTAGTGGCGCTCAGTGACCACCCTGGGATTTCCCACCGTATGGAGCCACCGTCGGGCCCATCGAGTTGAAAACCGATTCTGTTCGTTGATGAAGTCTTCCTCTTCACAGTCCTCCGGCGTGGATTGTCGTTGTCGGCTGCGAGAGGGAATGATGGTGGAGCCCGACATGGGAAGAATCCCGATATGGCAAATGGAGGCGCGAGAAGAGAAATTGAGCCCGAGGCGCGACACAAACTGAGTCGCGAGAGGGAATGAAGCCGACCGAGTCGCGAGTGAGAGGAGGTGGTGCCGACGGAGTCGCGAGCGAGAGGAGGTGGTGCCGACGGAGTCGCGAGTGAGAAGGTGAGAGAGAAAGGTGCGGCAAGGGAAGAGAATATAAGAAAAAGATTCTGAAATTTTAGGGATTTGAAGGAAGAAAGAGGGGCGCGTGGCTTATAAGGGCTGCTAGAGATGATAAAAGTCTGAAATGCCCTTAATGAACAGTGATTCAAAGTGCAGATAGGCTCTGTGAAATTGACTGTATTTGACGATTGGTAGACTAGTCAAAATGAACAAACTGCGTACTGGAGCATAAAACAAAAAAGATAGAGGAATTCTTAGAAAATTGGAAGCAATGACACACAAGGAATATCTATGAGTTAGATGTGCTTCAAGGATTTTATTTTTGACAAAACAAATTTGACAAAACAACAAACACACTTGAAAAGAATTTAACCACCAATGTCAACACTCTAATAGATATGGAAAATGAAGATTGCAAATTTTGTGCAAGAAAATAAGCATATTTGGGATATAGGGAAGTCAATGCTAGCATTCAAGACTTGTTCTAGATGGAAAAACAATGTCAAAGACACCCAAAGAGGTTAAATAAGTTTCATCCACAACAAGAGATTAGAATTTAACCATTCAAGAGAATTTCTAATTTGGGAACAAATCTTGAAAGCAAAGTTTTTCAACTCATGACAATGGCTATGAGAAAATTATTTTCATTTGTTTCGTTTAGGCAGATCCCAAGTTAAGTGCAATGATTTGGTCCAATTTTGCGACTCTTTACCCTAGAACACCATAAAAACACCTTATGTCTCCCTAGGGCCGTGACTTCTTTGGTCACACTTCCTCTTTTTTGTTATTTTGAATGGTGCACATTTGTTCAAATGAGAAAAGTTTAGCTAAAGATGGGTCACAAATGAGGAATTATATTGAAGGGCTAAATTGCATCCTCAAACAAATTGTCTTTGAAAAGCATTTAACAAGTTTGATTGATTATGACAAAGTGTTTTTAAAAAAAAAATCTCAAGGCTAACATTTGACAAGAAGGAGGGATTATGCTTATAGACATGACTCATGTTATGCAAGAACCTTTTTGAATATCAAAGAGAGTGTGACAAAAAATGTTAAGACCTTTCAAAGTGGTTATTTTCTTTAAAAGAAAAACTACTTAACCAAATAAAAGAAACTTAAACAATGAAGCACATTTAACTACAAGGAATTATGCATGTGTACAAATGCCAATTGACTTTCGAAGACTAATGTGCTTTGGATTCTCTAGAGCTTTTGTAAAGATGTCTGCAAGTTGTTGTTCGGAAGGAACAAAAGTCAAAGTAAGAGTTCCACTCTCCACAAGATCTCGAATGAAATGATGTCTTATGTCAATATGCTTGGTTCTAGTATGTTGCACCGGGTTCTTGGAGATATCTATAGCACTCATGTTATCACAATAGATGAGAAAAGTTTTCTCATCAATTCCATAATCGGCTAACATTTGTCTCATCCAAATGAGTTGTGTACAGCAACTCCCTGCTGCTATGTATTCAGCTTCAGCAGTTGACAAAGAGACAGAATTCTGCTTCTTGCTATGCCAAGACACTAAGTTATTCCCAACATAGAAAGCACCACCCGAGGTGCTCTTCAAATCATCACTACACCCAGCCCAATCGGAGTCACTAAATCCAACCAATTTAGTGTTGGTATCATGGGTATACCACAACCCATAGTCAAGAGTCCCACTTACATATTTGATGATTCTTTTTGTTGCAAACAAATGGGATTCTTTGGGATCACTTTGGAACCTAGCACACACTCCTACCGCAAACGATATGTCCGGTCTACTAGCTGTGAGGTAGAGGAGACTTCCTATCATGCTTCTATACAAGGTTTGGTCCACTTTCTTACCACTTGGATCCCTATGAAGTTTGGAGCTTTTACTCATTGGAGTAGTAGCCACTTTGGAAGACTCAAGCCCAAACTTTTTGACCAAATTTCTAGCATACTTAGATTGGGAGATAAATATCCCACTATCTACTTGCTTAACTTGCAGCCCTAAAAAGAAATTCATTTCACCAACTAGACTCATTTCAAATTCACTAGACATTACATCAATGAATCTCTTAACATGAAAATCTGAAGTTGAACCAAAGACAATATCATCCACATAAACTTGAGCAATCAAGACATCATTTTTCAACCTTTTTACAAATAGGGTCTTGTCAACCGACCCTCTTTGATACCCATTGGACAACAAGTGATGAGAGAGTCTCTCATACCAAGCTCTTGGAGCTTGCTTCAGCCCATACAAGGCTTTCCTCAATTTATAAACACCATCTCTCATGTGAGGATCCTCAAAACCTTTTGGTTGTTCTACAAAAACTTCCTCATTCAAGTAACCATTTAAAAACGCTGTTTTAACATCCATTTGATACAATTTGAACCTAAGATGACAAGCAATGGCACAAAGCAACCTAACGGACTCAAGTCTAGCAACGGGTGCAAAAGTCTCATCAAAATCAATACCCTCTAATTGAGAGTACCCTTGAGCAACAAGCCTAGCCTTGTTTCTAACTACATTCCCAAATTCATCAGATTTATTTTTGAAAATCCATTTGGTTCCAATGAAATTTGTGTTGGCTGGTCTTTCTACAAGGGTCCACACTTGGTTTCTCTCAAATTGGTTTAATTCCTCATGCATTGCACTCACCCATTCCTCATGATTGAGTGCTTCTTTGACATTTTTAGGTTCAACAATGGACACATAGCACACATGAGCAAGTTCATTTGCCATTTGTTTTCTAGTCCTAACTGGCTGGTCTAAAGAACCTAGAATTACATCTTCACCATGGTTACACCTCACCCATCTTGGTTTTTCAGATCTGTCACTCAGAGTTTTGTCATTTTGTTCGCTTTCTGACTTGTCAAACTCAACAATTTTTGAGTCATCAGTAGGTTCATCACTGCTTGACTTGGACTCTTCTTTAACCAAATTAACCTCTTTAGGATCAGATTGTGGGAACAATCCATCTTTATCTGCAGCCATTTCAATAGATGCATCATGATCATCTATTTTCACATTTATGGATTCCAACATAGAATTTGTTCGCAAATTGAAGACTCTAAAAGCTCTACTGTTGGATGAATAGCCTAAAAACAGACCCTCATCACTCTTAGAATCAAATTTCCCCAAATGTTCTCTATCCCTAAGGATGTAACATGCACTCCCAAACACTCTAAAGTGTGTAACCTTAGGTTTCCTACCCTTCCACAGTTCATAGGGAGTCTTTTTGGTTCCCGGCCTAAGGTAGACTCTATTTATGATGTAACATGCCGTGTTTACCGCCTCAGCCCAGAAATGTTTAGCAAGATTTTTGCTATTCAACATCACTCTTGCCATCTCAATCAAAACCCTATTCTTTCTCTCAACGATTCTATTTTGTTGGGGTGTTATAGGAGCTGAGAATTCATGTTTGATGCCCATTTGACAACAAAACTCATCGAATTGAGAGTTTTCAAACTCAGTTCCATGGTCTGATCTAATTCTGGACAGAGTTGACAGACTTGACATACCTTCACTTTTCAGCAGTTTCACAATCTTGACAAAATGATGAAATGTCTCCGACTTGTCCTTAAGAAATGACACCCAAGTGTACCTAGAAAAATCATCTACCATGACTAGAATGTATTTCTTTCCACCTATTGACAAGGTTTGGACAGGACCAACTAAATCCAAGTGAATTAGTTCAAGTGTCCTAGAGGTGCCTATGTCTTTGACCTTTTTGTGTGGTACTTTGGTTTGTTTCCCCATTTGACATGGACCACAAACAAAAGTTTCGGGCTTTCCTATCTTTGGAAGATCTCTAACAACCTCATGCTTAGACAACTTGTAAAGGTCATGAACATTAATGTGACCAAGTCTTTGATGCCAAAGAGAGCTAGTGTCATCAATAGCTCTATTGCAAGTATTCTCAATTTTTCCAACATTGCCATCAAACACATAGCAAGCATCCCTAGACCTAGGGGCATTCAAGATCTCCCTTCCTTGGGAGTCAACAATTCTACATCCACTCTTGGACATACACACTTCACCACCCCATTCATCACAAAGTTGGCTAATACTAAGCAAATTAGAATTTAGCCCATCAACAAATCTTACATTTTTCAATTCGGGTATACCGGGTATGTGTACAACCCCCTTTCCACTCACATAGGACTTCTCTCCTCCTCCAAAAGTCACACTACCACCATCATAAGGAGCAAGAGAGGTAAAGACCTCCTTATCTCCCGTCATATGTTTGGAACACCCACTATCTAGGTACCAAATGTTCCTCTTAGTGGCTGAAAAAGCATTCAAGGTTACTAGACATTTAGTGGAGCTCTTCACAACCCATCTTTGATGTGGACTTGGCTTATTTTTGGGAAGTGGGGTGACAAGTAAGGCAATTTTGGTTACCTCTTTGAGTAGATTGTTCACTTGCTCTTGTAGAGAAACATTTCTCTTTGGTTCACTTGATTTCTTTCCTCTAAGTTTGTTGCAATTTGGTCTAATGTGACCCTTGACATGACAATGATGACAAACCAGGACAAACTTTGTTTTTCTAAGTGGAGTAGAACAATCAATTTGTGTGACACTTGATGTAGCTTGACTTGACTTAGAATGAGATACATTTTGACCAATGTCAATGAAACCTAAACCCTTTTTGACACTATGATCAGATTCTGACTTGACAAAAATGGTCTTTGTGTTGGATACACTAGGACTATTTTCACTAAAACCTAAACCGGTTTTGTCACCATGATGCTTTCCAATCCTAAGCATCCTATCAACCTTTTCAGCCCCAATGGTGAGCTCAACAATGCTCTCATTAGCTTCATGTACTTCTTTTTCAAGCTTCTCATTCAAAGATTTAAAGTAGATGTTGCTCTCCTTGAGCACTTTGACTTGACTCTCAAAATTTTGTTTCAAGATAGCCACACTTTCTAATTCACTCTCTAATGACTCAATCTTCTCACACAATTTCAATTTAGCATTCTTTAGTTTCTGATTTTCTTCCTTTATACTAAGAGTTTCGGTGAAAAGTGAGTCATACTTATCACAAAGTGCAGTGTAAGACTCATCATCAGGAACAGATTCTGAGTCAGACCCACCATCAACTTGTTCAATCTCCTTGATTGATGCAACAAAAGCAACTTCATCACCCTCAACATCCGAAGAAGACTCACAATCATTTGAGTTATCACTCTCACTATCACTCCAAGTGATTTTCATGGCTTTATTCTTACTTGAAGAATTATTCTTTCTATTATTAGCACATTCAATTGCTATGTGACCTATTCCACCACAAGTGTAACATTTCACATCTCTCTTGGTTGTTCTTCCTTCTTTAAAATTAGACTTCCTCTATTGTTTTCTCTCAAATGAATTCTCTCCTTGAGGTTTGAATTTGAACTCCTTAAAGTTGTTACCACTAGTCCTAGCTTCTCTCCCTTTATTTCTAAGAATTCGTCTAAATCTTTTGACAAAAAGGGCAACCTCATCATCGGACATGGATGATTTTTCACTCAAGTTTTCACTCATCTCTTTGACACTTTGCAAAGCAATATCCTTTGACTTCTTGCTGTCCCTTTCATCCATTTCAAGTTCCATCTCAAAGGTTTTAAGCTTTCCTACCAATTTACCAATTTTGAGTTCATCCAAATTTTGGACTTCTTGTATTGCATGCTTCTTAGATTGAAATCTTTTAGGTAGAGATCTAAGAACCTTTTGGACAATGGTAGACTCCTCATAAGGTTTACCTAGGGACATGGCTTCATTTGTGAGGGCTTCCAACCTTTCATAGAACTCGGAAAATGACTCGGACTCTTTCATCCTAATTTCTTCAAATTTGGCATGTACCATTTGAAGCTTAAGTGACCTAACTTGTTTGTCCCCCTCATGAACAACCCTAAGTTTGTTCCAAGCTTGCCTAGCCGTGACACAATGTTGTATATGTGCAAATTGTGAGGAAGACAGTGCAGTGACAATAGCATTTCTAGCCTTCTTGTTGGAGCTAGAGGCCGTGACTTCGGCAAAAGACCATTCGGACCTAGGCTTAGGAGTTTCAATCCCATCAACAGTTCGTGTGGGAGGAATCCACTCAACAGTGAGATACTCATATGCCAACTCGTCATAGGCATCAAGAAAAATTTCAAATTTTTCTCTCCAAGCAGCGTAGTTGCTGCCATCAAAGAATGGAGGAGAGTTGCAAGATCCTGCAACGCGATCTCTTTCCATCTAGACACACCTAGAAAACAAACAACACCCTAGGATCTCTCTATTTGCTTTTAGAGTAGCGCTCTGATACCAATTGAAAGTTTAATTTAGGTGATCTATTCACTCAATTAACTTGATTAATTTCACTTTCAGTGATCGGACCCCAATTTTTGGTTTATGTGATCACTCACGAACTAGTCAACCAAACACAACTCAGACAGTCCAGTAACAAAAATGTGAAACTCCACATTGACTTCTAAAAACCAAAAATCACTTCAGTAAACAACACAAATCAAACACACCAAGGATCAAGTGACATCCTATACACTCAGAGGATCCATCACAGTAGGCATCCCAGTGTTATCCACAACTACAGTGGTGTGTGATTAGCTAGACAATTTAAATAAGGCATATATCAATTTCCAGCATGTAGCTACAGTACCGATTTGTGTTTAAATGTTGAGTGAATCAGTAATCATAACAACACAAACAAGGAAGACAAATGCACACAAGATGTTCACCCAGAAAAACCACAAAGGGTAAAAACTGGGGGTCTATCCAGCTGACCAGGCAATCCACTAAATCAGAAGTTCAATACAAAAGGGAGCACTCAGCACACAAGCTCAATCACTAAGTCCTAGACTAAGTGGCAGCTATCTTACCCCTTTGTGCAACTTCCATAAGCAAGGCAATTGGTCATTCATGAAGAAGGCAGCTCCACTCCAAGCTCATCAACCCATGGCACCAATCCGCACCAAGCCCAGTGGGTTCATCAATGCTTGAACATGATATGCAAATGTAGGATTCACAAACAAAGATCAACCTTCTCAAGCTATCGGCATGAAAGGATTGATATTGAATCCTTCAACTTAAATCTAAAATGAATGTGTTTGAAGAATGTATGAAAACATTTAAGCACTCAAACCCATATAGAATTTTAGATTAAACAAAAACAAGTTCAGAAAATCTCTTTATGATTTTTCAAGAATTAAAAGACCATTTTCTGAAAAAGGTTGAAGATGAGCACTTCACATGAAAAATACCCAGACGTGAAACCCCAAGAATACACGCTCAAAAATTGCTCATCGACCCCAGAAAAGATATGAACCAAAAATGCCCATATACCCGTACACACCCACGCAACATTCATGTTCGCCCATGCCACGTGGAAGCAAATTAATGGCTGTTCACAAGAGACGAATGAGGGGCATATTCTCTTTGTCCTAGAGGGGTATCCTAGTATTACTAAGGATAGGAATGAGGAGCTGTAAAAAGGAATTTTGCTTTATTTTGCAAAAATCAGAAATGGGGAAGATGATGAATAGTGCTGATGTGTGAAGGTGTGTGGCGTGAATGGCAAAGATGCAATCAGATCTGATTGCTACAGTAGGGGAACCAAGCCATGTGCAATGCACATGCATGTCTAGTACTAAACAGAACATGGGCTTTCAAGAAATGGGCTTAAAAAGCAAAGACCCGAAATGGACCTACTGTAGCGACTGTGACTTAAATAACAACCACTGTACGTGAAAAACATTGTTCTTTATGATCAGTGAATGACTAGTCAAATAGACAAAAATCTGTTAATTTCATGAAATGAATGAAGTGCAGTATACCTTGTGTCTTTGTTCATTCTTGACTTCTTCAATGCAGCAGAACTTGTCCTAAATCTAGCCTAGAGCTTGTGAGTGATTAAATACAAATTAATACAATTGTTTTGACAAGGAAAATAGCCAACATAACAAATCCTAGAAACTAACAATTCTTCATTATCTTTTTTCAAACCTAACTTGGGATTTCCCTCGAGGGGAAGCAATAATCGTATGTGATGCTTACCCCCTACTGTACTCTTGTGAGTGCAGATTTCCCAGTAAATAATGACTTGGACTAAGGCCGATGGCGTGGCATGTGGATCTTGTCAATTCAAGTTTCAGCTTCAGCTTTCTGTCTATTTGGTTTCGCTCCTTTCTTTGGATCAGTGGTGGTGTCTCCGTCTTTTTCTATAGGTGTTCTACACATGCAGATTCTAGAATTTCAGTCTCTTTGGCATTACTTTATTAGTCGCCGAATCACTCTGGATATGCGTTGGGATATCTTTACTGTTTATTTTATGAATATCCACTTGCTTTAGTAGGATTATTTGTATTTTAAAACTCATGATCCTCACGGGTTGGTTTTATATTTCTGTTTATTAATAATATTTCGAAGTATTATTCAGAAATACATTTTGTTGTAATTTATATACTGGTCCAACCAGGACGAAATTTTTCAAACAAGCTTATCTTGTTTTAAGAAGCATGGGGATGTGATACTTAGTGGTAGAAGTATTATATCCTCAAGATTTCTAGAACGAGTGTGTTGTGACGTGGCCAATTTCCGGGTGTCACACCATCAAAATTTTAGATATGAATTTGGGTTCCATTGATGTCGAGCTTTGAATATAAACACGAATAAATAATTCAGATATGAAAACCTAACTATATGAAACTCTCAATGCAAAAAAGTTATTTCATTAAGCTTTCCCCATCATCTATCAATAATTTGTAGTTGCGTTTTGATTTCCCATGTTTAATATATTTAAAAAATCTTGCTTGTATTTGCATTTTGATTTCCCATGTTTCCACCAAAATTGATCAACCTGAATTTTTTTTTTTACCATATTTCAATGTATGAATAATTTGTGAATGTCATATTGAAATTACAGATGGACATTGTGCCTGTGCTCTGTTGCTATCACAAGAAGTGGATCAAATCCGAATAGATCTGTGACATCTTGGCATACGAAGGTGGGGAGGAGAAAGAAATAAGACTATCACGCAGCACAACCCTTGATGAGCTGCTTTAGAGGGCTTCCAAACTGCTTGGGGTTGAGAGAGACTCCCAGACAATATTCATGAGGTACTTGGTGACCCTATCAATAGGTGGGATTGTCAAGTACATCAAGACCAGGTATGAGGATAATTTGGATGTTTTCTTGAATCAAGAAAGTCAGACCATGGTACCATTGTATCTAAGTGCACACCCAAAGACGTTGCAGACTCTAACAACGTCGATCATCCACGTCTTACCATCATGAGCAGCCATTGCTATTGACTTGGCAGGGGTTGCAGACCTTACTTACAGTGAATAATTTCCTGTAGGCAACCCGGATTCCACAGAAATCATGTATGGTGATGTTGACTATGCAGACAATGAGGAAAGTAAACCTGCTCCCACATCTGGATGCCAATCACGGTCAGTATCTCATAAACAAGTGCCATATGAGGTGCAAGCAGTCCATATTCCATCAGTTCCAGCCCTGAATGTCAGCATAGTTCTTGAAGTTGAGCAATCTTCTTCGGCGCCGGTTGGAGAATCTCTTCATTATGTTGTGCCTTAAACATATGGAACCTGTCGTTGTCATAAACGATGTAAGGCAGCGTCATCCGCAGCTTATTTTGAACCACACAACATTGGCTGGAAATCGAAGCTACAATTGATAGTGCTGCAATAACAGTTGTTGATGGTTGAGCAAATGACTTCAATGAGCTGCGAGTTCTTTAATTTTTTCCATACGAAGGAGGAGCTTCGGCAAGCTCTTGCTTTGAAAACGATTAAAGACAACTGTGAGTACCGAGTGGTAAAGTCTTCCAATACAATTTTCACCCAAATATGGCCTATGATCACCTTGAAAAGAAACTAAATTAGAGTTAGTGGCTGTTGACATTTTTTTTCATCACTAATTAATATTTTAGTAGAGGTGAAAAAAAAAGGTGAAGTTAAAGGTTACCACATGTTCCACTAATAGATATATTAGTTGACTTATGGGTAGTATGACAAAAAGAAAAACCTATTCAGTGGAATATTAACTAAATACAACTAAACTAATGAACAAAATACTAAATATAACTAAATGGGTTACGTTGGGCTACGGGTGGTAAAACCCCATTGTCTGAGATCCTTTCTTCCCACCACAAATTCAACAAAAAATTGAACAGTGGGAAATTTCTTGCACTTCTTACAGTGCGCACATAGAATCACAAGTTCTAAGGGTTGCAGCCCCTTCAGTCACTGTTTACACCTGTGTTGCTTCTGGGTTGTTTGTGTTAAATATTTCAGAATGAAAGCTTCCACGGTAACTAGGCTATTGTGGGAGACAATCAACAAGTGATATCGTTATTGTTGATGAATAGGTTTCTACTGCCATGGAAGATGGAGAAATTTTTGTGAAGTTTGTGAAGGGGGCCTGTTGGAAGAAAGTTCATCGCTTGGTTGATCGACGGCCAGGACCACTGGGGTGAATTGGTTGTTTGAAATGGTCTGTTTACCATGCTCAGATCTCCTGAGCCATCAGGTCAGTATGCATTGAATTTTTTAATTGCACTTATTTCTCGTTAAATCATGTAAAAATATGGTTATGCTGATCCAAACCCATAGCATCGCTATTAGACAGCAGGTTCTTTGTGAGTGTTGGAATTAATGGATGGTTTTTGAACCGCTGTTCTGCTAGTGAATTTGGGGCATCTGAATGGTTTCCAAACCTCAATTGTGCATAACCGTTGTATGATATTCACCTTGTTATTCTGTGGGATATGAATATATATATATATATATATGAATTTCGCTGTATTAATGTTGGATAATTCAATAGGTGATCATGTCAGTAAACTGTGCTGCCCCAAACTCATATGGGTGAGTGTCTTAAACCCACTTTAATTTAGTTTGGGATAGTTAATGGTCTATTAAGATTATTCAAACAGTATTGTCCTCTACACATGGCCATGTTCCCTTGTAAAAACCCTCCTTCCATTTAATAATATGAAAATATGTCGATGTAATTGATAATATGACTTATAAATGGATACATGACTTATATATCTAGGTGACATAAGTCCTTACACAATAACTGAGTATTGAAGGAAGTGGTAATGTTTGATGAATTAGATGTTGAATTAGATGTTTAAACTTTGATATTTTCATTGAACTTGTCTAATGTTTTTTTATAATTCAAAAATGCTGATGCAACTTGGGAAACATTGCAGACTTAATAGCAGTAAGTGCCATATTCTGCTACCTTATAGTTCGTAATCTTCTCTATTTGTTCTTGCTGTGAGGGATTCAGAATTTTGGTACATTCATATTCAATTCTCATCAAGGATGGATAAGGGGTGGGTAAGGCACAATCGCATGAGCGCTGAGTATCAAACCAGATTGCGACAGTTCCTTGATTTATGTTTCCAAAATCATTCGGTTGAAAATCGAGTCAAGTGTCCCTGTCGAGCATGCTACAACCGATTTTGGAAGACTCGAGCTGAAGTTGAGGAGCATCTCGATCACTGTTCAAAGTATGGACCCTCGTTACATGAATGTGCCATGGATCAATCATGGAGAGACTATGTATAATCCAACCCTTCCTTACGGTCACATTGAGTTGAGAGTGAACAAGCAAGACAGTGACATGTCTGACATGCACTGTTTGCTAGATGATTTATTCCAACCACCAATCACTAATGACCCTCAAGATGAAAGCTCCACAACCCCATAAGAAGCACATAGGTGCACATCAGATGCTGAAACCTTTTACAAGTTAGTGGAGGATGCAGACTCTCCGCTTTATCCAGGCTGTAAAAAAATTAAAAAGCTTGAGTTCATTGTTGCCCTCTACCACATCAAATGCTTACATGGGTGGACTGACAAGTCTGTTTCGGACTTCCTAACATTGCTCAAGAGATCATTTCCAGAAGGCGAGATGCTGCCTCCATCTTTTTATCACACTCGGAAACTAATTGGTGATCTTGGGTTGTCTTACGAGAAGATAGACGCTTGCCGCCATGACTGCATGTTTTTATTCTATATGAAGAATGGGTAGTTTATGAAGAAGTCTTACAAAAAATTCAATCAATTTAATCTGATTTAATCCGATTTTTTATTTTTATTATATTTATTTTTATATTATTTAATATTTAAATAATTATAACTTTTTTGGAAGGATAATCGCAATGATGTTATATGCAAAGTATGTGGAGCAGACCGGTACACCGTTCAGAGTAGTCAAAATGGTCACAAGGTCGCTGCCAAAGTGTTGATGTATTTTCCACTATCACAAAGACTTCAATGACTGTACATGTCAAGACACACATCTGAGCATATGACTTGGCACACCTTAAAGCGTATCAAAGACGACGTTGTGAGGCATCCGGCTGACTCTCTTGCCTAGATGGAGTTGGACAACCGCTACCCCCAATTTGCAAGTGAACCACGAAATGGGAGACTTGGTCTTGCAAGTGATGGTTTTAATCCATTTGAGCAGATGAGTAGTCAACATAGCACATGGCCAGTTGTGATGGCAGTGTACAACTTGCCCCCTTGGATGTGCATGAAGCAGCCATACCTATTTCTGTCCTTCTTGATTCTGGGTCCTAAGGCACCGAGAAATAATATTGACATTTACTTGGAACCCCTTGTCGATGAGCTAAAACTATTGTGGATTGAAGGTGTTCACACCTATGACATTGCTAATAATGAGTCATTCAACATGCGAGCAGCTCTGCTGTGGACTATCAATGATTTTCAGGCATATGCTAATTTGTCCGGATGGAGCACGAAGGGCAAAATGGCTTGTCCCCAGTGAGCTCATGCCACAAAGTCTCAATTCTTAAAACGGGGACACAAACACTGCTATTTGGGCCACTGGAGATTTCTTGGAACTAATCATAGGTTTTGGAGGGAAAAGGCTGCTTTCAATGGTTGTTTTGAAAGACGGGTGACCCCTACCCCATTAATCGAGACAGCTTGTTTCGAACAGCTATCCACGTTGTCGTTTAAACTTGGGAAAAAAAAAAGAAGTAGGCCATTCACCACCCAGCGTACCATTTCGGGAAGCTATGTAGAATACACCGGTCCATGGAAAAAGTAGAGTATCTTCTTCATCTTACCATATTGAGAGTTTAATCTACTACTCCATAAATTGAACATCATGCACATAGGAAAAAAATGTTTCCAACAGTCTTGTTGGGACGTTGTTGGGGCTAGAAGGCAAGAATAAAGATGGAATCAATGCACAAGTTGATTTGAAAATTCTTTACTAGAAGCCTCAACTCCATCCGATTAGGCATGGAAATAAAAAGTACCTACCACCGGCTGCTTTCACTTTGAGCAACAAAGAGAAGGTTATGTTTTGTCAGGTGCTGAAAAACGTGAAAGATCCAGACGGGTTATTCATCAAACATTAACCTGTGCATCAATAGTGGGACTGAAGAGTCACAATTGCCATATGCTTCTGCATCATTTAGTACCACTGGCTATTCGGAGGGTATTGTCAATGCACACCACTCAAATATTTCTTGAGTTATGTACCTTTTTCAAGAATCTTTGCAACAAATCATCTACCTCTGAGGCCTTCCGTGATCTAAACCACCGAATAGCAGTAACTCTGTGTCAGTTAGAGCATATTCCCCCCCCCCTTCATTTTTTGATATCATGATCCATTTGCCAATACATCTTGCAAACGAAGCTGCCACCGGCGGTCCAGTCCAGTATAGATGGAAGTATCCGATTGAAAGGTACGTCTTCATTCAACTATTTTTTTAATTATTTTTAATTTATTAATTTATAACATTCATCTCGCATGTTATTTGGATAATTTATGACAGTGCATCCTAACATCAGGGGTGGCCCGATCCTAAATGAGACCTAAGGCAAACGTTATAAATTTGGCCTTTTTAATTTGATATGTTAATATATTTCTTGAGCCTTGGGCTTGAGGCGGCCCTGCCTAACATCATGGGTGTTTATTGGTTTTTGTTAGGTACCTACACACATTGAAATTGTATGTGAGAAACAAAAGTAGACCGAAGGGCAGCATAGCTGAAGGCTATATCGTGGATGAATGCCTTTCATTTTGCTCAATGTATCTACAAGGAGTTGATACTCGTCATAATCATGTGGGTCGAAACAGCTACGAAGGAGAGAATGAACCCCGCACGGGTTACGCCATTTTCCATGGCCTAGGAAGTGGTAAGGGTGCATGGAACCTATTTTGCTTTAGACAGTAACCTTTGGGAATGCGCCCATTGTAAAGTTCTTTTTAATTGCACCAAGATGCAGCCTTTCATTAGGTATGAATTCATTGAGTTCATGATTTTACAACCATTTTAAAGTTATGGCATTTTGGCTAATTAATGTGTCTTTATATTTTCAATAAATGTAAAAAATAAATGGTGGCTCCTTGTCTATTATTGCTCCATCTGGTAGGGAACATTGGGAAGCTGTTTGTGCGGTTTGAGACAAGTGAACCACTCAATTAGTAGCGGACAACCTGGCTGATTCCAATTTGACCGAAGCATTTAAGTGTCATGTAAGTTTGACCGGCCACTATATACCTTAACCTGTGTCACAAAATTATAAATTCTATTTGGCTTGTCTTTATAATTAGCAATATTATAACCATGATCCCCTCGCATCACTTTGGTTAAACATTTAGCTGAATGAGGTAGCGAAGTAGATCCTGACTGACTCACCTTGTCATATGGTTCTGGTCAATGGGTAAGGCGGTTGAAGAGTTACTTGATAAATGGTTTTCGATTCAGGATACATGAAGTGGACGTGAAGAAGAAAAACAAGAACAATGGTGTATTTGTTGTGGTAGATACTAATAGCTATGCCAGTAGAAGGGATCAGAACCCACGGCTTGGACCGGTTGGCTATTATGGGGTTTTGACGGATATCATAGAATTGGAATATGACGACAGAAGGAAAGTAGTACTTTTGACTGCGACTTGGTTGATACATTAAGCAGGATGAAAATGGACGAGTTTGGATTTAGATTGGTATCTTTGGAGCGATTACAACAGTCTAATGTCACCTTCATACTTTCATCTCATATTATGCAAGTTTTCTATGTCGACGACCCAGTGATTGGAAGGTTGCGGTTAACACACAGCCTCGTGATTTGTATGACATGACAACCATTAGTGCTGGAAATGTGTGTGGTGAGCAAATTCTAGATAGGATCGGTGTGGATGACTGTCATCTGCAACATAGACTTGATAGAGGGCACAACTGTAGATCGTCCATGGAGTGATTGAATTTTTGCATATTTCACGGTTAGCCATTGATTGAGTGTTTTCAACTCATAGGTTTGTTATGACAATATGGTGTTATAAACTATTATTTTGGTATCAATATTTTCGATTGTTGATGTCCCCAGAAATGTAAATTTGGAATGGATTTATGTATCTTATCATGAAATGATATTTATGTAAACAGGTTCATGCTATGTGTGAGTTCTTTTGCTGTTTATTTAACTTTCGACTTAACCGAGGTTATCCCCAAGTGTTTTTCTTTTCTAACTCTCAACTCTTAGCTATGATCTAGTAATGTGGATATGTGTTTTGGGCCTTGCATAGGTCTAAAACAAGACTCAAATGGGGGTCCTTGTATATATCTGTATAGGTTCGTGCAGAGTGCCAAAAGATCATTCATTTGATTGATTGACTACATGGATGCAAACCATAGGCTGTAGTCGTTTTTCAAGGTTAAATATTTCTTTTTCAATTTATGAATTTTCATAATGCATGCACTGACTCCTGGTAGAAATATTGTCACTTTTTGATTTTGAACCTATAGGAGAACCTCATGGTACTAGAAAATATAAAGGGTAGGATATTTAAAAATTTAAAGGTTAGAATATTTACTTTATGGGCATTTGTTGTTTCTTTTGTACATGGTGAATCACTGAAAACAGAAATTCTTAACTGTCTAGTTAGAATGTATCTAGATAGTTAACTATACAACCTCATAGTGTAGTCAAATCCTAATTCAGAATCCAGGTGGTTGATAAGACAATGTTTTCAGATTATAGTATAAAATAGAGAGACTATGTAGCTGTTATCCATATATCTAAATTTTCTTTATGTTGCTAATTTATTCCAGATCCTTCTCTTATTCTATATTTGCATCAGACACACCATGCCAAGAAAGATAAGGAAACCTATCAATCTTGTTGCTTACAGATGTTTGTTTGTCGATTATGTCCCAGACTATGGGGCTCCTATGGACGATGCTTGCTCCCAGACTGATTCAACTCCTTCAGTTCAGTGTGAGAGTGATTTTGTGAACAACTTAGTGAACAATTGGGTGCCAATGAATCGTTTTGTTCCACAAGTCCCCAGAAATGGTCAAGGTGACTTAACTTTTGTTCCCCCAGCTTCTTCTAGTAATGGAATATGTGAGAACAGGGAGATGGAACCATAGTTGGACAGGCCTGCTAGCACGTTCACCCCTGCTACCATGCCACTCGATGATCACGATGAAGAGACTGAGCGTATAATTAACAAGTACTTTCCACCCCGCGAGAATGATCTTATAAGCACGGGTCATTACTCACCCATAGTTCCCATGATGTTTACACCACAACTCAAGGTTGCAGCAGAATCATATAGGGCTCAAGATGTAGCTACAGTCACAACTGTCAACAATTCGGTGAGCCGTAGCACATCTCAGCATGGTGAGCAGAGTACCCAGAACTTGAATGTTCCAGAAACATGTGACGAGTGTTGGGTGACTCCTAGCATTGTCCACGAGTGAGGACCTGAGCTAACATGTCTTCATCACCGTTGGGATGATCATGAACCATTCACTTTGTTGTATTGTCATTATGTTTGCCTTAAGACTATGTTTATGTGCTTAAGAACCACTTTATTTATTTTGAAAAGTGATCGTGTAATATTGTTCCAAACTATCTATTGTTGTCTTATGGACTAAATGTTCTTTTGTCCTACATAATGTTTGTTCTATCTTATGGACTTATGTATTTGGAAGATTAAAAACCAGCGAAATATGTAGATTAACCAATAGCATGTACTATGGAAGTGGTAATAGATCCAAACTTTGTTTTTTTTTGCCATAAAGTTGGGGTAACTTGCAGGTAGATATAATTGTCCGCAACATTAAGGTAAAATGTATATGTAAAAGACCTTTACACTTTATGAACATGGATTGCAGAGTTATCATTTTCTTATGATATTTGCTTAAGGTGGTATGATTAGGTTGTGAGTTGAAATTATGGACTGCACCTCTGACTAGAGATAGAGGGGAATGGTGACACACACACAGTGGACCTAATCCACTTACTGCGGGAGTGCTTAAATGGTGAGTATATCTTTTCAGATTTTTCTTAAACTTAATTTGGTACAAACATTAATATTAAATGAACCCATTCTAGCTGCATATATACTCCATAGGCAGTGTTTTTGAGTTATTTCTGAACTTATAAATACAAAATGCTGAAGTGGCACATCCTTAGCTAACTGAATTTAATGGTACTGTCATCTATTTGTGTGATTATTCTTATACCAAATGCAAAGGATAAAAATCTAATTTGTTATCAAGTGGGGGAAGTGGCACATCACATAGTCAGATTGTGTTAATTGATCAGGAAAGATGAAATGATGGTTGTGTGGCCAGTGGATGGGAGTTGAACGTATCACAACACTGGATTACATTGTATGAGCCTTGGAAAGAAGCTTGAGAAATGCTATTTAAGAGGAGTGGGGGTAGAATATCTTTAGGGTCATTCTAGGAGGAAGAAGCTGCACCACACAGGGTATGTTATCTTCCATTTTCTATATCAAGTTGAGTAGGGCTATTCGAAGACCATGTTATATTTTGAGAAGGTTATATGTATATGGTCTGTCTCATAAATTAGTATATGGAAATCAATTAAACTCGCACAAATAAATCATGCCTTATTGATTTATTCACTTGTATGGCGTGGTGTTTTTTATAATGGTTAGGTTAGCCTGATTTTGAACTTCAGTGACTTAGCGCAATCATTAGCTTGATAATGGCAAGTTCATCTGGAACAAATATTGTTGGGAATGATGATGTCCCCATCCAGCGTGAGTATCGAGCACATGGTAAAGCGTGCACCTCAGTTTGTCGATTGACTTCGCTGACTAGAAAGGGCTTGGTGAGATCCAATAATAGGCGTGAGCTTTACAAACTTGTGGCAAAGGACCACACTTGGGAGGAAGACTGGATTGCATTCTGCAAGCATGCTGAGCAGATCAAGTCGGATCGAGATATTCGTTTTTTCCCTAACTACATGGATTACATTGAGTTCTATGAGGGAATTTGTATGAGTCATGGGGAAAACTATGTCTAGGGCAAGAATGATGTGATCAACTACATGTTTTAGATGAACCTTGAACCTGAAAATGCTCTGAATGATGATGTTACTGAAATGGAAGATGATTAGTTTTAAGGGGGTTTCAGTATTGTTGGTGTATTTAGGGAGTAATATATGCTGCAAATTTGAGGTGCTGTGGACTATAGTACTTGAGCCTTTCTAATGTTAAACTACATTTCTGAAGTCTCCTTTATCATTGTAATTTAGTAAATGTATTATGGTATTTTGAGACATATGAGATTACCATGCATTTATATATATCCACAATAAAAAGGTGCAAGACACAACATGTAACCAAAGTATTGAAAATGAACATGCATGGACAATTTTTTTTAGGTACTTGAAGGGAATGGTAAATTGGATAAATGTAATGGTACGTCCAGTAAAAAAAAAAAATGAATGAATGTAATGAAATTAAAGAAGGCTCATTAGACCCTCATAAAGGCAAGTGGGACAATGGTATTTTTTTAATAAAATGGTAAACATATTGACATAATTAAAAAAAAATGATCATCATTTAGAAAAACAACCTTAATAGTATTGGTTTTTTCATCTTACACTATCGAAGGAAGCATGGAAAAAAGGAATCATAGACTATGTTTAAGTGGCAGTGTGCATAAAGTCTGAACCCTTAAAAGGTTATCAAGTCCAGTCGTATTTTTTTCATTCTCATCTTATTTGTAAGAGAGAAAAAATGTAGAAACAATAAAATGGAGAATTAATTTACCCCACTCTCAAACAAGTATCAACTTCAATATAAAAACATTTAGTTGATTTTATTGTGGATGATTTTACTAACAATAAATATAAAATAAAAAAAAACAAGTATCAAAATCAAACACTAAAAATAAAAAAACAATTGTTATGGATGGTTTTGTCCAAAAATAAATGTCCAGATCAACAAGTATTAAAAAATACTCTCAGTACTGAGAGTAAGAAAAACAAGTACATGTACTACACAAACACAAGGACAAGGTGGACATTTTTTGTAACGACCCGACCCAAGTTTTACACTACAAATTTAAATTTTTATTTAACTATGTTTTTAAGAGATTTTTTTTAAAATGATGTTGAATTGTATTTGGAAAATAAAAAGGGTTTTGATTTAAATTTTTATTTTTGTTTTGATTTGGGCTTGACCCAAATGTTGATTTTTAAAATAAATGGACTTTCGATTTTGACTTTGGATCCGTTGGAAAGGTTTCGAGTCCACGAGTTCGTAGACACGTAGCACGCATCGATCCGAGTTACGGTTTGAGAGATGGGCGTTTGAAGCGAGGGGCAATTTTGTAAAATTGACAAATTGGGTTTTAAAAGTTCAAAATCATATTTTTAAGGGATTTTCTCTCTCTCTCTCTCTCTCTAGAATTTTCTACACACTCTCTCTCCCTTTATTTCTCCCTCCCCGCACTCTCTCTCTCCCTGTTTTCTCGTCCCCCGCAACCAGCCCTGCACCAACCGACCACCACCATCACCCAGCCGAAGTACATGTACTACACAAACACAAGGACAAGTTGGACATTTTTTGTAACGACCCGACCCAAGTTTTGCACTACAAATTTAAATTTTTATTTAACTATGTTTTTAAGAGACTTTTTTTAAAATGATGTTGAATTGTATTTGGAAAATAAAAAGGGTTTTGATTTAAATTTTTATTTTTGTTTTGATTTGGGCTTGACCCAAATGTTGACTTTTAAAATAAATGGACTTTCGATTTTGACTTTGGATCCGTTGGAAAGGTTTCGAGTCCACGAGTTTGTAGACACGTAGCACGCATCGATCCGAGTTACGGTTTGAGAGATGGGCGTTTGAAGCGAGGGGCAATTTTGTAAAATTGACAAATTGGGTTTTAAAAATTCAAAATCATATTTTTAAGGGATTTTCTCTCTCTCTCTCTCTCTAGAATTTTCTACACACTCTCTCTCCCTTTATTTCTCCCTCCCCGCACTCTCTCTCTCTCTCCCTGTTTTCTCGTCCCCCGCAACCAGCCCTGCACCAACCGACCACCACCATCACCCAGCCGAAGTACATGTACTACACAAACACAAGGACAAGTTGGACATTTTTTGTAATGACCCGACCCAAGTTTTGCACTACAAATTTAAATTTTTATTTAACTATGTTTTTAAGAGATTTTTTTTAAAATGATGTTGAATTGTATTTGGAAAATAAAAAGGGTTTTGATTTAAATTTTTATTTTTGTTTTGATTTGGGCTTGACCCAAATGTTGACTTTTAAAATAAATGGACTTTCGATTTTGACTTTGGATCCGTTGGAAAGGTTTCGAGTCCACGAGTTCGTAGACACGTAGCACGCATCGATCCGAGTTACGGTTTGAGAGATATGGGCGTTTGAAGCGAGGGGCAATTTTGTAAAATTGACAAATTGGGTTTTAAATTCAAAATCATATTTTTAAGGGATTTTCTCTCTCTCTCTCTCTAGAATTTTCTACACACTCTCTCTCCCTTTATTTCTCCCTCCCCGCACTCTCTCTCTCCCTGTTTTCTCGTCCCCCGCAACCAGCCCTGCACCAACCGACCACCACCATCACCCAGCCGCCGTCGACCCCCCCTCCGACCTAAGCTCACTGGCGAACACCCCAGGCGCCGGCCACCCTCCCGAGCTCACACTCCCCTCATTCTCTCTCTCGCCCCGTGTTCTCTCTCTCTGCTCTCTCCCTCTGTGCGCAGAACCGGCCATCAACGCCGGCTTCCCCTCGCAGTCGCCACTCTTCGGTGACCTTCCCTCAAGCCGGCGACCTCCCCTAGCGCTCCTCCAGCCAGCCCAGCTACGCGCACAGGAAACCCAGAAAAAACCAGCAGTTTGGCTCCCCTTTGTGTCGTTGGATTCTGACCAATTTCCGACGCCAATCACCTCCATTTTAGGTGAGTTTTCTTCCTCTTCTATTGGGCTTTCACTTCCTTTCGTTTTGTAGTGTAAAAACCTTGGATGTGGAAACTTGAAATTTTGGATTATAGAGCCATTTCGGATTTCCTTTGGGTTTCGGATTTAGGGTCGTTATTTGCGTTCGTTTTGGACAAATTTCATCCCTAGGAATCCCAATCGATGTTTAGAATTGAAAAGTGTAAGTAGATTTTAGGAAATAGGGTATTTTGGCTAAATTTGGTCTTGGAGCTGCCACTTTGGGCGGCAATCGCAATGGTCTCAAACACCCACTGTTATCTCTTGAATGTAGGATTATTTAGAGCCATTGTTGAGTTGGTTGTTGATCTTGGGTAGGTTGGAAGTGATTAGAGAAAACCGAAAGGTGTTTCGGACCGTAATTGGAGACTTTGCTGATACTGAAACCACTCTAGGACGATTTTCTTGATCGAGATAAGCCATACGCAGGTTCCTTTTAAGTTTATGACTAGTTTTGGAAGTGTGGGTGATGTTGAATTAAGCCAGGAAGTTTTCAGGGTAAATGAGAGGGTGTTTATGGATTAAGAAGAGTAAGTTATTAATTGTTGTGTTAAGCGAGAGTCGGGTGGGCGCTTAGGTTTTATACACACTCTAAACGTCGTTGAACCGAGACTAATTTACGGTTTTAATTGTTGTGTATTTTATAGGCGAGACGACAGTGGTTCGTGACGATCCGGCGGAGGATTGAAGTTAGGGCTATCTCTGTGAGTGGACTTTGTTTCCTTAAATGATTTATGAAATTTGTGTTTTTATTTTGGTTAATTAAGTTAGATTTAGAAATAATATTTGTGAGTGAACTTTGACCTTTCAAAAGAATTTCATGAAATTCCATCATTTTAATTATGTTAAGCATCTTGAGTCTGATTTGGGATTTGGTGAATAAATGTATGACGCGAAACCTGATAGTCAACTCCGGCAGCAATTTGCTTTTTCCGGCCACGACGAGACACCAGACTTATCGGATTTTGTTCCTCTCGTTGTTTTGAAGACGAAGGTACCCTCCGACCGCCCATCCACCCAGCCACGATGGCGAATCGACGCCAAGAAGCTAGTGGTTTTTCGGTGCACTCAGCGGTGAATCAACTCGATTATGGTATATTCCTACTCCTTTTATCATGGGCTTTTTTTCCCCCACGGTCTTGCTTTGGTGGAAAGCAGCTAATCAACCTCATGGATGGGATATGCATAATGTTGTAATTCTCTGTCTTTTTTTTTTTTTTTTTTTTGCTTTTTATGTTCGTGATGGCATTGGAAATTATGTTTGTTTGCTGAGATCTTAGGAATATGGAAAGAAACCATGAGAGGACTGTAACGCCCTAGAATTTTCCTATACTTTATTTTGAGCTTATAGAAATTTTCTGAGATTTATTTGGAGTCATTACTAATTTTCTGGAATTTCTTTATTATTTTTAGAAATTAAGGAAAACCATTTCTATGTATTCTAGAAATTATTCAACTAGGTTTTCACCGTTGCAAAAATAGTTTGAGGCCTTAGAATTGAAGTACTTGATAAGACGAACCCAATGATACTAAGATTATAATTATCCAAGGACCGGATTATTTATAGAGAATTTCGGAAGTTAGATTGTAATTTTGAGAAATTAGAAAAATTGAAGAAAATAGGTAAACAAGCACTTTCGAGGACATTATCAATTGTTTAGAGAAAACGTGTAAATCGTTGGAGAAACTAAAAATATGGGGAGATAATATAGAATGCCACGAACGACATCTTATTCTTAGATTACATTGACGACTACAAGATAATTTCTGGTAAATTTTGAAAGAAATTAGAGAAAGGACAAATTTAAATAGAAAAAAAAAAAATAGGGATCGCGATCACCATCGTTGATCGATCTTTATCTAACGGTGGAGTAGCCACCAAGCAATTTGAGTGGTAACCAAGTAAAGGATCAGCCACTTGTCATGGCCAAAGGATCCCTGGACACGTGTCACACAAACAATTTGCCACCCATTTTCTCTTTTACTCAGTGTACCCACCAAAGTGTTAAGTAGACCCACCTAGAATTGGTAGGTGTACTCACCTTGAAGCATATAAATAGGAAGCCATTTCTCAATTCTAAATCACACCATCACCTTGAGAGCTTCTCTCTCTAAAGATTTTCTCTCTAAAATTCGTCAATTTCTCTTAATTTCCTGAAACTTCCGAACTTGTTTCCATCATAATTTCTTCATTCGACGTCTGATTCGAGATCCGTTTTCAACCACACGATCGTGATGCTGAGCCCGACCTTTCTAGATGGTTTCTAGGTTGATACTCTACAGAAATTAGGCATTCATTTTCAAAGGCTAAGGTAAGGCCCTAAACTAGTCGAAATGGTGCCCGACTTTTGTTAATTAATCAACCTAATAATGGATTGAGGAAGATATATTAATGCCAAACGATGTGCTGTCTAGGCAAGTCCATGCGCAAACAGGCATTGGACACTAGGCTTGATAACCCCCAGTCTCCCATGTACTTATCTGGGCACATCGTAGGGCATTAACTTATCAACTTCCAAGACTTTATTAAAATGAACCTGAGTATAAACAAAATAGGAGTTCCGGAATTGAGTCGTTACTTGGTTCCTAACAAAAGAATCTGATATGACTGTCTGCCTCGGGGTGCGGGGTCATGTTAGATTAAAAACCCAGTAAATACAGAGATTGGTCTTAGTAGACTGGTTTTTGAAATTTTCTGGGAACATGACTGAAAGGAAAGGTCATACTGAAATTCTGTTAAAAATTACTTTTGACTGAATTATTGTTGGACTTGAAATTTTCAGTTACCTAGGGAAGAAGTCAGGACATTGGTGTTGTTGGACTGCATCATCAAGTTAAGCTTGGACTCCAGGTAGGGGCAATCCTCGAGGAAAATGAACGACTCCGATCGCTGAAATCACATTGTGGTCTTTACAATTATTGAAACAACAAGGTTTCAACGAAAAAGTTAATAACATAATACTCTTCAAGTGTATTTATATGTAGAAGCTCACATCTCGATCATGATTCCAACAATCCGAACCGTTCATATTTTAGTACCCCACTCAAAGATCATCCTTGCAAAAAATCGGTCCAATCGGAGATGTAGAAGTTAGGTAATGGTAGTCAAACATATGAACAATCGTGGTTTTTCTAATGATAATCAAACGGGTAGATGAATTCCGATTTGACCGATCTTTTACAGGAATGATCTTTGAGTATGAACGTAAAGAATGAACAGCTCCGATCATTGAATTTAGATAACTGTGATCAAGTAAATTAACATAATAAACTTTTGTATTAACTTTTCTTTAAATAAAGTTTTTAATTTTAATTTTTATTCTTTATTTTTTGGTAAGTCTGTATTTTTTTTCCAGGATTAGCCGCCCAACCTGTAGCGAAAATTTTCAATTTCCCACCTGATTTTTCCTTCTCCCTCCCTAATTTTTTTTTTTTCTAACCCTCTTCATCTCCAAACCACACTCTCTCTCTAGTATATCAAAGTTTCAAACACACACAAAAGCTCTAGAAAATCAAAGACGCTCAAACACACACTCTCTCTCCTCCCCCTGGTTCTCTCCGCCCTGCCGCTCGCCGCGTCAGTGCAGCCTAGTCCCGGCCCGCCATACGTAGCCCGTCCCCGACCCTCCTCTTTCTCTTTCTCTCTTCTCTCTCCCCGTTGCCTCCGTCCCCTCCCCTTACCCCCCGCATCCCCGCTCCCCCTGCCCACCGAAACCTAACCCCCAGCCCCAATGACCTACCCTGACAACCCCCATCCTCATCCCCGTCCCTCTCCTCTCTCTCCTCTCTCTGCCTCTTTTTTTTCTCTCTGCCACCACCGAAACCCAACCCCAGCCTTCATCACCGCCCTTCCGATTGGGTTTTTTATTTTATGGGTAATTTCTGTTTTTTTGCATTTTTTTGGTTTTTTAATTTCTGTTTTGTTAATTATGATTATTAGAATTTGTTTGTGATTTTCCAGGTTTGGTTCAAGATGATTATTAGAATTTTTGTTTCTGTTGAGGTAACGAAATCCTAACTTGAGTTTTTAAATTTCTATTTTGATATTTAGGTTTCAGTTTTAGGTTGTGATTTGTGCTGGGTTTTAATTTTGCTATTTCTATTTTGATTATAATGTTGGGCTGCTTGTTGATTTGGTTATAATTTTACCTAATTATGAGTTTGGTTATACAATTATATATACCTATTTTAATATTAATTATTTTTAGAATGAGGGGAATTAAAGCAAGGGAGATTCAGAAAGGCAATGCTTCCAATTAGCTAGTTTAATATTTCTGGATGATCCATACCACCCAATCATTGTGGTCAGGGAATTGTCCACGAGCTGCAGGACCTTGAGAACCTTGAATATTTCTGGATGTTCCTTTTTTGTTTTAACTTAGTGATTGGTCAAAATGACTAGTTTGCCATATTTTTTTCTTGGAGTTTAAGAAGTGATGACTTATTTATTCAAAACTACTATCTGGTTAGTATGGTTCTTTTGGGCACAGACTTTGTATATCTTTGGTTGTTTTTCTCCCTTTACAAGTTCTTTAGAGGATAGTTTGACATAAAAATGAGTGTAATTTTGACAAGTTGGTTATATATTTGCTCATTTTATTATTATGTAATCATCTTGGTCTCTGTATTGTACAAGTTTCTGCAATCTTGCATGTTTGCCTAGAATACAAGTGTTGTCCATTGTCTTTTTTGTGTGAGTGCAGTAAATTGTCGCATACCAAAGGATGAGGGAAAGGTTAGACACTATTCCACTAAGGTTACACTAAATTCTGTTTTAATTCAGGATGTCTGCTTATTTTTTGCATCATTTTTTTTTTGGTTCTTATTGTCAAAATAGATTTAGTTATTATTGTTAAGACAAATGGCAGATGAAATTTTAGCTAGTAGAGCAATATATATATTTAAATACCTAATTTAATATAAACTAGTGTTAGAATGTGGGGAATTGACTATGAGCTGCAGGACCTTGAGAACATTGAATATTGGATGTTCCTTTTTTGATTTAACTTAGGTGATTGCTCAAAATTACTAGATAAAGGAATCTAATTAAGTATATTGCTCTTGAAAAGCAGTAAAGGAAGAATGAATCCAATATACACTTATAGAGCAATACATTGTGCTACTTCCTTTATTCAAAACTGCTGCTTCCATTACTGCTTTTCTTACACTAACTAATTGTGTCTCCATCCAAAGTAAAGACGTATCCTGAAGTGGATTCCCTGCTATCGATATTAAATTGAAAGTAGTCTGCATTGGTGAATCCATCCACTTATAATTCTCCTCCTCCATAGACAAGCATAAGGGTTTAGTAATTTTTTTTTTTTTCAACTGGTGGGAATTCTTTGATGTCGTAGTTTAGTTTGATATATCTATATCTCTCTCTTTTACATACCAATTGCAGAAACGATCTAAGGTCAACACAGAAAACCAAAAGCATATGCAGTGGGATCCCTAAACCCTTAATTCAATATGTTTAGTTTTTATTTAAGGGAGGCGCTATTCACAGTCTTCCACCACTCCTCTTTTTATTTTTCTATCTAATAGTCTAGCTCTGATTATATATACTTTGCCTTACGCAAATGAAGGTTAATGCAAATGAATATACATAATATTCAAGCTCTGTTTACAAGTTGATGGTGTCATAGTGGGATGAAACAAATGAGCTCTCAAACCTAGATTAATTGACTCAGATTGGGATAATGCGATCTGATTATTATTCCATTGTAATTATTTGCATATGAGCTCCCAAATCCAGTTCAAAACAAATGAAGGGAGTAATTAATTTTGTATGTTGGGATATTTGAGTGACTGATTATTATATATGTATTTTTTAAAATTTTATTATATATATATATTTGTATGTCTGATTATTATATATGTATTTTTTAGAATTTTCAAGCAGGTATCCAGTTTCTTGACATTTGAGGTTTACCGTAAGACCCATAAGGGGAAGAAGAAGACGTGGATCAATGATGTTGCCAAGGCGAAATATGTAAGCTTAATGTTAAGTTTCATTTTAATTTAAAGGCATAATTATAATTATATTATTATTTATCTAAAATAATTTTATTATTATTTGAAGGATGATATGGTGGCCAAGTTGGGTGACGTCCTTAAGGACTTGGCCAAAGATTTGCCTGAGGATACCCCACCAGGTCAGATACCTATACCAGGTCATTTATGAACACCAAATATATTGACAAATGCTCAGATTGTTCATTGATATTGGACTGATCATACAGTAATGAGACTAGAAATTAAAGTGATTGTATAATTCTACGTGAGTGTTGTATCTTTAAACTTTCAGGAATATGGATGCTTTAATCATTTACAAAGTATGGCTGTATGTGGCTCTTGCACTGATAGTAGCAGCGGATCTATCCATGAGAGAATGACTCCCAGTCACACTCCTCAGCAATCTAGAGATGGCATAAATGAGGTTCAGTTTGCAAGTAGTAGTGAGGATGAGGATGAGGATGATATGTGTTTTAGTTGCTCTTTTTCGAGCTTTATTAGATTTGTGTTTAAGTATTTTATTAGACAAGTATGTGAAGAAGTTATTATTTTCTAAACTTTTTTAAATTTATGTTTAAGTTTTAGATTAGACAAGTTCGAATATGATGGTTAATGTAACCTTTGGATTTATTATATTATGAAGCTTTATTGGAATTTTATATATGTTGAAATAATAACATTATTTATATATATGAAAATTAAATAAAATAAATAATTGATAATTAAAAAAATAGTCGTTGCCAATTCAAAAACGGAATCACGCTGTGCACCTCAATAGGCAATGGTAACCATGTTGCCTTTTGAGGGAAGAGACAACGATAATATAGTTGCCAAGAAGAGTAGGCAACGCCATGATCCTTGCACTTTACATTCTTGATATCATAGGCAACACTATAAAATTTCATTGCAATTATTAGCAACGACGACAATGGTGTTGTGTAATATAATATGCAATGCAACGGCGATGATGTTGCATAATAAAATAGGCAACGTAGTGATCGTTGCGCAATGTTCCACAAATTTGGTTTTTCAGATCCCAATACGCAACAAAGTATTCGTTGCCAAATTAGCAACGACCGTCAAAATCGTTGCCTATAGTTATTGGCAAGGGTCCTAGGGCAACGCCCATGGCAACGGTAAAAATTTGTTGCCAATAGTTTTAGGCAACAAATTTCTAGTTTTAGACAACGACTTTCAATCATTGCCGAAGGCCTATTTTCTTGTAGTGCTCACACCCTGTCTATGAGACTTTTATTGTGTGTATGTATGATAATAAATATTGTTGCGTGCAAAAATGCATTGTTTTTGCTTGTCATATCGTATGGATTTTCGTGTGTTAACTGATTGATGATTTGAGAGTAAAGGGTTGTATTTTTATAACCTTGGATTCGATTCCCTAAACTTTCGGAAAGGATTTGTTCGGACGAGCTAGTCGAATGTCTGATAGGGAGGCTAGCTTATGAGGTACTAATCAGAGATGGCTACTCTCGCTACGGTATCAAACTTTTGCTTGGTAATCTTAGTTGTTCATTAATGTGTGTCGATCATCAGGTGAGTTTCAATTATTGAGTACTCACAAAACATTTGCAAAAGACTGCATGTTCATACTCAAAGATTGTGGAAATTAAACTATCATTATTGTTGTTGGTTTTTGTGGTGAATCTTTTCCAATTGTTTTCTCTTCTAGCCATATATCTATATGTTTATTTTAACCTACTATTTTCAAACCTAGACAGGGTCCCTCGAGGGGAAGCTATGAACGTATGTGATGCTTACGCCCTACCTGCTTTCTTGCAGCTGTTCCTGGGTTTGACGATCTTGATTGATCAGTTTGGGCGTGGCACTCCTGAATCTTGGTTGGCTTCCGCAAGGTCTCTAGGTCCTTTACCATGTTCTTTTTGTACTACCATTGGAACCTTGCTTTCTTTTATGTTGTTGTCATTTTCTTTCCTTTAAAGTTGTAATGTATTTCAAACATCTGTAGTGTGTTGGTTGGGGTCTTTTGTAAAATTTTGTTTAAGGTCTTTTGTGAACTCGTCACCCTAACGGGTTGGCTTTTTAATATAAACTAGTTTAAAGTGTGTTTAATTATATCAAATCCTGTGTGCGATTTAACTCTGATCCAACTCGTATTCTATCAAACAAAGGGCATAACTCGTTTTAAGAAATCTTGAGATTATAACACTCAAGATACGAGTATTATATTCTCGGGAATTCTTAAGACGGGTGCCGCTGTGGCTATCCCAAATTGGGACGTTACAGGTATTGATTCAATTTTGAATTTTAAATTGGGGTTGATTAAATCATGCCAATTGAATGCCCCTGTGATTGAAAGAAAATTGTGGGCTTGAGGGTTGTCCTATAGTGTTTATTGAACACAATGTGGGTGTAAAGTTAACCCAATTGGAGCTCTGATTAATTAGATTATGGGAAAGTGATTGTTTATGACTCTGCTTCTGGGTTTTATTCTCACAGTGACCATATGCTTCCTTTATAGACTGGAGTCGGACAGATACAATCATAATAAGAATTGGTGGTAGCTAGAAGACCGAGAACAGAGGTTTTATTGTCCTCCAAGGTCCAACTGCTTTGTATAGTACTAAGTTCAGATAAATTAACCAATGTTTCATGTGCAAAATAGATTCTCCTACCTGTCTAATTGAACAAGAATGTCCCAAAAGTTTATGACTTTGCAGTCATATATTTACACCTAAAATAATGCTCAACACATCCTCCTCTCAACACCCACCATGAAATGGGAAGTCAAAATATTACTATGGGAATCATAACAATCATTTTGCTCCAATTGCGCAAAATGACAAGATTACCACTTTTATGTTCAGATATATTTGATATATCTTTTGGTAGGAGTTTTCTCAGTATTCAATATGAACTAATAGATTTTTGAGTCCTCAATTGTTTCATTAGCCTTGGTTGGCATTCATATTGTGTGTTGCTGGAGTATAATGTTAAAATTACTACTGATTTACAACTACTTTTATTGATTTGTAATTGTTACTATTCCATAGCAACAATAATATTAATGTTATGAATTGTTACTATTCGACAGTAACAATTATATTTATCAGTAACAATATGTAAATGAGGTTATGATTGTTACTGCCAAGCAGTAATTGATTTGGGTTTATTTCTATTTTAGTTTTTTGTAATTGTATCATGGGTTTATAATTCATTTGGTTGTTTATGCTTTCGCAAGGATTGTATTGGGTTTAAATTATATTCTCTAATTTATTGTTATTGTTACTATTAAACAATAGTAACAATAGGTGATTATTCTTATTCGATAGTAACAATTATATTTACTATTAAAACGCTAATGATTATTGACAGAACTGTCCTCGGATTCCACCCTGAAACCCGGAGAGATTCTGTTGGGATCCAAAATCAAGGAACATCCTACCGAAAATTTGGCAGAACCTCCCCTAAAAATAGACTAACCCAAAAAGTTCAAAACATGTAAAAGCACTTCTAAAAACTTCAACTACCTCTACCACAACCAAAAAGGGTCTCAGACCCAACAATTTCAAGAAAAACCATCTAAGAAATTTAAATGTGGTATTCAGAGCTACTATTCTATTACAAGGAATTTACAAAGTTAAATTGGAGCCTACAAGGTCTGAGTAAGGAAGTGGACGTAAATGCCTCGACGTGATCGGCTCGACCTCCACCGAAACTATTACCTGGGGGACAATTTAAGACAAAACAAGATAAATTGTGAGATAAACTCAGTGAGTGGACAGGTTTATGGAAACGAAAACAAAGCAAATCTTCCTGTTCAGAAAATCCTTCAAAAACACATTTAGCTCTAAAACCTCACATCACTCTTTGAAATCACCCACCTTTCAAAATATTTTCAAAATCTCTTCTTTCAAATCCATTTTAAATCACCTCGAACCGTAAATCAAACTCTGAAAAACAATTAATACTCTCAAGTTGTAAAACTGTTAAAATATCTAAAACAATACGCAATGCCTTACTAAAACTGTCATTTAAAACATTTATTGGTGTAATATAATTCTTTAAAATACTCCACAACTGAAAACTCACGCCACACTAGTACCCGGGGAAACTGCTGGTCATACACTGCCGAGTCATCTCTAGGCAAGTGCAGAGCAAATCTATACATGCTGTGATGTTGGTCATACACCGCCGACTAGGCAAGTGCAGAGCAAATGCTGGTCGTACACCGCCAACTAGGCAAGTACAGGGCGAGTGTCATTCTGGTCATACACCGCCAACTAGGCAAGTGCAGAACGAATGCTGGTCGTACACCGCCAACTAGGCAAGTGCAGAGCAAGTGCTGGTCATACACCGCTGAGTCATCTCTAGGCGAGTGCAAAGCAAATCTATACCTGCTAAAGGGGGTACTAATATGGCGGTTTAAAACTACTCATTTAACTTCATAAAATTAGTAACTCAAATCAAATCCATGTCAAACGATACTTAAACCATTGAAATTTACCACATATGTTCATAAGGAAAATGTCAAACTCTCAATCAACATTTTAATTCAAGACTCATGATAACCAAATTAAATAATAAAATCATAATTTAAGAAAACACTTTAATTCCAAGTCAAAGATCCAATTCAACTTCTATTATCTCTCAAACAAATTCAATAAGCAAATGAGTAAAACATGAATTTAGAAGAGTATTTGCAAAATAAAATCCACTCACAATGAAAAGTCCTAGCTTCGATCCCCCGCCGGATCGTCTAGGCCCACGGTCGTCTCACCTATAGAATAAACAATAAATAATATTATTAGTCTCGACTTCAACGACCAATTACAAAGTGTGTGTATAAAACTAGGTATTTCGTTCAACCCCCTATTTTCAATGGTAAAAATCAACTTCATCTTAAAGCCCATAAATCCAAATCAGTATATATTCTTTCCGGCTCAGAACCCACAACACACAAAACTTTTTAATCCGTCAACTCTACTCAAATAAAACTTCTTGCATAGGACACCACGGTCGGAGTTCGTCCGAAAGTCGTTTCGGTAACCAAAAGTATCCAAATAACACCCAAAATTGAAGTGTCGTCAATTTGGGTAGCACCCAACAATCCAAAACAACGACCGACTAATGTGAGTCTTGATTTCGAGTCATCTTAAAGAATTGACGGCTGAGTGGTCGGAACCACCGCCATCGCCACCCACCATAGTGAATCCTACAACCATAATTCAAAAATCCTCTAAATTACTCTAAATTTTGATCCTAAACATCAATCATCCTTCCTAAGAGGTGGAAATCGCCCAATAATAGACCAAGAACAATCTCCAAAACCAAATTTCAAAGCATACCCCAATTGGCTTTAAACCCCCAAATTTCAAGTTTCAAATTTCAAGTTTTTAACAACCAAATACATAAGGGAATGAAAAACCCAGTAGGAGAGAAAGAAAACCCACCGGAAAAAGCATTGATTGGCGACGGGGGATGGCCGGAATCCGGAGAGCAATGGCAGCGGGCTGGGTTTCCTCTGGCCTTGTTCTCGCGTGTGTGGGGGCTGGGCTGCAAGGGGGAGGCTGTTGGGGTATCGGTGCCTGCGAGAAGGGCTCGCCGGTGGCCTGGGCGGGTCCTGTTATGGTCGGAATTGGCCGGGCTAGCCTGAGTTGGTCGCGCGCAGTGGAGGAGGCAGAAGAGGGAGTCACGGAGAGGGAGAAAACTGGCGGGTCTGTGGGGTCGGTGACGATGAGAGGGACTCGTCGCCGGCCTTTGGTCGTCGGGAAGATGGCTGGAGCTGGCTACGCCGGTGAGAAAAGAGAGGGGGAGAGTGGTTCGGGAAAAAAGAGAGAAGGCGAGAGAGTGAGGGTGGGGTGCAGACGCGGGGGAGAAAAATGAGGGAGGAGAGAGTGTTACAGAAAATTCTAAAGAGAGAAATCCCCCTTCGTATTTAAATCCCACTTTTATAAATTTACAATATGGCCCTTCACTTCACATGCCCATATCTCTCAAACCGTAACTCGGATCGACACGTGCTACGTGTCTATGAAATCGTGGACTCGAAACCTATCCAACGGACCTAAAGTCAAAATCAAAACCCCATTTATTTTAAAAGTCAACTTTAGGTCAAGCCCACATTAAAACAAAAACAAAAATAAATAAAGATAAATCAAAATTAAATCAAAACCCTTTTTATTTTCTCTAAATAAATCACAAAATCTTTAAAATACAATTTAACATCCTTTAAAACCTCTTAAAACCATAGTTAAATAAAAATTTAAATTTCTAGTAGAAATTTGTGTCGGGTCGTTACAATTATGGATGCCTCATCTTGATTTTTTGTGTTTTATGATGGTTATTATTTAACATGTTTATGGAATGAAAAATACCTAAATTATGATTTTTTTTGGTAGTTTGTGTACCAATTGGCACTGAAATGAAGAAAAAAAAAATTTAAGAAGGAAAAAAAAATGGCATTAAAAAAAAAAAAAATTGTGGCGCGCTACAAGTTGTAGCATTGGGTTTTTTAAAAAGTGGGCCACTATAGTAGTTCACTGTAGTGGATGGGCCGGATAAATAGTAGATTTTTAAAAATGGACTTTAAAAAAAAAACCCTAAATTTTGGGCCCTCTAAAAGCCAGTCCCTAGGCGGTGACCCCTGCCGTCCATGCTCAGGGCCGAGTATAGTGAAAATATGTCTACAATCACAGTTTTAGTTTGCAATTTTAATTTTCTTAGTTTCTTTGGTATATAAAACTTATATTTGTCCAAAGTGTAGTGAAAATATATCTGCAATCGCAGTTTTAGTTTTTTTGATGCAGTTTCAATTCGCAGTTTCAATTTTCAATTTTAGTTTTTAATTTTAGTTTGACGCTTGCTAAAGCTGTTTTGGATAGGTTGGGCTTTTGTTAGTTTCAGTTTTTAATTTTAAGTAGGTTAAACTTGTGTTAGTTTCAATTTTTATTTTTGGTAGATTGAGCTTATATTAGTTTCAGTTTTTTATTGAGCCTTCTAGAAGTTTACTTGTAAGTTAAAGTTGCCTTTTAAGTTTTTAGCTTACCCAAAACACCAGCCCGACCCCCAGGCACTCCCACCCCTGTTGCCAATCTTGCCTCAAACTGTTAGGCATCCCTAGCTTCCTCTCTTTCTCTCCCTTTCTCTCCCTCTCTATGTAACGACATGACCCAAATTTCACTAAAAATTAAAATTTTATTCAACGTGGACTTAAAAAGTACAAAGGAAAGTTGAATTGTTAGACCCAACAAAATTTTAATTTCTAAATTAATTTGGAGATTCCTAAAAAGTTATTTGAGGTTATAAGGATTTTTGGTGAATTAATTGAAGTCGTTAAGGATTAATTTATAAGAAAAAATTGATATGAATCACTTGAATATATAAGACATGAAAATATAAGACTGGTAATTGGAAGGATCGAGGAAGAAAAAAACTTGATATTAAGCTACACCATCATGTCACACCATATTGACAGTATACTTCAGATTACTGTTGGAAAATTTAATATTTAAGTTATTAATTTTTCTATTTGGATAAATAAAAAATACAAAGTAAATTTAGGAGTTGTTTGCCATATATCAATTTTATATTTTTTTGAATAGGTACAATGACATCTATTTGGAAAAGGTGCCTAATGTGCTATAGTAATTGTGAATGAGTGTGTCTTAGAACAAAAGGTATTACAGTAATTGTGAATGGGTGTATCTTAAAACAAAAGGGTATTACTGTTACCTTTCTTAAACAGGCACAACCCTTCCAAAAAGGCACTTAATCTTCTATAAATACTCAGCCCATTTGTCATTTCAAAAATAGAGTTTTTAAGTAGAGACAATAGTGATTTGTGTTTTTATTTAAAGTTACTTATTGTGAGAGATCAATATAATCTGTGTTCGCCGTTTCTTGTGGATTGGAGTGCTACTTCCGCAAGAAGAAAGATCGTTGTATCTTGGGAGACGATTGCTAATTCAAACATTGAGGCACCAGTGAGGGGCAATCTCGTCTTAAAGACATAATATAAAATACTAGCCTCGTTCTAATATTAAGGTTTTCTATACTCTTTTATGTTTAATTTATTTTATGAGTATGCATTAAATTAACATTTAATTGTTTATACTTTTATCTATAAATATTGCAATTAGACCCTATTTTTCCAACAATTACTTCAATGAAAATTTAGACTGAGATAGGGTCTAGCCAGAGAACAGGATACTAATCATTGAATGTTTTATTTTGTTCAGGGTCAAGAACCTCTAGTTGAGCTGAAGCTGGATCACCACACACGTCAGAACCTGTCTTGTCAATTTTATCTAGCAACATGACTGGATTGCAAACAGCTACTGTCTGAAATACAAATCAAGTAAGAAAAATATTAGCCTGCTACATCAATTTCATTTCTCAATTAGGTGTGGTGTGGGTATGGACGGGCTGTTTTTGTTGTTGTGTGTCTCCCCTAACCCAAATAAAAGCATCCAAAAGTCCTCATAAGACCCATTATAGGGATTAAAAAAGGAAGAGAGGGAAGGGAGAGGAAGAAGAGGGAGAGAGAGAGAGAGAGAATAAAAGAAAAATGAGGCTTCTTCTATCTAGAAATTTGTTTGTCTAAGGCAGTGATCGATCCAATTTTCAAACATTATCGCTTATCATTTACAAAGTACTCTATTTTGTCTTCTCCTTTTGTTTTTTTGGTTGGTTTGGTTCCCTTAGAACATAGTGTTAGACTATATTCACGGACATGAAGAAATACATCTGTAGCCTAGAATAGATTAATCACACATATATATAAAACACCTACCTGATGCCATCGAGAAAACCTTCTCCTCTTAGCAGAATTCCTTATAGCAGCTCAATAAGGGACTGAGTTCTTTATGCAAAAACGATACTGTGAGAGCAGGGACTTACTCCTATTTATATGTGATGATCTGATTGGTGTTCTCCCATAAAGGAACTACTCAATTCTAAAACAACACAACTGTAGTATAGGAAATCCTTATTCATGTCCATATACGATTCTAACACCCTACCTTCCAGGCCCTTAGTCCTTGTTATGATTGAATTATAAATCATTAAGGACAACCGGATTAATCTAATATAGCCCTTTATCTTGAACTGCAAGCTTAGTCTCCTAGTTGTATCCAGATTTATCAATCATTAGTCCACTAGGATTTCTTACATTCTCCTACTTGGACTAATTATCAATGAACAACTAGAACACCAGTATAACAGAACAAGCACAGCCTTAGTGATCACATATAAGCTATACCAGATTAGAACCTGTGACATGACTTGAGCAATTGCCGAATTACATGGGACCATAGAAAAATCTTGCAGCGCAGAAAAGGCAAGCATCCCATGACCACCAATGCAAATCAAACAACTATATCAGTCATCTGAATGAACATTTAAACAATGTACAGACTTTAAAAATGATTCAAAACCATAAGCACATCAGTCCACTTTACTGATTCAAAATAGAATCTTCTTCAAATAAAACTGATTCCTTATTTGTAATTCAATAAACTTGAATATCAACCAAATAATATGAACTTCATATAACGAACAATAATACTGACAAAGTGATATCTCAACTGAAAAGCATTAAACACCATATCTGCAAAAGTCAGTAACTAAAACAGTTCATAGCTAAACTTGAAATCAAAATAAATTTTTTGAAACCAAACTATAAACTCCCACTAGTCTACAACATCAAAAGACTCCAAAACACCCATTATGGTAGCATGTTTTTTGAAAAATCCTATAGGCATAGTCTTGGTGAAAAAGCCAGTTAGCATGTTGTGTGTCAATGTTGACTACATGGATTTCACCATCCCTAACTTTGTCTCTAAGCCAAAAATTAGATAAGTAAGGTATCAATCACATAATGAATAAAAGGATTCATTATTATTACTCCACACTGTTTGTGCTCATGCTTTGTTTCAATTTGCTATTCTTCCTCATGCACTATTTTACAGATGAGAGTATAGCTCTTTACAATTTAATAAATAATTTTGTTCTTACCAATCCAAGTGTCCTATACCAATCAAGTAAGTCATTATTTCTCAAATCAAAGCATGGATAAACCCAAGTCACAAGAGACAGCAAATTAGAGCACAACCTCAATCTGGAAGGTGACATTATCTAAAACAATAACAACATGAATTTAAATAAATTTCTTTCCTTACCCGAGCTCTAAGTAAGTACACTGTAGTGAGTAAGGTTATGCTTCTCTTTCTATTTTGCTTCGCTCTCCCTTTAACCAAAAAGGTTCAATATTTAACAATCAATAGCATGCTCAATATAATACATATGGTAGCCATGTACTTAATGTACACCTATAAATACAAAAAATTGCAATATGTCTCCACAAAAGGACTTCATGTCTAAATAACAGCAAAACTAAACTTATAGAACATGACCTATATGTATTTCCAAAAAACAATTATTTCTTTTAAGGAAATCAGTAACTTGTGCATAAATTATTGTAAACTTTTTGTGGGTAAAGATTACAATACTTTAATAATTTGTCAAGGAATTAACTTTACAAAGAGACTAATACATTCAAAAGAATTTCATGATAAATCTATTCATGTTTGGCATAAAAGAATTTAATTTATTATCTCATTCCAATTAATCTAATATCTAATAACCTCCCTGTGGGGAAAAGTTACCAATCAGATGACTAATTGCAAATTTTAATCTCCTTATAATCCAAGATGATGTGGCCACTCTAGAGTAAAACATAGATATATCATAAATACCCAGTATAATACCTTATTCGCACATAAATATTTGGTATGTAAAATCCAAACTTTAGGCTATATGCTCAGAAAACTTTATGAGCTATAATATCCATAAATAAAAACAAACTAATATTGCACAAGATAATGAGTTATAAGAAATCTTTATTCATAGCAGAATCTAGTAACCTACATTTACTAGGTCTCCTTGAAATTAATCAATTTACTTATTCTGCAGGGCTTCATATATTATTATGTTTAGTCTTTAGTAATTGGTGATAAGTCCATATATGTTCTTACATTTCTCCCACTTGGACTATCATCAATTATACGATCGATAATAATATCAGCCCAAAACCAGAAAAAAAAAAAAAAAAAAAAAAAACAATCTTAAGCGCGCATTGATTAAATCCATAAAAAATGACTTAATGCAAAACATGAGTTATTTGACTTACTTACTTTATTTAAGATGAAAACCTTACATGATAAACGAAAAAAATAACTCCCACTATTCTGCTAGACCTAAAGAACTTTAATTTTGGATAAGTTCTTTATGAAAAGCAAATTAACATTGTCAAAAGATTCATAATTAAACAGCCAAAATTAACCTAAAGAACATGTATTAGGCTAATCATTTAAGTTTCAATTAAGCCATGAAACATACTAGATTTCCCAAAATTCAAAACACATATTAACACCAAGTAGTGGTCATATATTATATATGCAAAAATAAGATTCACTTCATGCATCATTTTCAGGACCCTTGAAGAATGGTGTTTGATGATTAAACAAACAATATGCAATAATATAAGCCTTAACATTCTTGATCTAATAAAAGTATCTTTATAACACCAATGTATCTAGGTAATTTCTTTAATGTATACTGTACATGTATTCCAAAATTCCTTATAGGTACAAGAATAAACAAAAGTACCAAACAACCAAATAAGGATCCTAACTCAATGGAAGCATAATTCATAGCAAAGAGTTCATGACTCAAAATAAAATATAAGCACACCAATCAATATGCGAGAATAGCTTCAATTGTGCTTATCAGTCCCAACAATTCCTTATGCATAACCACTGGACACATAATGATATATGACAGCCAAAAAATATATAACAAATCACATACATATTATACACCACAATGATCTATCAAATTATATATATAGACAAACTAATCTGCTAGATGGCATTAGATAAATATAAATAAATCTGCTGAAACCAAAATAGCCATAATATCTTGATTTCCAATTCACTAATATAGATTTGATTTGCACTAAAGAATCTGATCCATTAAATTAATCTGATGCATTATGTGGTCAGAATACGTAGAACAAAAATATAATTTATATAAATCAAACAGTATAATATAAGACGATAGTGCAAAACTAATAAAGAAAAAAAAAAAACAAGAACAAATTTGACTGAAAATTTTTCTTGAAACTAAAACTTCATTCATGCGTTGTTACATCACACCTTTGGACAAGAAATATAACTAGCTCAAACAAAATTTGCACAAAAGTGCACATGATATCACAGGACAACTGTCACACCTTGCCGTAATTTACTAATCTTAAGCCAATCAAGACAAGTTAAAGCCCCAAATCTTTTGCTAGAAATCCTCTCTTAAGGCTAAAACCATCCCAGCTAGGCCTAGATAGATTTCTAGGTCTTATTTCCACCTTTTAAAATTGTTTCCATTAATTGGTTCTATGTTGACAAAGTTAAGGGAAGATGCTGTAGAAAAGAATGTAGTTTTGTCTTAGTGTTTTGAAATCTTTAGTTTAAAACAAGAATAGTTTTGAAAAATCAAAACAAAATTCAAGTAAAATTCACCCCATATTCTCTTTAAGTCTGTCATTGAGTCTCACCTTTGGGCAGAGAACACAAAGTGATAAAACCATATAACCAGTTTCAACAAAACATATCTAGCATCATAAAACTTTCAACACCTTTAGGCAGTAGCAAAGATTTATAAAGAAAATACATGTTTTGTCTAGACTGTAATATGCTAACTCTATTCAAAATCAAGTAAAAGTTTAAACCTCCTTTGGGAGAACCATTTACTTAATCAAGTATGAATCACAATTTGATCTTGTTCTTTAGTCTAGAAAGTTTTAATAAAGTCATTGCTTTGGCAATACAAATTATTAAGCTTCCTAGACTCTTGTTCTGTGATCAAGATAACTCCTTAAGTTTATATTATCTGTGAAGTACAGTCTTAAGATGTTTTCTAATGGAAAACTAATTTTCAGAGTCTGATAAAAAACTCAAGAATGGAATTAAAAGGCAGTATATATGATCCGGCACCCATATAAGCAAACAAGAATCAATCATTGCAGCAATAATATATCATATACAACCAGAATTCATGAGTATTGAAACATAGAAACATTAAATCAGCTTAAAAGAATTCCCAGAATCGAAAAATTTATGCTCATAGTTTGTAACCAGTATGTATATATATATATATATACACACACACACACATATACAATCAATTAATCCATATCAGCAAAATACACAAAGGGTAGCATGCTTTTGCGGAATTAAAACCTATTGCCACCCCTTGTATGCCTCTAGAAATTGAAAACAGAACTGGAATTATAGTTTTCGATTCTTACTTACCTGATGTATGGCACCTGATAGCATAAACCAATTTCGCACGGCAGAAAAGAAAATATATTCTCACATATATGGACATATCGTCAACCAAGAGAAGAAACCAATTATAGTCGAAGAAGAAGACCCAAGTTGATTTCAAAAGGTTTTTTTAAATTTGAAAAAACCAAAAGCCCGAATTATAGAAACGAGTACCCCCAGAGTCGAATTTTTATTCTCACAGTTTGCAAGCATAGATATATATATAGTTATGGCAACAGTATATAAAATTTTATATCTATCTTGAAGATGAAAGAGATATAAAGACTTTTCTAAAACAAATGATTCTAAATACATACTGGCATACAGATCAATCAAGACAATACTTAATCAAAGGTTTCAATTGATTTATAACTCATACACAGTACATGCAAATATATTACAGAGTAAGTATTTCATCGCAGCAGCAAGTAATTCCTCGTGTATTTGCATATTTGATTAATCACAAATCAACAAGGTCATTTGCATATTTGATTAATCACAAATCAACAAGATGATTTCTAGACGTGTGTGAAAAGCTCTGATACCACATGTTAGACTATATTCACAGACATGAAGAAATACATCTGTAGCCTAGAATAGATTAATCACACATATATATAAAACACCTACCTGATGCCATCGAGTAAACCTTCTCCTCTCAACAGAATTCCTTATAGCAGCTCAATATGGGACTGAGTTCTTTATGCAAAAACGATACTGTGAAAGCAGGGACTTACTCCTATTTATATGTGATGATCTGATTGGTGTCCTCCCATAAAGGAACTACTCAATTCTAAAACAACACAACTGTAGTATAGGAAATCCTTATTCATGTCCATATAGGATTCTAACACCCTACCTTCCAGGCCCTTAGTCCTTGTTATGATTGAATCATAAATCATTAAGGACAACCGGATTAATCTAATATAGCCTTTTATCTTGAACTGCAAGCTTAGTCTCCTAGTTGTATCCAGATTTATCAATCATTAGTCCACTAGGATTTCTTACACATAGCATTTCATTATGACTGAGACCATTGAACCCATTACCACCTCATAGCAAGCATATGGACATCATAACAGAAGTCCATAAAAATATTTTATAAAAAAAAAAAATGTATATATATATATGGGAGCTTCTATAATGACTGCAGGCATACAATGCCTCCACATCCAAAAAAAAAAATAGATAACCTGCTGAACTGGTAAACAAGTTTTACCATTTTGTTGATGCATCCCTCAAGATAATAGCAACTCTTGATCAAGATGTGGTAACTTACCATATTCTTGATCGAAGTTACCATTTTATTGAACCAAACATCAAGAAAATGGTAACCAAAACCTTGCCTCAAACCAAGTTACCACTTTTTTGATCGTTCGATCAAGAAAATGGTAACTTGGTTCAAGAATGTGGTAACCAAGCCCAATCATGACCAAAATTACCATTTTTTTGAATTTTTTCCCCAAGAAATGGTTACTTGTTCTCAAGAAATGGTAAGTTACCATTTTCTTGATCAAAGTTACCATATTCTTGAACCAAACATCAAGAAAATGGTAACAAATCAGTGAGGCAAAAAACGTTACCACTTTCTTGATCGTTCGATCAAGAAAATGGTAACTTGATTCAAGAATATGGTAACCAAGCCCAATCTTGACCAAAGTTACCATTTTCTTGATTTTTTTTTCTCAAGAAATGGTAACTTTTTCTCAAGAAATGGTAAGTTACCATTTTCTTGATCCAAGTTACCATTTTCTTGAACTAATCCTCAAGAAAATGGTAACCAAATCAGTGGGGCAAAAAACGTTACCACTTTCTTGATCATTCGATCAAGAAAATGGTAACTTGGTTCAAGAATGTGGTAACGAAGCCCAATCTTCACCAAAGTTACCACTTTCTTGATTTTTTTCCTCAAAAAATGGTAAGTTACCATTTTCTTGATTCAAGTTACCATTTTCCTGAACCAATTCTCAAGAAAATGGTAACCAAATCAGCCAATCAAAAAACGTTACTACTTTCTTGATCGTTCGATCAAGAAAATGGTAACTTGGTTCAAGAATGTGGTAACAAATCTCAACCTTGATCAAAGTTACCATTTTCTTGATTTTTTTCCTCAAGAAATGGTAATTTTTTCTCAAGAAATGGTAAGTTACCTTTTTCTTGAACCAATCCTCAAGAAAATGGTAACCAAATTAGCCAAGCAAAAAACGTTACCACTTTCTTGATTGTTTGATCAAGAAAATGGTAACTTTGATTAAGAAAGTGGTAACCAAGCCCAAACTTGACCAAAGTTACCATTTTCTTGATTTTTTTCTCAAGAAATGGTAACTTTTTCTCAAGAAATGGTAAGTTACCATTTTCTTGATCAAAGTTACCATTTTCTTGAACCAAACATCAAGAAAATGGTAACCAAATCAGTGGGGCAAAAAATGTTACCACTTTCTTGATTGTTTGATCAAGAAAATGGTAACTTGGTTCAAAAATGTGGTAACCAAGCCCAATCTTGACCAAAGTTACCATTTGCTTGATTTATTTCCTCAAGAAATGGTAACTTTAGCTCAATAAATGGTAAGTTACCATTTTATTGATCGAAGTTACAATTTTGTTGAACCAAACCTCAAGAAAATGGTAACCAAATCAGTGGGGCAAAAAAATGTTACAACTTTCTTGATTGTTCGATCAAGAAATTGGTAACCTCAGTCAAGAGTGGTAACGAAGCCAAATCTTGACCAAAGTTATCATTTTCTTGATTATTTTTCTCAAGAAATGGTAACTTTTTTTCAAGAAATGGTAAGTTACCATTCTCTTGACCCAAGTTACCATTTTCTTGAACCAATCCTCAAGAAACTGGTAAGCAAATCAGTGGGGTAAAAAACGTTACCACTTTCTTGATCGTTCGATCAAGAAAATGGTAACTTCGATCAAGAAAGTGGTAACCAAGCCCAACCTTGACCAAAGTTACCATTTTCTTGATTTTTTTTCTCAAGAAATGGTAACTTTTTGTTAAAAATTGGTAAGTTACCATTTTGTTGATTCAAGTTACCATTTTCTTGAACCAAACATCAAGAGAATGGTAACTTCATCTCTGGGCCAAAAATCCAATTTTTAGTCATGAATTTGACCAGTGTAGCTGATACCATATCTCCATCACAATTCATCATAGAATGTTTTTGCAGCATTCTTGTAACAATCTCATAAGAATAAATTCAGTATCACATATAATCATTTACTTCAAAAAAAAAAATGTAGAATCTTGTAAAGAAACATGAGATGACAAACATAAAGGGAGCATTAAGACAGGAGCTCCGCATTTCATGAAACCTAGAGGTGTGGAGGTCAATTGTTGAACTCTCAGAGATTAAAATAAATGAATTACCATGAATCTGTTCCTTATGCTCAGTTGCAGTTTGAAACAATCCTGCATTGAATATCTGAACATATTTTGATGAGTTAATAGATGATGCTATACATAATGCTTCAAAATATGAATTAAAATTGAACCACATATGCAATTCAAACAGGTCGATAACATGTCATGCTATCACAGAATAAAAGAAGAGGTCCAGTGGCATGTTTTTGTATCAATCACAAAGGTACAAAAACCATTTAAGCAATTATATGTAAGGTCCTATAGCATGTAGTTTTCACTACTTGCAGTGATCTACAATACCCGAGTACAGGACCCAAAAGGATGTATCTAAGCATTGTAAAATACTACAATGCTTAGATGGGAAAGAAATCTTTAATACAAATTTATTATTTAAGAAATAACCAATTAGAAATGGAGCCAATAAAGTAAGCCAGAAATTGTAATGCCCTACTAAGAATTGGTTGATTACAGGCACTGATCCAATCTACCATTTTCTTCTATTAAAACCTTGAACTAAAATATAAAATTGGTCTTTCAATAACAATAGAAAAAAGCATCAACATCAGCAGATTAGAGAAGAGCAAGCACATGGCCATAGGAAATATGCTATCTACACAAATAATAGGAAAAATAAGATGCGGGATTAGCCTTGAACTCCAGAACAAACATACACAAAACTAAAACTTCAGACAATTTTTATCTCCCTGATAACACTAGATTCAAAGAACGTAACAGTACAGGTAATGCAGGTACACATAGTTGCACATATCATATATTCCTGCATCAAGGCAGCATTCAAAACTGTACCCATACATACCAACATGTATCCAGTTTAAGGATAGAAAAAAACATACCAACAGATCTTCCTCCTGGACTCTGTGCTGCTATATGTGAAAACCCAAATCGGCGAAAAAACCAATTACATTTTCTGGCATAGCAAGAAAAACCAATTCCTCTGAAATCCATACAAGTAAGAGAATTTAAATACACAAATTTCAGAAAGCCATTGCAAGGTAATTGACAAGATTCAAAATCTCTCTATGAGGACGCAATTATACCTCTGTAATGATCCGGTAGTGACCATGACCTGATACCTGATCCCCGAGAGAGACCTCGAAGCCGCCAGAAAACTCAGATCGCCGGCGAAGGGGTTGGATCTGTTCTCCTTTGATTCTCCTTCATGATTGAATTTTAGGTCTAAAGAAGGACACCCAGACGATCAGTGTGTCGAGAGGACGATGTCTTGGGTGGTCGGTGTCGCAACTCCGCCGGAGAAGGCGGATGGCCAACACGAAGTTCAATCGGTTCATCGATTTCAACATGGTAAGTGGTAGACGAATATTTGGGGCCGATTTTGTCAACGTTGCCGCCGGCCGGCTGGGTTTTGATCGGAGAAAGGGTGTGGGAGAGAGAGGGTAAAGAAGCGGATGAGATTTGCGTTTTTTGTTTGCTCTGACTCAGAAGGATTTCTTTTGTTTTGTTCAGTTACCTCTTTCTCTCTCATTATGGGCTACCGATTCAGCCCTTGTTTTTTTTCTCAACCGTTAGATCAAATATATCTCATCCAACGGTCAAGACTCTGAAGGCATTGTATGCCTGCAGTCATTATAGAATTTCCGTATATATATACGATATACCTTTAATCCATCAATGAGTCTCCCTGGCATGCTTGCACTGTATGTCCTCCTATGCCCTCGAATATCAGCGTCATCCTTCACACCACCAAGGGATATGAGTATAAATTTTCTGCCCAAAGCAGCAGCAATAGATGATGCCAAAGATGTTTTTTCAACACCTGGTGGGCCAACAAAGCACAACACAGGGAATCTGGCATCTGGTTTGAGCAGCAATGCAAAGTAACCAACATATGAGCATTAAATTCTAAATGCCAAACATTAAAATAATCAGAGCAATAAAGACTACATAAATGGTCACCTTGCGAACAGCTAGATATTCAATAATTCGCTACTTGACCTCGACAAAACCGTAGTGATCACTGTCTAGACGTTCTTTTGCAGCCCTTAAATCAAATTCATATTCTTCACTGGCCTTCTGCCAGGGAATATCAGCAAGAAGCTCCAGGTAAACACTTGAATATTATATCCAGGTTGTTGGGGTTGCATCTTTTTTAGCCTCCTGAAGCATGAGGAGAAAATAAACTATATAAATGATATGAGAGTTCCCACTATATTCTGAAACTTGAAGTACAATTATTGTGTACCTAAACAAAGCAACAAAGGCAAGTAGGATAAGATTTAAACATTTACTAAAGTCAGCAACTTAACAAAAATATATGGGTTTTTTTCATATTTAGTACCTGAACTTTGACCATTATCTTAATGTGGTACCTAAACTTTTATTTGTCCCAATTGAGTACCTAAACTTTTATTTTGTGTCTAATAGGTACCAAAATGAATTTCTGTTAAAATTATCAACAAAAGTTAGGGGCAATATAGTCACTTCAAAAAATTATTTTTTAATTTTAATTTTTTTTTTTTGTTTGTTGTGTTTTTTTTTTTTTTTATAATTTTAAACATATAAAGAAAATAATTAAAATATACTTTGACTATATTGCCCCTAATTTTTATTGACAATTTTAACAAAAATTCATTTTGGTACCTATTAGACACAAAATAAAAGTTTAGGTACTCAATTGGGACAAATAAAAGTTTAGGTACCACATTAAGACAAGGGTCAAAGTTTAGGTACTAAATATGAAATAAACCCAAAATATATAGCTGTTTTCTCATCATAAAGGCACAAGGATTAATGAATTTTCTTTAATATTCAGTCTACTATGATCCTTTTCCAGTGAAAGCTTAATTAACAATACCAAATTTCACAACGAATTAAACACTCCAACACTATCATATAGCAGCACCGATCTATAAGTAACCAACTTAAGTAAATAGCATTTCATCCCTTGGATTAGTATGGACAGCTGAAAAGCACAATAAGGTGGGTGCACCTCAACCGTTCATATTTCATAGGAGTTTCTAATCAAATATAACATACGAGTGTCTACTTTCCACTAGAGCTGTAAGACCCCGTATTTTTCAAGGAGTTATTTTAAATATTTTGCGAATTTATTTTAAGGATTTTGGGAATTTATTTTAAGGATTTTAGGAATTTATTTGGAAATTTAAAAGGTTTTGGTTTAATTTTTTAATTTTTGTTTTAAATTGGGCTTGACCCAAAAGTTGACTTTTAAAACTAATGGACTTTCGTCTTTGACTTTGGGCACGTTGGAAAGGTCTTGAGTCCACGAGTTCGTAGACACGCGGTACGCGTCAAACGGAGTTACGGTTTGAAAGATACGGACATGTGAAGTGAGTGGCACACTTGAAATTTTTACGAAAGTGGTTTTTAAACCCAAAAAGTCAGACTTATTTCTCTCTCTCTCTCTCTCTCTCTCTCTCTCTCTCTCTCTCTCTCTCTCTCTCTCTCTCTCTCTCCCGCGTCTCTTTCGCCCCTGTCGCCGGCGCGTGGCGGCGCGTCCGGCGGCGGCTGGGCTGGGTGTTCGGTCCACCGTGCTCGCCGTCCTCCCCTCTTCCTTCCCCTGGCCGCCGATCACCCACCTGAGCCACCATCGCTACAAATCGATGCGAAGACAGAGAAGATGCTCTCGTCGGTGATCTGCGTTTTTCGACGGAGTTGCGGCGCCGGACCACCTGGGTTCTCTTCCCCAGGCCACGACGAGTCTTCCCATACCCTTCCCTCACGCCGGTGACGCTCCACGACGACGATTCGTCGCCACAAGGGTTGCGGCTGCCCCACCGCGATTTCAATGTTCCGGCAGAAATTGGATGGTCAGACCTACTGGGCTTTGTTCCCCTCGTCATGGTGAGTCTAGCCATGGTCTCCATTCGTCCATACGAGCAATGAGCTCGAGAAGCCAAGCCAGCCGCCGGCTTCCGTCGCCGATTTTGACCATTTTCGGCAAGTTTTAGCCTTCGACTCAGGTATAAAAGTTGATCCTCTCGACGTTTCCTTCGTGCCGGTGTAATTCGTTTTCGTTAATTTTGAGTTTTGAAATTCGTGCAGGTTGACCACCACGAACCACCGCGGGTCCCGCCACGTGTGGTCGTGCGGATGGTTGGGATTGTTGATTTTTGGCCTCTGGCCAGTCTTCCGAAGCCCGTGGGTGAGTTTCTGTGTGTTTTGGGTACTGTTCTAAGTCGGGCAGCCATCGTGTGTGGTGGCAGCCACCCGTTTTGGTCGTTTAAACGACCATTGTGAATTCTGTGTGTATTTGATTTGGTTTTGGCTAGGACTTGGTAAAGTCTAGGCTTGAATCTTGAGGATGGACAATGATAAATTGATCATGCATTGAGGTTATGAGTTAGGATGTGAATGATTAGAGATTGAGATTAATAGTTGACGATTAGGCATTTGATTTTCCGAATTGATTATTATTTATTGATGAGATTTGATTAGAATACGAGGATTTATGATTTATCTTGAGATTTGGATGATTGGTGATGAAATCATTATGTGATTGAGTATTTATGGATTTTATTGTGGATTATTATTGATTATGGAAATTGAAGGATTAATTGAGGATTATTGTTTAAGTCATTTCACTCATACGAGCTCTAGTGAGCTTACCGGGTTGTTTGTTTGAATGACCCGGTGTACCATGGATATAGTGCAGTGTGGTTGTTGGTGTTTTGCAGGTTAAGCAAGCTGAGGAGGCAGTGAAGAGAAGTCGAGGCAATGGGACTCAGTGAGATTTATTTAATTGTTTTTACACAATGTTTTCGTTTAAATGTTTTTGGTAAAATTTTTTTTAGTTATATTTATGTGCATGGCTCAAAGAAAAGAGAAAACAGATTTAAAAGGTTGATATTTCAGTGTTTTATGGGCCCGAGGTTCGGGGCGTTACAGATTGGTATCAGATATGGTGTAGTGTGGTTGTTGGTGTTTTGCAGGTTAAGCAGGCTGAGGAGGCAGTGAACAGAAGTCGAGGCAGTGAGACTCAGCGAGATTTATTTAATTTTTTTAACACAATGTTTTCGTTTAAATGGTTTTGATAAAATTGTTTTTAGTTATATTTATGTGCATGGCTCAAAGAAAAGAGAAAACAGATTTAAAAAGTTGATATTTCAGTGTTTTATGAGCTCGAGGTTCAGGGCGTTACAATAGCCCCAAATCAAGTCAACAAGTTTACACAAGTTACATGACAAAAACAACCCTATACTCAGGTTTATATATTTAATTATAATATACGTTTCTTTTCTTTGGCTTATGTTATAATTTACATATCATGTGTAAATTTGTAAGCAATCAAATGCCAATTGGAAATCAAATGCCAGTTCAGATTGCTTACCGTGTGGAAGTGTCTTGAATTAGTGTAACCACCTCGATGTTATGGCCTCGATCTACAGTGATCAACCCAGCTGCTATGGAACGCAAATCACAGCTTCCGTGCACACTCTTTGTCTCCAAGGTAAGGGAATTGCTATGAAAGTCAAATCCCAAGATTTCCACGATTCCCAAAGCTCCCAGACTCTTTTGGTGAATTGTCTAAGGTCGAGTGTCTCAAGAGTAAATGCACGAGAGTTTATATAAAAGTCTACCATCAGACTTTCTCTTTTCTTGTGGTTTCCTAGAGAGAGCTATCAGAAGTGTGGTGAGATTGGGTCTCTGCTTGAATTCAAATTCAAAGACCACAATACTCATCTGCCATCCTTATCTCTTAACTGGGATATGGGTTTTATCCAATCAGCTGAGATAAGATAGTATCCACCCGAAGTGGGCGGATAATTATTGATATTACATGAAGTTAATTTCAAATAATTGTAACATCTCCCACTCGCCCACATAGGGCATGAAAACCACATAAGCATTCTCAATCTCTTCAGTACTTAATCCCTTCATACAGGACATGGGACGTGCGACCTAACGAGAAAGAACGTACAGCTACGGGAGCAAGATTATTAAGTCATCACCTAACTAACAAAAATGCTACACCCAGAAGCATCTCGTATATATACCCTAGACAATTTGAACTACACCAAATGAAACACTCTTAATCCCTCATAGAAGCAATGTTCCATCCCTTAGTATGTAATGTACTCATGACATATGTTGATAACTAATACAACGTATTCGCTGGCCAGCAATGAGTCACAAGACATGGTGTATTATCACAATCATCTTCCTTACGCACTCATGTCAATTCAATTAGACTTGACCACTTTCCTAGACATGCCTCTTAAGACCATATTAGTGAAGTCCTAGTAAAACATGCTAAAGTAGCGTTATCAAGTATCCTCTGCATGACATATGCTTAAGTAACAGAGGGTAAACATAAGATCAAAAATAATGATCCAAGTGGCTCACACAGTGATGAAGCAGGGATTCATTCATCACTCCCACTATCGGTCAGCAATTGCATATACAGTATTAATTAAATATATACTATGACCTATTCTCATAAAAAGAGCATGTCACGTGTCTAGATAATAGACGTACGCCATACAAACCTTAGTATAGTAACTATACAAGCGTCTAACCTGAGTTTTCCAGCCCAGTCGCTCTTCTAAGCACCTGCCTGAATTCCACGTTCGGCTCCAATAAGGCAACATAGGGTCATGGACAAGATCTCTATGATCGACCTTTGGTTAAGGTCTCATCTTAGCTCTGTCTAAGGCGACATATGATAAACATAGGTATATTATTATTGCTTGCCAACTTGGCGCCAAAGATATATACACGTCCTAATGCGCCACCTCCGCGCCTAAGGACTTAGATGTCTCATCCTGCTCGCTACCCCAGCGCCAAGGCGAATCACCCGTGTGAGCAAGCTGATCCAAGCCTTGTGACATTTATCTAAAGTGCGTAAAATGATTATTCAAAGTACATCACACAGTAATGAATAACTTCTTATTAACAAACAAATAAAGTCAATTACAAAGAGGCAATTTAAAACACATCAAATCCTACGTAGTCCCATACTCCTAATATGAGAAAGGAATACATCCCTGGCAATGGGCTTAGTCAAAGGATTAGCAACCATACTACCAGTGAAGATATGTCTCAAAACTACCTCACCCTTCACAACCTTGTCTTTAATAAAGTGATAACAGATGTCTATGTGTTTGGTTTTTCCATGATACTTAGGGTCTTTTGCGTAGGCTAGAGCAGAAGTGCTATCGGAATAAACAAGCACAGGCTCCATAGCATGAGCAATAATTCCTAACCGTCCAAGGAATTTCCTTAACCAAACAGCTTCTTGTACGGTAGCCGAGCAGGCGACGTACTCAGCCTCCATTGTAGATAGGGCCACACAAGTTTGTTTCTTGCTACTCCAAGAAACCGCTCCACCTCCAAGGATAAAAGCATAACATGAGGTGGACTTGCACTCATCTCTATCATTGCCCCAATCTGCATCAGCATAACCTGTAAGTCTTAGGTCCCCACCATGGTAACAAAGAATGAGGTCAGAGGTTCCACGTAAGAATCGTAAAATCCGTTTCACCGCTTTCCAATGAGCGGGACCAGGGTCACTCTGATAACGACTAACCATACCAACTGCGTAACAAATGTCTGGACGCGTACACAACATAGTGTACATCAGACTCCCTATCGCAGATGCATAAGGCACTGTGGACATATACTCTCTTTCCTTATCATTCTTAGGACATAAATCAAGGGATAAGACACATCCTTTCTCCATAAGAGTGTCAATAGGTTTGGATTGACTTATGCGAAGAAATTTGTCCGTCGCCCAAAGCACGTTCCAGCGAGAAAATTAGTTATTCCTCTCCCAAATCATGTTTAGGCGACGGATAATTTCGTCGCCCAAACATGCTTTGGGCGATGAATTTTATGTTTTAGGAGACAAAAAAAATTCATCGCTCCAGGTTTCTTTGGGCGACGAAATTTATGGGTTCGTCGCCCAAACTCTTGGGCGTCACATTTTAGGCGTCCAGATGCTCGACAAACTAGTTTCGTCGCCCAAACTTTTGGGCGACAAAACTCTACTTTGGGCGACAAATTCCGTTTCTCTCCCAAACCCTTTTTTCTTGTAGTGATCTGACTAGTATAAAAATTGCATTTTTTTCAACCCTGATATCTAACTAGTATACGTTTTGGTATGGATTGGTTTTCTGGTTGTTGTTATCGTTATTTTGGTTATGCTTTTTTATTTTTATTCTTTTTGGGTCAATAAGGGTGACTACAACTTGGTGGACCGAATCAGTGAATTGCCAGATCATATTCTTGTTAGTATAGTGTCTTTCTTGTCACTCAAGGAAGAAGGAGCTACTAGTATCCTTTCTCGGAGATGGCGTCTACTACGATCCTCAACTTTGATGATGAAGTACTTATTCATGATTACTTGTTAAACCCCCAACTAGATATACAAGTGATGGAAAAATGGAGTGTCAGGTCAGTAGGTACGTCAATTGGGTGAATACGTACTGTGGTGGAACAACATAGAGGCGTACATTAGGGTTTATTTTGACCTAATAGATCCTAGGAATATAAGCTCTATGAATAAGTGAGTACAATTTTCAGTGGAAAAGAGAGTCCAAATGCTGAGTTGATCTTGTTAGTAGATTGCATGTACCACGCACAGATCAATAAGTAAATCCAGCTATACTTATCCAAAGAATCCCCACGTACAAACTTTTAGGAATATCGAAAATGGGTCTGATTTGAAGCACTTGTGTTCTATTCTGAATAGTTCTGATATTCCAAGTCTACACCCTTGTGTGTATAGTGGCTTTAAGTCCCTCAAAGTTATTGTTTATCAATCTGTTGAAGTAACTGGAGAATTTCTCGAGTTCTTATTGCCTGCCTGTCCAGTTCTTGAACGATTATCGCTGCTGACTTGTCAATATTTGGGTAATTTAAGAGTTGTTGGCCATCGATTGCATTAAAGTACTTGGAGATAGAATTGTGCTCCATAAAAAGCGTTGAGATTTGTGATGCAAACCTTGTTTCTTTTATTTATGTTGGACGGGAGGTAAATTTGCTTCTTAGGAATGTACCGCGCGCTGCTTGTTGAGGTATCCATTGATTGCGTCACCAACGATTTTGCAATGCTGGCGTACGTTCAGCCAACTTTCATGCTATCTTTCTCAGCTACAGGTTCTCAAACTGAACAAATCCATGGTTAATTAGTGTATGTAATAATCATGTGTTGGTTTTCATTTCTTTTTGTTGGATTATGTTAGTGCCTTACGTAGTACGTACCCCCTTGTTTGGTTTTCAGCTCTACAAGCAGAATCATGTATTTCCTATATTATTAAATCTCAAGCATTTGGAATTAAGATTTGAAGAAGATGATGATCGATTGCTGTCTTCTTCAATTAACTTCTTTCATTAAGGCATTTCCTTACCTGCACAAACTTGTGTTGCAGGTATCTCTTCTTGGTGGATTACATAGTAATTCTATGTGCACTTTGGGGGATTTTTCTTTTTTTTTTTTTTTGTTATAATGATAATCACTGATGAATTTGATATAGGCATGTTGTCATGTGATGCATCTTTGTACGTAATTGTCTTGTCCTTACTCCTTATTATGTCATGCTATTTATTTTCTTTTTTGCTTAATTGCAAATTAATGCATGCTTAACAACTGTAACTAAACAAGATAAAAGGAAAATACCTATGATCCTAGCTAGCTAGTCTAATTCAAATGATTAATTGAGATTGGTAGTCTAATTCAAATGTTTAATAGAAAGTGAAATTAAAAGTTTAATCATTGGGATTTGTCAAAAGAATGAGAGAATGATCATTGGAACAACTTTTTTTCACTGAAGAACAATTTTTAAATCAATAGTCAATGTAAGATGTAAAATGTACGTCTGAAAACACATTTTGAAATCTATATACATGCTTTGGTGTTAAGTGGAGATATATGTCATTGGAAGTCGTGGATCATGCTATGGTTCCATTTTTGTTTATACAATATGAATAAAGGAACACACATTTTTTTATTTAATGAAGATTCATTCGAATGGAATACTCGTATGTAAACCAGTGTCATACATAATAATAAAATACGGTGTTCAATTAATTTAAAACCAAATGCTAGTCTATTAACTTAATGATTTTAGTGGATTGATTCATATATCTCAGGCATAATGCACTTGGTGTAACTGGCCATTAATATGATGTAGGAGTGTCATTTTTTTATTCCATTATTATACTGTTTCATATGCTAGGAGATTTGTTAATTAATGCTCTAAGTCTTGTGAGCTTAATGGTAATTCTATTACTTAGTTATTGTTGAACAAAAATTGTAAATAAATAATAATATTACCCAACATAATTTCACCCAAATTCATTTAAGGAATAAGGGTTTTATTATTTTGGGTACGATCCATTCAAGATGGTAAATCTCTTAATTACAATCCCTTAGCTCAAGGCAATACCCTTTTATTTCAATTGCAATGAAATCAACGAATCACTTTGTAAGTGTTTGGATTTCCAATAGGTAAAAGACTCATTGAAAGGTTGGAATTCATTTAGTTAAATGTTTGAGATTTATGGAATATATTTGCAATTGCGGTTGCACCCATATTTTAGGTTTTCTATGTACCAATTGTAGGATCAAACCATATGTAATTCCAAGCTTTTGGGAATTAAATGGATGAGTGACCCATTTAAATGATTTGAGTAATTTGGGTAGGGCTATTAGCCCTTGAATTTGATTTGAGAAATTCATTCAGGGATTTTTGTGTATAAAACTAATTTTTGGAGAATTTGAACGGATTTGATTTGGTGCGAAATTAATTCAAAGAAACTTGTATGAATTAATTCCTAAGGGAATTTGGAGAATTTTGCGAATGAGATTGAGTGAATTTCGCTCACATTGCCTACGTACCCATGATGGGATCAAACCGAACGTTGTTTGGTAAGGAGGGATTTGGATTTGGTTGGCTTTGTGCCATTTTAGCGTTGAATTTGAGTTTGGCCGGTTTTGGTTTTGTACCAATTGAAAAACTTGGTTTTGTACCACTTGAGAGAGGTGCTTGAGATTTGTGATGAAATTAAGAAAATGTGCCCACTAATTTATTTTGTGTCAATTATTTATTAATTGACACATTTTATTTTTTAATGGACGAACATTTGAGAGAGAGATCCATTGGACTTTGTTTGATTTTTTTACTAAGTATTTGCTAATTGGTATTATCTATTAATGGGCATATTATTTTGAGCACCAGTCCATCAAATTAAATTTGCACCGTCTGTCACATATCATATCCTAGCCTCTTCATTGCTTTGTATTGCAAGCAAACTTGTATTCCAAACTGAAGCTAACTTTCTTTTCTTCCGACGGGCCCAATTGATAGGATTTTGGAGGTAGAGTTCGCAGCCTAATATTGGCCTTGATAAAAAAACAGGGTGGAGAGCAATCACTGCCCTTTCTATTAATTTCTTGCAACAAGCGACCCATGCATTTGTGTTTGGGAATAGACTGCAAGTTGGAGAATCAATTTGTGAGACTCTGATTTATCAGCCTTCCATTCCTCATTGATCTTTTCGTGTGAATCCAGCTAAGGGAGAAAAGATTGAAACTAGGCATGTAGGCTTGCGTACGTGAGCCTAGATTGCTCCATTACTTCTTGTATCAAGCTAGAGAAACAGCAAGAGGCAATTTTTGTCTTTTACCTCTTTCCTTCATTTTTCATTTCTCTTATCTTTTCCCTTCCACTTGGCTTTGATGTTGGCAACAAAGAATAGAAGTCTTGGAGATGCTTCTGCCACGGTCTATGACTTATGAACCAAGTTGGCTTATTTGAAAGGTTTGAAACACTAAAGAAGCATCAAGAAAAAGCCAGCCAATTAGCCAGCACCTTTATCTCAATTTTGCTCCGTAAGTGTTATTTGAGAAATACTTATCAGCTTTGCACCAAGTCCAACAGAGTCCCACCTTCCTTTTGTATGCCTTTGCTGCATTTTAATTGAATAAAAACTATAAAACCACATCTTAACAACTTGAAGTCTTTCTTTGCAAGCCCACTGCACTATTCTTTCTTAAGAGCAAGTGAGTTGCATGAAGCCCGCATTGTACTTTGTTTTCATTATTAAATTTTTTTTTTTTTTTTTTTTTTAACTTCTCACGTGGAGCATCAGAGAGCAATAGCATCTCTTCCTTCTTTTCTTTTGTTTCTATGGTGTCGAAACATAGAAACGTGCGTGGGGCACTTCTTCATTTCAAATTGCACCCAGCTAATTGATTTGAAGTTGGACATTTTGAACCAAAGAAACCACGTCATCTAATCTTCTTTTATACAGCTTGGCCAAAAAACAAAAAATTTCTTTTATACAGAGCACGTGGGGCTATTTCTTTTAGAACAATAGTTAGGTCACCCCTTGGGGGTACCTTAAGGTCACCACATCCCTCCAAATTCTAATTTCAGCAATATCGGTGCATAATCGAAATCGTTCACTTTTTAGATAATATATTAAGGATCATCTCTGTAAAAAATCAAATCAATCAGAACTCGTTTGATTATATAACTGTTGTCAATTAAATATAAAAAAAAAATGATTTTCAATTAAAGAGTGATTTTTTTACCAAACCGTTGATTTTTTTTTATTTAATTGACAACAGTTATATAACCAAACGATTTCCGATTGAGTTAATGTTTTGTAGAGAAGATCTATAATAGATGATCTAAAAAGTGAACGGTTTCGATTATGCGCTGATATTGCCGAAATCAGAATTTGGGAGAGTGGGGTGACCTTGGAGTACCCCCAAGGGGTGACCCAAGTATTGTTTTTTTTTTAAGCCCTATTTGAATGCTCCCAATATGGGCTCTATCCACATCTTTCTCTTTCTTTTCTTTTGTTTTTCTTTTCTTTCTTTTTTTTTTTTGTTAAATTTTATGGTTCAACAGTTATAGACTTAATATTTTTAGTTTTTGTTGCATGCACACTAGTTATTCCCTTGGTGCAGTTGGCAAACTTTATATCCAATGGAAGAGAAATTAAAAAAATCAAGCATGCTCCCATCAATACATCAGGGTAGTGGAAGTGGTAGGGTATCATGGTCGCACAAGTGATTTTGAACTTGTCATGTACTTGATGGAGAATGCTGTTGAACTAGAAAAAATTGTTATCCATCCTGTTCAATATTGGTATCAACCTTACAAACGATGGAATGTTGAAGAAGCAAAACGGCAAGAAATCATGCTAGGCAGCAGCTTAAAGAAAGAGTGCCTTCAACTATAGAATTTGTATTCCAGCTGTAGCACATGTAGTGCTTAAATTATCAAGAGATTGTGTTGTTAATTCACTAATTTTTATTGCTTTCTATATTTATATTATACGTAGTTAACTTGTCGGATGATTTAGTTAGAGCTTCAGTTGTTTATTTAAACTTCTTGTATATAATTTGTGCATGAAATGAGAAACATAGCACATTTTAATTTCTCTAATTTTAGTATTATTACTAATTTTAATGGATCCATCTTTAGTTCTCATCTTGGTGATCATAAAACAAGTTGCTCGAATCACATTTTCTCAAACATACATTACATTGGCAGAAATACATTGCTGACATGGTAAAAACTTTGGACAATCCATAAATACAGGCCTCATACAACATTTCGAAAGACTAGACCGTAGGATACTTTGAATACCATCATCCTAAATTCAAACTGGCAGAATTACCATCTGTTTAGCTCCACTAATGAAAATGGTAACAAACAAAGATCAAAAATCAATTATGATCACAGTTCTTAACAATCAGATGGAAATCCCAGTACTTCTACGAGAATATCAAATGATGGTAAGCAGCAAGACAGTGGCTTAAGTATGAAAACCTATTGGAGCGTTGTTTCTGATTGCTGGTTTGCTTGAAACACAAAACCAAATTGGGATAACAAGGAACCTTCGTGAGTATCTGATAAAAAAACAGCAGTTTCTGAGACATCTCTCTTCATTTCTAGAATCTTAGACTGCACATATTCTTTGTACTTTGAGACAGAGTCAATTACTGCAATGAGTTCACAAGCGCACTTCTGAATTTCTTCTTCACTTTGTTTGATTGCATCCTGCAATTTCAATTTGGAGGTCTACAAGAAAAATGAAACTGATTAAGGCATGCTTAAAACTTAACAAATTTCTCCTTAGTCAAAGGATATGCATATAGCATAAAAATTAAATAAACACCATCTTCTAAGGAATATTTCTGCCTTTCAGAAACAGACTACTTTCCTCAATTGTCATCTCCTTTGACTTACCCAGCAAAGACAAACACCTTAAGGTTAATTATTCAAGAAACAAGTGGGGCCTTACCTTCAGAATCTCGTCTGCTTCTCTTTCAACAATATCCAAGTTATGGGCCTCCATTTGAACATCCTCCTTCATTTTGTTAGCTTCTGCTGCACATCTATAAATATAGTCCTGTGTCTCTTTCTTCAACAAATTCAGTTGAGCTTCCACCTAATGGATAAATTATTTATGAGACAAATATGAAATTAAAATACAATCCTTGCAAAATAATATTTCTTTGCAGTCCCTCCAAACCACAGTGAAAAAGCAGATAATCAATTAGATAAACTGAGTTCCTGTAACATCACAAGTTTCAAGAGTCAACCCTGAACAAACCACAAGATACTTCAACAGTAATGGTAGTTTTCAACAGTCTCCATAGGACCAATATTCGGAAATGGAGCTCTTTCCATTAGGAGGTAAATACCAACTTCCAGAAACCATTCAATAACAACCACATAAAGGGAGTGCTTTGCACAGAAGTTTCTGATAGATGTCAACATATGTATAAAATCCAGTGGCATCAGAGTGCCAATAACTACAAGAAATGTGCCTTATTTTCTTATATAATTTTGTTTTAATGCTGATTTGTGTCTCAATTGCAAATGACCATGACCTCAACTATTGATTTTCTACTTCATAAATCATACAACAGTGATCAGAGTACATTATGTTCAACTTGGTAGAAACAATTCAAGCTCAGAGCATCACAATGAACAGGGAGTATCAAGTGGGAAAAAAAAGCATCTAACGACAACCCCAAAAATATACTCGCCAAAAAATGTCAAATATAAGAATATATAATGTAGTAACACTATAACAGACAAGATAAGATAGAGAGACATCTTGTTCAACAAAACAACCCTACCCTTAATAAAAGAGAACCAGACATATTAACAGAAAACCAGGGGAAAAGCATTACAAAAATAGTGCCAATGGCCAGTGGTGAATTCCATCCACTCAACTATTTGATCAGCTTCAAATTTCATAACACTGCCTAATATTCTAAACTTTAATCAAACATACCTGAGACTTTTTTAATGGAGTTCTTATATATTTCCAGAAGATACAAAAATAATTTCCTAAGAATAATCCTTTGATGCATAAAAGCTTATGGAGATAAGGACGAAATCAATCACAAAATAAAACCAGAAAAAGCATCCAAGACCAGCATACAAAACCACTAAAACTTAAATATGCTGTGACTACAGCACCGGAGCGGCGGAGCCACCTCCTCCAAGACTAATACGGCTCCCTCAGGCCACTTTTATATTACCTAACATGGTCATATTTACATCATATTGGGTTTTATCTGAACTGAATCAAACTCTGTTGAAACTGCCAAAACCGGATTGGTTTCATCAGGTGGTCGTATTTGTAAGGTCTTTCGCCTTACGTGCAGTATGATGGATTTCCCCCATCCAACAACTCCTTTTCTATAGTTGGTGTTATGTAACTTATGTGCAGTTGCCTAACCAAAGATGATTGTCAAGAAGTGTTCTTGTCAAAAATACGAATTCTACAGCCAGTGGAGGCATATGTAAACTTCATAAGTCATGCATTTAACTTTTCCAGACCTTTTTATCACAGAGCCATACACAACAATAAAGCCTTAAGGCTACATGAATATTCTGTCACTTGCATCAACTAGAGCCATGTTCTCCACAAATCCTTTGTCGGTTTCGTCCATACTACCTCTACTTATGTAATTCTTAGCCTTCCTGATGCAGGAGCATCTGCTAGGGTTTCCAAGGTTTATTGTTTCCTAGTTGGATTTAGAGCCTAGTTTCCTGATTTCATTAGGTCTTTTAAGCTAAGTTTACTTTATGTCTTCCTAGTTAACTAAAGTTTATTGTTTTCCTAGTCAGTTGAGGCATATGTTTTCCTAAATAAGTTTAAACCTCAAGTTGTAAAAAACAGTTTTGATGCATTATATTTTTCTGAGAATTCAGATTCTAGAGTATTGTTACTTACTAACTTTCTAATTTTTGTTTCCTAGTTGGATTTAGAGCCTAGTTTCCTGATTTCATTAGGTCTTTTAAGCTAAGTTTACTTTATGTCTTCCTAGTTAACTAAGGTTTATTGTTTTCCTAGTCAGTTGAGGCATATGTTTTCCTAAATAAGTTTAAACCTCAAGTTGTAATAAACAGTTTTGATGCATTATATTTTTCTGAGAATTCAGATTCTAGAGTTTCTCTTAGGTTCCTAAACCCTGGAACTCATCTATCCACGTTCCTTATTTGATCTAATAGCCTTTTTCTCTCTTTTTCTCTACTGTTTGTTGCTATAAGTTCTCTCTACTTTACATTTTTGCCCAATTACTGCAGCAAGACTGCTCAGCCTTTGCTCCTGTGCTGCATCACTTCCCTTTCCTCATTTTCCTTCTTCAAGTTAATCAAACCATTGCAATGGTGTGTACTTCTACCAGGAAAGAGATTATGATCTACTTTGTGGTCTTAAAATATCTAAAAAGGTAGCCTTAACAATTGCACATGACGCCATGATTATGTGCACCATGATTCTTAGATAGCAAATTACTACTATACTATTCTAGAAGGCAAAGCCTAAGACTAAAGACATAGACCTTATGAGGACAATGCCAACAAAGACACCCTAAAAAAATTATAGGATTAAAAGTGTCTCTGGTAGCCATTGGATATGTTAGGTTCTAGGATTCATTATATTGGTGCATTAATAACAGTGTACCATTCACAGTGCTATCAATGGTTCACAACCTGAAATTTATCCGTTCTTACTTCTTGCTATATTTCATCTCAGACCCATAATACTTCCTTGCACCCTTGAAACCATAAAGCTCCAACATTCTTCCTAACCTAGCAAACATTTATCCATCAAATGGTTCTTATTGTGTGCTGCCAAAATTTCCTGCAACCTGTTATAGTTGCTGCAACTCATAATCTTTAAACCCAAAATGCAGATGAACACACATTCACATTATGGAAGATGTCAAAGCATAGCAAGCATGAGATCAATATACCATAAATCCCTACACATGATCAATATGAAATCACTCATGAAAATTCTAAGAGTCGCTTTCTGAAAGAATGGAAAGCATCTCAATGCAGGAAGGCAAAGAGTTATACAGATAAAATTTAGCATTTAAAACCTGCATATTAGTTGTTGCATTGTCCTAAGGTCTTACTAATTTCTTTCACAGGAGAACCTTGGAAATTTCTTTAAATATAGATCTCCAGTGGAAAAATCCTAGAATTATTCCAGGATTAATTTTGGCAATGTAGAATGTCATGTAGCAAATAAAAAGGTTCATTGAGAGTAATACAAACAGGGTTTAGCCTTTGAAGGCTGCATACAATTTGTTGCACTGTATTTGTCCTAAGGTTTTATTTATTTTTTATTTTGTCACAATAGAAGCAGGGAAATGTTTTTGGGAATTCCAGTTGCTTATCCTAAACTCCTGGACAGACACACACACACACACACATGGGAAACTAACATCCGGGAATTATTTCTGAATTAATTTTATCGAGCAGTTGAGAAGTTTTTCTTGGAAACAAATAAAAGGGTCCATCATCAAACAGTAGTGTTGTTACTACAATGGTTTTGTGATAACAATAGCAAGGCAAGGAAAGGTTACTTCTACATATTTTTGTTGTAGCATGCACCCATGTAGCATAATGACTATGTAGTTTTGTATCAAACCATGTGCACTTTTCAAATAACCTAACAAGAAAATGGTAATGCCATACACTAATAAGAAAACTCGTTCCTTTCCTATGCATGAACAAATAGTCTATCCAAAAGTTTAGTGCTGATCCACTTACTTCGTCAATATGAGATTGAAGTGTTGCTATATGATTTCTCCTTCCCTCAATCATAGCAGAAAGCTCACTTGACTGTTGCTGAAGGGAAATCAACTCATCCAGTTTTGCCACAGAATTTCTCTTTATATCATCCAAGTAGGAGTCAAGTGCAGGCTTTAATGTTGATTTGTAGTCAATCCCCATCACCTCAGCTGGTGTAGATCCCTTAGCATTCAATGCATACTGAAAGCCATTACCAAGTTTCAACCTAGTACCACCAAGGAGAGACCAATTGCATCAGAAAGATTAATAAATTCATTAAAATTGGTGGAACTGTCAACTGTCATTAGCCAGCAAGCAAATTAGACAAATATGAATCATTTAATAAACTAGTCAAACAAACTTAGAATACGCCATTTTAAGTTCATTTATACAATGAATATAGTTAAAATTAAAGAAATAAGAGCTAACAGAAATTTAAAAAAAAAAAAAAAAAAAAGACAAAAAAAATGGAAATTACTTATGAATCATTTAAAAAACTAGTCAAACAAAATTAGAATACGCCATTTTAAGTTCATTTATACTATGAATATAGTTAAAATTTAAGAAACAAGAGCTAACAGAAATAAAACTAGACAAAAAAAAATGGAAATTACTTATCTCAATTCTCAACTTAAAGCACTTGTGAAGAAATAGCTACAAAATGGGGAAATCCATCAAAATGCAACCATGGTAACCTTCGATTTTAACACTATGTAAACAAATATTTGTAAGGTATGGAAGGAACCAAAGATCTCTTTAGATCGAAAAGAGTAAGCAAACAACTTCAAAGTACTGCCCAAGGTAAAGAGTTTGATGGGTTCATGAACAATTGGATCGACTTGTCATTGTCATGCTTTATGAAAGTTAATGATATGCAACTCAAAAAATCACAAAACAAAACATTATGTCAAACAAAAAATACATGATGAGGAGAACAAACCTCCTCATAGCCTGGTTGGATTCCATAGCCAAAGCCTCAAGCTCCTTAAACTTATGGCTGAGCCTGGCATCAAGATCCCAAGCATTACCCTCCCACTTATTCCTTTCCACCTCCGCTTCACCAATATCCCTCTCCACAGCTTGCAATTCCCTCTTCATTCTCTCCATATCCCTCGCATTAAAAGTCTGCAATTCCACCCTCTTCCTCAACTCCTCATTCTCCTCGCAAATCCTCTTATTGTCCACCACTTTGGCCTCTAATTCCTTCTCTTTCCCCTCCAAAACCATCTCCGATTTTGTTACATTCTTCAGAAGATTCCCTATCATCTCATTGAACTTGTTCACATCCTCTTCCAACAGACACTTCTCCTTCTCTAAAGCCTCCCTCTTCGACGGCTCTGACCTCATCGCCTCCACCTTTGCCTCGAGCTCCGCCGCGTTTTGTTTCAAAACCCTCACGCTCTCGTCCGCGTTCTCCTTCTCACTCTCCAACTTGTCCAAGAATTCACGGTCCAAGGCCTCCACGGAGTCGTCGTCGCCGCGTATGTAATGCAAGTAACTCTGCAGCGCGTACTCGGACATGGCGTTGTTCTCGACAAACTGGCGCGAATTGGACTCGAGATGGTCGTTGTAGAGCACAATCTGGAAGAGCCAGTGGATGACGGCAAGCAAAGTGGGCCACTGGTGGGAGTTGACGGTGGGGTTTCGGAGCATGGACTTGTTGGGCTTGAAAGGGCATTTTAGGGATTTCAGGATGAGGGGGAGGTCGTCCTCCAGCTTCGGCGAGGAGTAGTCGAGGCGGACGAGAAGGAATTTTAGGGTTTCGGTGATTTCTTTGGCGGAGGGGATGGGGAATTTCAGAGAAACTTGGAGAGAGTGAGAGGACAAGTAGGAATTGATAGCGGAGAGTGTGGATTGTTGGAAGGAGCGGTCTTTGTAGAGGTCCAGGGTGGCGGTGGGCCCACCCATACCCACCGACGACGGCCGGCTGCTGCTTGCGAAGCTCGCATCAGAGTCGCGCCCGCCGCCGAATTGGCGGAAGTGGTCGAGTGGCGTCGGCGGCGGTCGTGGGTTGAACGATTCCTTTGGTCGTCGACGGCTTGTGCCTCTCATTGTGTTTTCTCTCTCTCTCTCTGTGGAGTCCGGAGCTTTTCTTTTTGGTTTCAAACTTCAAACTTTCAAAGTGCGTCTCCCGCTTTCAGCAGTTTGTCGTTATCTTTCTTTTTGGTTTCAAACCCTTGTCGTTATCTTTATTATTATGAACTCAGAATAAAAGTTTGGTGTTATCGCATTCACAAAAAATGGAATTGTTTACTATACTATAATACTATTTATTTAACAATACATTCGCATAATAAGGGAAAATTTTATTCAAAGGATTTCAAATATACTTTTATTTTCAATTAAGGCCATCCACAGTGGTGAAAGTGAGAGTGAGAGTAAGACATAGCCTGAAAAGTGATTTTTTGGCCTGAAAAGTGATTTTTTGTCCTGAGAGTGAGAGTGATATGTGCTGAAGCTACAGTGGTGCTGAGAGTAAGAGCTGAGAGTAATGTAATTGTATATAATTAAATTAAGCCTAAGTTAGATTAAGTTATAGTTAAGTTATAATTTATAGTTTAAATATTTATAAAAATTATACCATTAGTTTTATTTTAAAGAGATCTTTAATATAAGGTCAATATTGACTATATTTGAATTTATAATTTTATTACCTAAAATATAAATTCTATATTTTGTCTCCACCAATACCTTTATTTCATTTCACCAACATAAGACAAGAAAATTTAAGACAAACATAAATAAACATAAACAAATAAAACAAAAAACAATCACAAACAAACACAAACAAACACAAAACGACAGCCACAAACACAAACACAAACAAACACACAATGGTATTGGAGACATCTTCAACATTTCGGCGTTCATCGCCGGCGTCGGCGTCGTGCTTGGCCACGACTTCCTTCTCGCGTCCAAAGGTGCTGGACCAAATCATTCTTCAGTTGCTGGTGGAGTGTTGTTGACCGTATCAACCTAACCCGAGAAAGCCGTTGCTCTAAAAGAATTGGCTGATAACTTTGGCCTCCATCATATGGTTCCGTGTCATACCGTGCCACAGCCCGGGAGATTCTTTCCTGAACGTGGTCAATGTCATCGTCCGATTCATCGTCCTCGTTCTCTGGACGCTCGTCCTCAATGATCATGTTGTGCAAAATTATGCATGTCTTCATAATATAGCCCAGATCATTGGCTTTCCATCCTCTGGCGGGCTTTTTTAGAATCTCCCATCTAGCCCTCAGAATCCCGAACGCCCTCTCGACATCTTTCCGGTAGGACTCTTGATATCTTGCAAATAGCTGACTTGCCTCTCCTACCGGATTCGTTATTGTTTGTATAAGCGTGGCCCATTTGGGATAGATCCGATCCACTAGATAATACCCCATTGTGTAGTCATTGCCATTAACCTTATACTTGATCTGATGGTTTCGCATCTGCTCCTCATCATCAAAAAGGTGTGAGCCATCCAATACGTTGATGTCATTGTTGCTCCCTGGAAAACCAAAATTGGCATGCCAAATCCACGTGTCGTACCCGGCAACGGCCTCTAATATCACAGTTGGGGTGTGATAATGGCCTTGATATGCCCCTTGTTGTCCTACTGGGTAATTTTTCCATTCCCAATGCATGCAATCCAGACTCCCTAGCATACCTGGGAATCCTTTTTTTTTAGCCTTACGCAATAGCCGTTGGAGATCAACCACTGTTGGTGTGCGGAGGTATTCCGCTCCGTACACCTCCGGAATAACTCTTATGAACTTCTTGAATGACTCTAGCACTGTGGTTTGGGCAATTTGGAAGCCCTCGTCTGGGCCATCAGCCGAGTACCCAGCGGAGAGCATTCTCATGACCGAAGTCAGCTTTTGCTCTGGCGTACAGCCCCATCTTCCAGTAGCGTCTTGTCTTTGTTGGAAGTAGACATCTTTGTTGCACACATCTTGCATCATCTTTAAGAATAGTGATTTCTTCATCCGATAGCGTCGTCGGAACATCTCTTCAGTATATCTTGCTCCAGGGTCGAAATAGTTGCTCATAATAAGACCATGGCCTAGTTGTCGGTCTCGAGAGATATATCGTCGTGGTTGGGATGTGCCTCCATGTATTGGCCTTCTTTCACTTCGTTGTGTATGTCGTCGGTAAGCAGCCATGGCACACGCCGTGATATTTGCGAGCTGGTCATCGTACATGTCTAGTTGTGCCTGAAACATCTCTTCATCTGAATCATAATCGTGGGGGGTAGACATCCTGAAGCAAAGTGTAAACGAATTTTCTGCAATTACTAAGCAGGGTGAATTGGTGAAGGCACGACATGGTGAAATTTATAGACTAGGTGTGATAATGTAAACGAATCAAAATCTTATCATCTTGGAAAATTAAACGAATCAGAATCTTATCATCTTGGAAAGTTAAACGAATCAGAATCTTATCATCTTGGAAAGTTAAACGAATCAAAATCTTATCATCAGTCATAACAGGCTATCTTATCATCTTGGAAAAGTAAAGGAATCTGAGACATATTTAATAATAAGGTATTTTATTTTAATTCATAATAAAATGCATACATAAAGTACACGACAGAAATAGTTGGAAAAACAATGACACGTCAGTCATATTGTGAAAAGTCAGTGTTGGGAAGTACCCTCCCGAGCTTGACGTGCCCTGATTGGCCTCGTTAGCAGCACTTGCCCTCCACCTCGCCAAAATTTCACGCTGTTGTGCCTCCCAAAACGCTCGTTGTTCTCCGTGCATGTTGGTGAGGTCCTTGCCCATGACCTCATAATCTTGCTGCTTTTGTTTGAAATCGGTGTGCTCTTTGATCAATCGGTCGCGTGAAGCAGCTATGTCCTTCTGCCCTTGGCAAAGAAACCTGATAGTATCGGCAAGGTCATCATCATTAGTATCAACTTGTTTGGCCCTCTTGGAGTTGTTTCTACCAGGTGGCCTCGGGCGACTACGCTAAGTGGTTGAAAGGCCGGGGCATCCTCATCCGCGCTCAATTGAACCGCTTCAGCTTCGGTATCGGCATCAGTGGGGGTGTCGGTTTGTGCATGTTGCCACTTCACAAAGTGTTGCATCTTAGCAAAACAATGGTGCCAAGCAAAAGGACGGTTTTTCGAGTTTGTTGCTTGGTATCGTGCGTTGGCAAAGGTCACCTAGTAATATGAAAACAAATTAATGAATTATAAATGGTACTCAAATATTTGAATTTAATTATCACAAATATTTGAGTTTAACTAGCAAAAATAAAGTATACACAATCTGAAATATAGTACACACATATTGATCAAACATAAATATGTGAATTTAATTAACAAAAATATTTGAGTTTAACTAGCAAAAATAAAGTATACACAATCTCAAATATAGTACACACATATTGATCAAACATAAATATGTGAATTTAATTAACAAAAATATTTGAGTTTAACTAGCACAAATAAAGTATACACAATTTAAAATAAAGTACACACATATTAATCAAACATAAATATGTGAATTTAATTAATAAAAATATTTGAGTTTAACTAGCAAAAATAAAGTATACACAATTTAAAATAGAGTACACACATATTAATCAAACATAAATATGTAAATTTAATTAACAAAAATATTTGAGTTTAATTAGCAAAACTCACCGTATCAATTTGATTTTGCCCGCTAGTGCGTGATCGTTCGGCCGCCAAGATACATTTATGATATTTCGAGGTGGCTTGCCCTATTTTCTTGAAGTGAGCCATGACCGCCCCAATTTGTCGCCCATTCCTCACGGCGAGAGGAGATTTCCGAATAAATTGATCGTACACTTTATTCCAAAATTCCATGTTTCTTTGATTGGATCCGATTTCACAATCTTCCGAATTTTCCATCCAAGCTTCAACAAGCGCTACCTCTTCTTCATTGGACCAATTCTTTCTCTTTGCATTTTCCATGATTGGAAAAAAAGAATTTTCTAGGAAAAGTGAGGTGATTTGAATAGATTGATAAAATGAATGAATTGGATAGATAGATGTGTGAAAAAATGAAGTGTGAATGCTCAATTTATAGGAAAAATGATGAAATAGCCGTTATAAATTTTTCAGAATTTTTAAATATTTTTTCGAATATTTTTTGTAATTTTTTTGTATTTTTAATTGCATTATAACGGTCAATTAATTGTAGCTGTTGATCTCCAACGGCTACATTAATCGGAGCCTCCAAACGCTGCCACGTGTGGCTGCAGTACATTTTATTTTTTATTTTTTTAAATTGAAACACGCGTTAATTGTGGACCGTTGATCAGCAACGGGCGGACGATCGTGGCCGATCGTGAGCACCAAGCGTGCGTCCCGGCGAGTGGCAGACAGCTGCTGCGGTGAACAGTGGCTTGTCTGCCACTTTATTTCCTCCCTCCGCAAGTACCAAATTGCCCCTGCCTTTTTCGAAAATTCCGGACTGTGCTGAAGCTTTTTAATTTGTGTTGAAGCCCTTTTTTGTCTTTTCAAATTCGGTGGGGCCCACTGTGATAAAAAACTCACACACTCTCACTCTCAGCCGGATCCTCTTCTCACCCTCAACTCTCACCCTCACTCACCCTCACTCTCATTACTCCGGCCCACTGTAAGCAAAATTAGAGCTTCCTCACACTCTCACTCTCAAGCTCAAACTCACCACTGTGGAAGGCCTAAGGGTCTCATTTTTACTTTGGTTTAATTAAGAACTATTATTTTTCAAGTATTTCAATCAAGGATATTTTGTCAACTCTGTCAAATTTTTCGTTAAAAACTGATCACATGACTCGCACATGAGCAGTTTGCAAAGGCATTTATGTCTTTTTTTGCATTTATAAAATTAAAAATAAATAAATGCTAAAATAAAAAAAAGTGGCTAGATCTAAACCCAGCCACCACCGATTCTCACCCTCCAATCACCACAGATCCTCACCCCCCAACCACCACCGACCGTCACCCCCCCAACCACCACCGACGACTCCCCCTCCACCGCCGGCGATCCCCCCTCCAATGTCGGTGATTGTCCCATCTCTCTATCTTTCTCTTTCTTCTCTTTGTATCTCTCTCATTCTCCCTCTCTATGTTGGGCACGAACGTCGCCGGACCCAAGGGGTGCCAACAGCTTCACCAACTCTGAACTGAGGGTTGGCAAAGCCACTAGCACCCCTTGGGTTTGGCAGCGTTCGCACCCAGTTTAGAGAGAGAGAAAGAGAGATGGGGCAGTCGCCAACAGTGGAGGAGGGAGTCGTCGGTAGTGGTTGGGGGGGTGACGGTTGGTGGGGGGTGAGGTCTGTGGTGTCTAAAGGGTGAGAATCGGTGGTGGTTGGGTTTAGATACAGTCACTTTTTTTTGTCATTTATTTATTTTTAGCTTTATTTTTCATAATTATTTTAGTTTAGTTTTTTAATAATTATTTTAGTTTTATTTTTCAATAATTATTTTAGTTTGTTTTTATAATTATTTTAGTTTTTATTTTTTATAATTAATTTTTAGCTGAAATGATGATTTTAATGCTTTGCACATAACCAATTTTTTATGGAAATTGTAACAGAATTGACAAAAATCATTGATTGAAACACTTGAAAAATAATAGTCTTTGATTGAAACAAAGTGAAAATGAGATCCTTAACTGAAAATAGGGGTATAGTTGAAGTCTTTTTGCTAAAATTTCCCCTAAAAACAACTTAGATAAAAAAGTATAGCAGTAAAATACAACTATTAAAATAAAATTTAAAAAATAAAAATAGACACCTCACCACCTAAAAACATGGTGGAGAAAATGATAGGAGGTTATAAAACAATGAGAACAAGATAAAAATAACACGATAAAATGCCAATTGACACATGGTTATTATAAAGTCAAAAGACATCTTTTTGTGTTACAAGCTTCACAAAAATTGAGAATGCATGAGATACCAAATAGTCAAATATATAAAACTAGCCTAATAAAATGAGGGTACAAATGTAAACTAACTTAAGCCATTAATTAGGTGGAGAGAGTGGGGAGTTATAAAACTATTAAAGCTCTCACATTTTTTTAAAAAAATAACTAGTTACATTAAAAAGAGGGGAAAAAATTGAAAAGCTTACAAAACTAGGGACATTGCATAATCACATCTCAAAAATATCACTTTTTATAGGGCCATATTTAACTTTTGATATTGTAACGACCCGACCCAAATTTTCACTAGAAATTTAAATTTTTTATTTAATTATGTTTTTAAGAGATTTCTTTTAAAGGATGTCGAATTGTATTTTAAAGATTTTGAGATTTATTTGGAAAAAAAAAAAAAAAGGGTTTTGATTTAAATTTTATTTATTTTTGTTTTAATTTGCACTTGACCCAAAGTTGACTTTTAAAATAAATGGGCTTTCGATTTTGACTTTGGGTCCGTTGGATAGGTTTCGAGCCCACGATTTCATAGACACGTAGCACGCGTCGATCCAAGTTACGATTTAAGAGATATGGGCGTTTGAAGCGAGGGGCAATTTCGTAAAATTGACGATTTGGTTTTAAAAATAGAAAATCAGATTTTTAAAGGGGATTTTCTCTCTCTCTCTCTCTCTCTCTCTCTCTCTCTCTCTCTCTCTCTCTCTCTCTCTCTCTCTCTCTCTCTCTCTCTCTCTCCCTCCCTCCCTTTATTTTTCTCTCACCCGCACTCTCTCCTCTGCCTTCTCTCCCCGCGACCACCCCTGCACACCAGCTCCCACAGCCACCACCACTTCGTCGTCGACCACCACTCGCCAACCCTGATCACCGGCGTGTCTTCCCGACGCCGGTCAGCTTGCCAGTTCTTCCTTCAGCCAGCCCCTGCGCGCTCGACCAACCCAGCCACCCAGCCTACATTCGGCGACTTTCCCGACGACCCACCCCAGCGCCGGTCCAGCCCAGCCTCCCTCCTCGCCAGCCATCATCCAGGCACAGGGAAACACGTCGGAAAACCACCAGCCCACCGCCCCTTTATTCGCCGGATTTCAGCCACTTTTTCAACGTCAATCACCTCGATTTTAGGTGGGTTTCTCACCCCCATCTTGGGCTTTATTTTTTCCTATACTTTTGTGGTTAATTTTGAGTATTTAGGAAATTAAAAATTTGGATTTTATAGCCATTTCGGGTTCCCTTTGAATGTAGAGTTTGTGGATTGATTTTGTTGTGTTTTAGATATTTTTCCACCTCTTACAAAGGTTAATTGATGTTGTTATTTTCTAAGATTTGTTATATTGGCTATTTTCCTTGTCAAAACCTTTGTATTTAATTTTATTAATCACTCACAAGCTCTAGGCTAGATTAAGGACAAGTTCAGCTGTATTGAAGAAGTCAAGAATGAACAAGACTCAAGGTATACTGCACTTCATTCAATTCATGAAAATATCATTTTTGTGTCCATTTGACTAGTCATAAAGAATAATGTTTTTCACGTACAGTGGTTGATACAGTGACAGACACTGCAGTGGGGCCATTTCGAGTTTTTCTTTTAAAGCCCATTTCATTGAAAGCCCATTTTCTGTTTTTTACTAAACATACATGTGCATTGCACATGACTTGGTTCCCCCACTGTATCAATCAGATCTGATTGCATCTTAGTCATTCACGCCACACACTTACACACACATCAGCACTATTCATCATCTTCTCCATTTCTGATTTTTGCAAAATAAAGCAATATTTGTTTTTCTAGGATACCCCTCTAGGACAAAAGGAATATGCCCCTTATTCGTCTCTTGTGGACAACCATTGATTGGCTTCCACGTGGCTCGGGCAAACATGGAAATGGTGTGTGTGTGTGTACGGGTATAAGAGATATTCGGTTCAGACTTTTTGGTGTGGGTCTATGAGCATTTTTAGTGGGTATTTTCGTGGTTTTATGCCTGGGTATTTTCAGGGTGAGTGCTCATTTTATCAAGTCAGAAAATGTTCATTTAATTCTTAAAAATCAAAATTATTTTTTGAACTTGTTTGTTTCATCTAAAATTATGAATGGGCTTGAGTGTTTAAATCTTTTTATATATTTTTCAAACACATTCATTTTAGATTTTAGTTGAAGGATTCAGTATCAACCTTTTCATGCCTCTAGCTTGAGAAGGTTGATCTTCTCTTTAAGAATCCAACATTAGCATATCATGTTCATACATTGATGAATCTACTGGGCTTGGTGTGAATTGGTGCCATGGGTTGATGAGCTTGGAGTTGGAGCTGCCTTCTTCATGAATGACCGATTGCCTTGCTTATGGAAGTTGCACAAAGGGGTAAGAAAGCTGCCACTTAGTCTAGGACTTAGTGATTGAGCTTGTGTGCTGTATGCTCCCTTTGTATTGAACTTCTTCTTTAGTGGATTGCTTGGTCAGCTGGAAAGACCCCAGTTTTTAACCGTTAGTGGTTTTCTGGGTGAACAATCGTGTGGCTTGTTTGTGATTTGTTTCCTATGTGTTGCTGATTATTAATTCGAAAATAACTTTACAAGATCACACACTTCACTTTAGCATGTTAACTTAGATCATGAATGCTAAATGAAAGTTTATTAAATCTGTCCACACACCACTTTAGTTGTTGATAGCACTGGGATGCCTACATTGATGGATCCTTTAAGTGCATAGGGTGTCACTCAATTCCTTGGTGTGTTCTGACTTGTGGAATTTACGGAAGTTGGTTTGATTTTACAAGTAAATCTGGAGTTTCAAATTTTAGTTACTGCATTGTCAGAGTTGTGTCTGTTTGACTAGTTCCTGAATGATCATATAAAATAAAAATTGGGGTCCGATCACTGAAAGTGAATTTAATCAAGTTAATTGAGTGAATAGATCACCTAAATTAAACTTTCAATTGGTATCAGAGCGCTACTCTAAAAGCAAATAGAGAGGTCCTAGAGTGTTGTTTGTTTTCTAGGTGTGTCTAGATGGAAAGAGATCGAGTCGCAGGGTCTTGCAACTCTCCTCCATTTTTTGATGGCAGCAACTACGCTGCTTGGAGAAAGAAATTTGAAATTTTCCTTGATGCCTATGACGAGTTGGCATATGAGTATCTCACTGTTGAGTCGATTCCTCCCACACGAACTGTTGATGGGATTGAAACTCCTAAGCCTAGGTCCGAATGGTCTTTAGCCGAATTCACGGCCTCTAGCTCCAACAAGAAGGCTAGAAATGCTATTGTCACTGCACTATCTTCCTCACAATTTGCACACATACAACATTGTGTCACGGCTAGGCAAGCTTGGAACAAACTTAGGGTTGTTCATGAAGGGGACAAACAAGTTAGGTCACTTAAGCTTCAAATGGTACATGCCAAATTTGAAAAAATTAGGATGAAAGAGTCCGAGTCATTTTCCGAGTTCTATGAAAGGTTGGAAGCCCTCACAAATGAAGCCATGTCCCTAGGTAAACCATATGAGGAGTCTACCATTGTCCAAAAGGTTCTTAGATCTCTACCTAAGAGATTTCAATCTAAGAAACATACAATACAAGAAGTTCAAAATTTGGATGAACTCAAAATTGGTAAATTGGTAGGAAAGCTTAAAACTTTTGAGATGGAACTTGAAATGGATGAAAGGGACAGCAAGAAGTCAAAGGATATTGCTTTGCAAAGTGTCAAAGAGATGAGTGAAAACTTGAGTGAAAAATCATCTATGTCCGATGATGAGGTTGCCCTTTTTGTCAAAAGATTTAGACGAATTCTTAGAAATAAAGGGAGAGAAGCTAGGACTAGTGGTAACAACTTTAAGGAGTTCAAATTCAAACCTCAAGGAGAGAATTCATTTGAGAGAAAACAAGAGAGGAAGTCTAACTTTAAGGAAGGAAGAACAACCAAGAGAGATGTGAAATGTTACACTTGTGGTGGAATAGGTCACATAGCAATTGAATGTGCAAATAATAGAAAGAATTATTCTTCAAGTAAGAATAAAGCCATGAAAATCACTTGAAGTGATAGTGAGAGTGAGGACTCAAATGATTGTGAGTCTTCTTCCGATATTGAGGGTGATGAAGTTGCATTTGTTGCATCAATCAAGGAGATTGAACAAGTTGATGGTGGATCTGACTCAAAATCTGCTCCTGATGATGAGTCTTACACTGCACTCTGTGATAAGTATGACTTACTTTTCACCGAAACTCTTAGCATAAAGGAAGAAAATCAGAAACTAAAGAATGCTAAATTGAAATTGTGTGAGAAGATTGAGTCATTAGAGAGTGAATTAGAAAGTGTGGCTATCTTGAAACAAAATTTTGAGAGTCAAGTCAAAGTGCTCAAGGAGAGCAACATCTACTTTAAATCTTTGAATGAGAAACTTCAAAAAGAAGTACATGAAGCAAATGAGAGCATTTTTGAGCTCACCATTGGGGCTGAAAAGGTTGATAGGATGCTTAGGATTGGAAAGCATCATGGGGACAAGACCGGTTTGGGTTTTAGTGAAAATAGTCCTAGTATATCCAACACAAAGACCATTTTTGTCAAGTCAAAATCTGATCATGGTGTCAAAAGGGGTATAGGTTACATTGACATTGGTCAAAATGCATCTCATTCTAAGTCAAGTCAAGCTACATCAAGTGTCACACAAATTGATTGTTCTACTTCACTTAGAAAAACAAAGTTTGTCCCGGTTTGTCATTATTGTCATGTCAAGGGTCACATTAGACCAAATTGCAACAAACTTAGAGGAAAGAAATCAAGTGAACCAAAGAGAAATATTTCTCTACAAGAGCAAGTGAACAATCTACTCAAAGAGGTAACCAAAATTGCCTTACTTGTCACCCCACTTCCCAAAAATAAGTCAAGTCCACATCAAAGATGGGTTGTGAAGAGCTCCACTAAATGTCTAGTAACCTTGAACGCTTTTTCAGCCACTAAGAGGAACATTTGGTACCTAGATAGTGGGTGTTCCAAACATATGACGGGAGATAAGGAGGTCTTTACCTCACGTACTTGCTCCTTATGATGGTGGTAGTGTGACTTTTGGAGGATGAGATAAGTCCTATGTGAGTGGAAAAGGGGTTGTACACATTCCCGGTATACCCGAATTGAAAAATGTAAGATTTGTTGATGGGCTGAATTCTAATTTGCTTAGTATTAGCCAACTTTGTGATGAATGGGGTGGTGAAGTGTGTATATCCAAGAGTGGATGTAGAATTGTTGACTCCCAAGGAAGGGAGATCTTGAATGCCCCTAGGTCTAGGGATGATTGCTATGTGTTTGATGGCAATGTTGGAAAAATTGAGAATACTTGCAATAGAGCTATTGATGACACTAGCTCTCTTTGGCATCAAAGACTCGGTCACATTAATGTTCATGACCTTTACAAGTTGTCTAAGCATGAGGTTGTTAGAGGTCTACCAAAGATAGGAAAGTCCGAAACTTTTATTTGTGGTCCATGTCAAATGGGGAAACAAACCAAAGAACCATACAAAAGAGTCAAAGACATAGGCACCTCTAGGACACTTGAACTAATTCACTTGGATTTAGTTGGTCCTGTCCAAACCTTGTCAATAGGTGGAAAGAAATACATTCTAGTCATGGTAGATGATTTTTCTAGGTACACTTGGGTGTCATTTCTTAAGGACAAGTCGGAGACATTTCATCATTTTGTCAAGATTGTGAAACTGCTGAAAAGTGAAGGTATGTCAAGTCTGTCAACCCTGTCCAGAATTAGATCAGACCATGAAACTGAGTTTGAAAACTCTCAATTCGATGAGTTTTGTTGTCAAATGGGCATCAAACATGAATTCTCAGCTCCTATAACACCCCAACAAAATGGAATCGTTGAGAGAAAGAATAGGGTTTTGATTGAGATGGCAAGAGTGATGTTGGATAGCAAAAATCTTGCTAAACATTTCTGGGCTGAGGCGGTCAACACAGTATGTTACATCATAAATAGAGTCTACCTTAGGTCGGGAACCAAAAAGACTCCCTATGTACTGTGGAAGGATAGGAAACCCAAGGTTACACACTTTAGAGTGTTTGGGAGTGCATGCTACATCCTTAGGGATAGAGAACATTTGGAAAAATTTGATTCTAAGAGTGATGAGGGTCTGTTTTTAGGCTATTCATCCAACAGTAGAGCTTTCAAAGTTTTCAATTTGCGAACAAATTCTATGATAGAGTCCATAAATGTGAAAATAGATGATCATGATGCATCTATTGAAATGGCTGCAGATAAGGATGGATTGTTCCCTCAATCTGATCCTAAAGAGGATAATTTGGTTAAAGAAGAGTCCAAGTCAGGCAGTGATGAACTTACTGATGACTCAAAAAATGTTGAGTTTGATAAGTCAGAGAGCGAACAAAATGACAAAACCTTGAGTGACAGATCTGAAAAACCAAGATGGGTGAGGTGTAACTATGGTGAAGATGTAATTCTAGGTTCTTTAGACCAGCCAGTTAGGACTAGAAAACAAATGGCAAATGAACTTGCTCATGTGTGCTATGTGTCCATTGTTGAACCTAAAAATGTCAAAGAAGCACTCAATCATGAGGAATCACTACTACAAAAAAGCTTATACATATCAGTAATTTACTGATATCTAAAACCCCTAAAATTCGATGTAGGAAAGCGTGATATATATTCTCATTGGTTTACATATCAGTTTTGAACTGATATCTATAGAGATTTTTAAATCAGTTCCTTTTTAAAATGCGATATATTTTTCCTTCCCGGATGGTTAAGAATGCAATAAATAATATATTTATAATATATTATATCAGTATTATATTTATAACTGATATCATATATATTAATAATATGCGTTTTAATCGTATAACTGGTATAATTATTTCCATAGACATCTGTATTGTGTATAAAAACAGATATCTTAGATCAGACTTATATGTTCCTGAATTACGGAACTGGTATACACTGTATCATAGACATCGGTATTAGTTCTCATAAATGATATCTGATATGTGAATTATATGTGTTTGAAATATGAAACTGGTATTCATATTCTCATAGATATCGTTATTTTTTATAAGAACTGATATCGTATTTGTGAATTATATGTTTTAAGAGTATGAAACTGGTATAAATATTTTTATAGATATCGGTATTGGTGATAAAAACGGATATCGTAGACATCTATTATATGTGTTTTTATTGTAGAATTGATTATAAAGCCATGATTGATATCAGTTTATTTTGCCAAAATAGATATCTATTCTCGATACCATTTCAGTTTTTATATTATAATTGATCTAATATATTTCGAAATTAGAGTTATATGACACCTGTTTTGATATCGAATTTATTTTCAGAAAACTGATATAATTGGTTAACACCATTGAACCATCCAGTGCATATTTATTTGGTTAACAGCTAAACAACAATCCATTTCATGTATTTCAACAATCCATTCCATTTTATCAATTGTCATATATTCAAAGGACCCAAAAATTGTCTACATATAACAAAAATTAGGGGGAGACCTCATCATCTCTAGCCCCTTCCTTCAAGTATATCTAAGCTATGCTAGACATCACTTAAAACTACCCCTTCCTTCAAGTATATATAACAAAAACTGTTAGGCACTTAGGCATATATGCATTTTGTAAATTCCCCATTCCCTTTACAAAATATGGGCATGACATTAATTAATTGAATTAGCTAAGTTGTAGAATATCCACAAAATGGCATACCCAGCAGCCATCACCACATTATACCAAAGCTTACAGATAAGTCGAGTTAACAAAGTCACCCCATTTAACTGGAACATCATCAATTTGGTCTTGGGTGTAACTACATTGCTTGATCCTCGATTTGCTCCACTGAAAACACAAAGGAAAATTGCATTATTTTTTGGTGTATATGCATTATGGTATAAATTGCTAGGCAATTTTTCAAAGGTTAGAGGAATTAATTAGACAGTAGAATGGTTAAGTTTGATTAGTAGCAAACAAAAGATAACTTAGTACAAGTTGAATGCATACATTAAGCAAATTCTACAGTCATGACAAATTTAAGAACAAACATAAGACTATGTTCAACGTCTGCTGCTTTCATATTAACAACCAAATATGAGTAGGCTGCACTCCCTAATTTTTAAGAAAACCCACACACCTTTAAATGCACTAAGAAAACTCGACATGGATCTAGACTTATTGACCTTCTAAGTTCTGCCAGAACATTTCCAGCAACCTAACAATTTTAACTCAATAGCCCCATACCCATCAAAATCCAAAATTTTCTCATACAACTTACTACGTCAAATTGTCAAAAAAAAAAAAAAAAAGGCACAAGTACAATTAATTATGGATGTCAAAATAGGCAATAAAAAAATTACCTTGCCATTGGCAGTCACACGATCTCCATTATTCAACTTTATGTACTTTGTCCTCCTCTGCCATCCATCAGTTTAGTGAGGTTAAGAGAAAAATAGTTTAAACAAAATAATAAGAAAATAATAATACAGTTAAAAGTACCTTATCCCAATGATAAACAGATTTCTGTCTCTTCATGCCCACATTATCATCTGCAACTAGATCTAAAACAGCACCATCCAACCTATAAAGAAAAATAAAAAGAAACTAATAATATGTACGTAATACAGAGAGAGAGAGAGAGAGAGAGAGAGAGAGAGAGAGAGAGAGAGAGATCTAATTCAATGGTAAAACTGGACTAATTAAGGAATACCTTTTTTCTCCTTTCCCTTTAAAGGAATAATCTCATCTTCGACTTCCTGTGAGTACTCAAAATTCATTTTAGCCAATGGGCAATACAAACAATTCAAAATAAAATACTCCTGGAAAACATCATATTTAATTGATTATTGAGAGCAAACCTTGAATTACACTATTCAGCCATCTCAATTATCACCCCAATTTCCTGGCAATTTTCATCCTAATAAAAATCAAATAGCAGCAATCTCAATTATCAATGACAATTTCATCCCAATTATCAGTCCAATAATAAATCAAACAACTAGCAGCCATCTCAATTATCAACTTCCAATTTATCATCCCAAAAACAATGAAACAATAGCCATGCATATCAACTTTCATCTCAATTTCCTGCCAATTATCATCCCATTAAAAATCAACCAAAGTACAGGTCTCAAGCTCTGTATGCATATTTTGCAGAGTCCTTAAGTGTATCCTTCAATTCGATGCTTGACTGCTTTATTGATAACATTTTCCAATGAATAAGATTTTTTTTTTTCCAGCCAAAACACTGTAAGACTATACAACTCAATTAAACAAAAGGCACACAGTAGCACTTACACATAGCATTCTAGAGACAACGATACAAACTAGCAATTCATGTTAAAAGAGAAAACTCAAATAGACCATTGAAAACAAATGCTCCTGATAGCAGCAAGTATAAACCCCTTGGTTTCAGGCTTACTGATAGATCCTGACACTAAATGCATATATACATGCTGCCACCAAGTATAAACCCTTAGTATACTTGCTCCATCCTTATGGCACTTTTTAAGCATCTTATAAGAATGCAGTAGGTAGGTTTCTGGATAACAGACAAAGCCAAGATTGGAATGGCACTCCTGTATTACATTCTTGATATTTAAACCTCAAAAAGTTGATGTTAACCATCTAGTGTGCTCTTTCATATCCAAAGAAACAAAGTTGATCTTCCTAGCTTATAATTTTCTTATGGTAATTAAACCAACAAGTACAATAATTCAGATTGAGAGAATCATAAAATTTGCTCTAAAAATTTGAAAATGAGGAAGATTTAACATTAGGATGAAACTAATTTGCCCTAAATGCTTACCAAGATTACACTTGTCCGTTTACAACCTTGATCCCCAACTCAAACAACTAACAAAATGTATGTTTTTGTGATAAAATTTCATACTTAATTACTGCACATATACATTCCCATCAGATAAAAGGGAGGAGTTGTTATGAGAATTACCAATACAACCAATTAACTACAAGAAAAGCCAATCTCATCAAGCAGTTATAACCACTAACACCATCAAGCTAGTACCAGAATTTCAAACTGCAACCAATCATTTTATATAGTAGCCTTAGTATATATATTATCGTACATGCAGAAAATATGAATGATTAAAAAAGCAAATGGGACATGACTATAAAACATGAATGATTAAAGCATTTCAGTGCCATATAAAGGCAAAACATAGAATAACTAAACAGTATATGCCCAATATAGAATCAAGTAGATTTTATCAATAGCTGCATTAGCATTCAACTAGTTATAGCTTCACTAATATTGAATTCAACCTTAATTTCAAACTAAGATGCATTTTCCCACACACCTCAAAATATTATCAACTCAAACAATTCAAAGTGATGAATGAGAACTCATCTCACTGATCGCATACATGTGCTGCATTATTGTCGAAAGGTGGAAGTACGTAGATCCCCCTCGTTGTATGTAGCAATTATGACATCTTCCAATGGCAATCCATCTAGTTCAGTTTCTACTATTTTCTTGTTTATGTTATCCACATAACCCCTGTGGTGCTTCCCCCTGAGCTAAACCCACTATAAAATAGTAATTATCTAACAAACAAAGAGAGTGGAATGCACAACACTTGATACAATCATAGACATCCAATTAATTGATGTCTTTATATATATTTAAAACATTACCTTTTGCTCGAGCTTCCGACCTCTTGCCTCTGTTTCCTTGCACCTCTCTTCTGCAAACAGAAGCTAGGGTGCTCTATGAGTTTACCAAAATTACATTTACACCAATGGCGCACTCTCATATTTCCCAAAATGAACATCATCTTTGTGTTTAATGAATGGTGCTGCAACAAAAATGTCCAATTAAGAGCATTATATTAAATTTGATCAGCTAGAGATAGCTATTGCAGCCCTTTAAAGAAAGAATTATATCCAAATATAATAAAGGAGTAACATAACAAAAGTATTAAAATCCATGAAACATAAAGAGAGGTCATGACAATATCTGATAATTCCAACCCCACGCGCAAAGTACATGATTATACTAACTACATATCAAACAACCTTTATAAAAACTTTACACCTTCAGTGAAACAGATAAGTCATAGTATACTGAGTGAGAATTGACTGTGGAGCTCATACAAATTATAACCTTATGTGCAAAAGACTTTGTACAAAGACAGTGTGCAATCTATTTTCATCTTAAACTTTGGTTTTAAGAGAGACATCAAGATAAACTAACATAACCAGTCAAGACAAAGTTTGAAAGAAAAAAAGCTCCAAAGAAAATTGAAAACATTTAGCAAAATAACTTCATTTGCGGACCGGCTTCCTAATATAACTACTTTATTCTACACTATGGAAAAGGTCACAGTAAGTCTGCAAAAAATTGCAACGAGTAAAAAAAATCAATCTCAAAATCCTCCCAAATACACATTGCCACAAAAATAGAAAAAGCTGATGTATTCTAGGAATCAAGAAAGCACAAAAGAAAAGAAACAGAATGTAAGAAAAATATTGTATAGTGATGCAAAAGAAAAGAAAATGCCAGAGATTAAATTGTATAGTGATACCTACATGCAAGCAAGACTCCAAATCTAATCCTGGAATTGCAAATGTTTTCAACTGAAGGTTCCCAAAAAAAAAAAAAAGGTATCAAGGTGGGAAGAACCTCAGCATCAATTAAATGGACATCCTTCACATGATACGGAGCAGCTTCATTATTCTCCTCTCCCTTCAGAACAGCATGAACATCAGTTACATAGGCATCCTCAATGTTTGCACTGCCAAATGCCGTCAAATCAATATCTCCATCAGGAAGATATGTTTTCAATGGAACTGACCCATAAGGAAAAACCTGTGAGATTAACAACAATACAAAATTGCAGCCTTAACTTATAACCAATTCAATCACATGGATAAACTAAGAAACAACATTAGCAGCATCACTGGCTCCTGTATAACAATAAACTAGAAAACAACAGTGCATACTAGTTTTCTATAATGCATCACTATATAGCAATTTGAATTGGCAAATTCCTACTTTTAAGCCAATTAAGAAGAACATACAAGATGATGATTAACCTATTAAGAATTTTTTTTTTTTTGGCCAATACAAAGAGAGGAATAAAAGAGAAGCATCAAATGAATGCATATAAAACAGACTATCTGAAATTACATGTAACCCATATTAATATCATCACTGAGGAACATGATTCAGACTTCAGAATACCAGAAACTTCAAATAAACCAAACAGAGATCCATAAGCAGCCCAAATGTCAAAATCAGGTAGAGCCAAATTCTCGGTGAGAGGAACAAAACCCTGGTAAAGCCAAATTCATAACACAGACCCAAAATGAATGTTTACTGCATAATGTTCCATATTTCAGGTAAATACAAAGAATTCTAGCACCCAAATTCAAACAGACCTGAGTTCAAACAAACTACAAAACACCCAAATTCCAGAAACACCCAAATAACAAAACACCCATGTTCAAACAACCTGCAGATATTAGAACCCTAAATCCGAAATCTAAACTTCAAATTAAAAAGAAAAAATAACAAAACAATCTCATCAAATACCTGAAATCGCGAAGGCTGGGTGGTGGTATCGGGAAGGCTTCCCTGGGTCGATCTCGATCTCGCGACGTCGTCCAGATCGAGCTCTCTTCTCTCTTTCTCTCTTCGCAACTTCTCAGACTTCTCTCTGTCTCTCTGTCGCATTCGCTCTCTACAAGCCTTCGCGCGCACTCAACCCATCGATCTCGATCTGCAAGCCTTCACTCTCAACGTCTTTAAGGCTGGGTGGATTGGAAAACCAGCTAGCTATATAGCTTAACCTTCGAGCTCAATCCATATATCTTCGTCGGAGATCGATGAAGAAGATGATGAGTTAGGGTGTGGGTGTTGGTCTGGGTCTGGTTCAGTTTGGATGTGAGTGTGGGTGTGTGAGTGTAAGTCTGTGTAAACGCGGGTTGTCAAAATTTTTTTAAGTGGTGAACAGTACCGCATTTTTGCCATTCTTAAATTTTTGCATCATTTATTTGTATCGATATCACTTTTAAAGCAGGATTAATAAATTTGTCCAATATAATATATCACATTCAAAATCTTAATAATATGTAAAATAGTTTATATATCAGTTTTTGAAAAAAAAACTTTTAAGCGATATTAAAAATCATATTATATCGAATACCTTTAAAACTGATATTAATATAGTGATATGTATGAGCTTTTTTGTAGTAGTGAATGGGTGAGTGCAATGCATGAGGAATTGAACCAATTTGAGAGAAACCAAGTGTGGACTCTTGTAGAAAGACCAGCCAACACAAATGTCATTGGAACCAAATGGATCTTCAAAAATAAATCTGATGAATTTGGGAATGTAGTTAGAAACAAGGCTAGGCTTGTTGCTCAAGGGTACTCCCAATTAGAGGGTATTAATTTTGATGAGACTTTTGCACCCGTTGCTAGACTTGAGTCCGTTAGGTTACTTTGTGTCATTGCATGCCATCTTAAGTTCAAATTGTATCAAATGGATGTTAAAACGGCATTTTTAAATGGTTACTTGAATGAGGAAGTTTTTGTGGAACAACCAAAAGGTTTTGAGGATCCTCACATGAGAGATGATGTTTATAAATTGAGGAAAGCCTTGTATGGGCTGAAGCAAGCTCCAAGAGCTTGGTATGAGAGACTCTCTCATCACTTGTTGTCCAATGGGTATCAAAGAGGGTCGGTTGACAAGACCCTATTTGTAAAAAGGTTAAAAAATGATGTCTTGATTGCTCAAGTTTATGTGGATGATATTGTCTTTGGTTCAACTTCAAATTTTCATGTTAAGAGATTCATTGATGTAATGTCTAGTGAATTTGAAATGAGTCTAGTTGGTGAAATGAATTTCTTTTTAGGGCTGCAAGTTAAGCAAGTGGATAGTGGGATATTTATCTCCCAATCTAAGTATGCTAGAAATTTAGTCAAAAAGTTTGGGCTTGAGTCTTCCAAAGTGGCTACTACTCCAATGAGTAAAAGCTCCAAACTTCATAGGGATCCAAGTGGTAAGCAAGTGGACCAAACCTTATATAGAAGCATGATAGGAAGTCTCCTCTACCTCACAGCTAGTAGACCGGACATATCGTTTGCGGTAGGAGTGTGTGCTAGGTTCCAAAGTGATCCCAAAGAATCTCATTTGTTTGCAACAAAGAGGATCATCAAATATGTAAGTGGGACTCTTGACTATGGGTTGTGGTATACCCATGATACCAACACTAAATTGGTTGGATTTAGTGTCTCTGATTGGGCTGGGTGTAGTGATGATTTGAAGAGCACCTCGGGTGGTGCTTTCTATGTTGGGAATAACTTAGTGTCTTGGCATAGCAAGAAGCAGAATTCTGTCTCTTTGTCGACTGCTGAAGCTGAATACATAGCAGCAGGGAGTTGTTGTACACAACTCATTTGGATGAGACAAATGTTAGCCGATTATGGAATTGATGAGAAAACCTTTCTCATCTATTGTGATAACATGAGTGCTATAGATATCTCCAAGAACCCGGTGCAACATTCTCGAACCAAGCATATTGACATAAGACATCATTTCATTCGAGATCTTGTGGAGAGTGGAACTCTTACTTTGACTTTTGTTCCTTCCGAACAGAAACTTGCAGACATCTTTACAAAGGTTTTAGAGAATCCAAAGCACATTAGTCTTCGGAAGTCAATTGGCATTTGTACACATGCATGATTCTTTGTAGTTAAATGTGCTTCATTGTTTAAGTTTCCTTTCTTTGGTTTAAGTAGTTTCGTTTTTTTTAATAACCATTTTGAAAGGTCTTAACATTACTTGTCACACTCTCTTTGATATTCAAAAAGGTTCTTGCATCACATGTGTCATGTCAATAAGCATAATCCTTTCTTCTTGTCCAATGTTAGCTTTGAGATCTCTTTCTATTTAACACTTTGTCATGGTCAATCAAACTTGTTACATACGTTTCAAAGACAATTTGTTTGAGGATGCAATTTAGCCTTTCAATATAATTTCTCCTTTATGACCCATCTTCAGCTAAGTTTTTCTCATTTGAACAAATGTGCACCATACAAAAATAACAAAAAAAAAAAAGGAAGTGTGACCAAAGAAGTCACGGCCCTAGGGAGAAATAAGGTGTTTTTATGGTGTTCTAGGGTAAAGAGTCGCAAAATTGGACCAAATCATTGCACTTATTTTGGGATGTGCCTAAACAAAACAAATGAAAATAATTTTCTCATAGCCATTGTCATGAGTTGAAAAAAAAAAAACTTTGTTTTCAAGATTTGTTCCCAAAGTAGAAATTCTCTTGAGTGGCCAAATTCTAATCTCTCTTTGTGGATGAAACTTATTCAACCTCTTTGGTTGTCTTTGACAGTGTTTTTCCATCTAGAACAAGTCTTGAATGCTAGCATTGACCTCCCTATATCCCAAATATGCTTATTTTCTTGCACAAAATTTGCAATCTTCATTTTCCATATCTATTAGAGTGTTGACATTGGTGGTTAATTCTTTTCAATTGTGTTTATTGTTTTGTCAAATTTTTTTTTTGTCAAAAATAAAATCCCTGAAGCACATCTAACTCGTAGATTTTTCTTGTGTGTCATTGCTTCCAACTCTTCCAGGATTCCTCTATCTTTTCGTCAAATTCCATGACTGCTTTATGTCCCAGTTCTGTTATGTACGAACTTTGTCCATTTTGACTGGTCTGCAGTCGTCACATACAGTCATTTTAACATGACCATTCAGCTCTTTGGGTTACTGTTCATTAAAGGGCATTTCAATCTTTTTTGCATGCCTATTTTCTTCTCTAGCTGCCCCTCATATTATATGTCTATATTCTGCAAGCCCGGTATTGAGATGCTGCAACTGCTGCAGATTATCAGCTTTAGGGAGAGTTAGCTTTTAGGGGTAGTTAGTCTTTAGGGGGAGTTCATCTTTAGGAGGAGTTCAAATTTTAGGGAAGTTATGACATTTACTTAAGTTTCTTTTTGATCATGTTGCCATTGATTTTTCTTGCACATTTTCCAACTCTATGCTCTCTTGCACTTCACTCTTCTTTTTTATGTATGTCCTTTTGTCTTTCCATGACAAAAAGGGGGAGAATGTATTTGTTTAATCTACATTGCTTGCTGTGTTTAAACTGCATTGGTTGCTGTACTATCATATTTTGTGTTGTGCAAGTACTTCTTCTTGCAGGTACATTATAACATAGTGTTGGGCTGAGTGTTGAGAGTCTTGTGAGGTGAATGGGTTGATGTTTTGTCAAGGAAAGCCAAAGGGGGAGATTGTTAGTTTCTAAGATTTGTTATATTGGCTATTTTCTTTGTCAAAACCTTTGTATTTAATTTTATTAATCACTCACAAGCTCTAGGCTAGATTAAGGACAAGTTCAGCTGTATTGAAGAAGTCAATAATGAACAAGACTCAAGGTATACTGCACTTCATTCAATTCATGAAAATATCATCTTTGTGTCCATTTGACTAGTCATAAAGAACAATGTTTTTCACGTACAGTGGTTGATACAGTGACAGACACTGCAGTGGGGCCATTTCGGGTTTTTCTTTTAAAGCCCATTTCATTGAAAGCCCATTTTCTGTTTTTTACTAAACATACATGTGCATTGCACATGACTTGGTTCCCCTACTGTATCAATCAGATCTGATTGCATCTTAGTCATTCACGCCACACACTTACACACACATCAGCACTATTCATCATCTTCTCCATTTCTGATTTTTGCAAAATAAAGCAATATTTGTTTTTCTAGGATACCCCTCTAGGACAAAAGGAATATGCCCCTTATTCGTCTCTTGTGGACAGCCATTGATTGGCTTCCACGTGGCTCGGGCAAACATGGAAATGGTGTGTGTGTGTGTGTACGGGTATAAGAGATATTCGGTTCAGACTTTTTGGTGTGGGTCTATGAGCATTTTTAGTGGGTATTTTCGTGGTTTTATGCCTGGGTATTTTCAGGGTGAGTGCTCATTTTTATCAAGTCAGAAAATGTTCATTTAATTCTTAAAAATCAAAATGATTTTCTGAACTTGTTTGTTTCATCTAAAATTCTGAATGGGCTTGAGTGTTTAAATCTTTTTATATATTTTTCAAACACATTCATTTTAGATTTTAGTTGAAGGATTCAGTATCAACCTTTTCATGCCTCTAGCTTGAGAAGGTTGATCTTCTCTTTAAGAATCCAACATTGGCATATCATGTTCATACATTGATGAATCTACTGAGCTTGGTGTGAATTGGTGCCATGGGTTGATGAGCTTAGAGTTGGAGCTGCCTTCTTCATGAATGACCGATTGCCTTGCTTATGGAAGTTGCACAAAGGGGTAAGAAAGCTGCCACTTAGTCTAGGACTTAATGATTGAGCTTGTGTGCTGTATGCTCCCTTTGTATTGAACTTCTTCTTTAATGGATTGCTTGGTCAGCTGGAAAGACCCCCAGTTTTTAACCGTTAGTGGTTTTCTGGGTGAACAATCGTGTGGCTTATTTGTGATTTGTTTCCTATGTGTTGCTGATTATTAATTCGAAAATAACTTCACAAGATCACACACTTCACTTTAGCATGTTAACTTAGATCATGAATGCTAAATGAAAGTTTGTTAAATCTGTCCACACACCACTTTAGTTGTTGATAGCACTGGGATGCCTACATTGATGGATCCTTTGAGTGCATAGGGTGTCACTCAATTCCTTGGTGTGTTCTGACTTGTGGTATTTACGGAAGTTGGTTTGATTTTACAAGTAAATCTGGAGTTTCAAATTTTAGTTACTGCATCGTCAGAGTTGTGTCTGTTTGACTAGTTCCTGAATGATCATATAAAATAAAAATTGGGGTCCGATCACTGAAAGTGAATTTAATCAAGTTAATTGAGTGAATAGATCACCTAAATTAAACTTTCAGATGTTAGAATCGGAAATTTAAAAGTAATTTGGAGGATTTTCGAGTTCTTGGGGGAGTTGGGTTCATGGGTTTGGAACCCATTTCAGGTTTGATGGAAATTTCTGGATTTGGTGGTGTTTTGGGGGTTATTATGGACAATTTTCACTTATAGAAACTTCTACGTGCCGACCCTAATAAGAAGTTTTAAGAAAATTCTCAGCTTTGGTGAATATTGCCTTCGGAGCTGCCAAGTTGGACAGTGATAGTTGCGAATACAACCGTTCAGTTACCAATTCTAGTTTTTACCAGCGTTTAAGCGTCTAATTTTAGTTAGTTGTCGGTTTATATAGGGTGGAGGTATTGCACGGTGTTTGGGTACCCTTCCGAGACCGAACAAGCTCTAGAATAATTGTGGTTTTGGGGTTTGGCTATACATAATTAATTTTGGATTTATGGTTGGATCACTTTGTGTAATTAACGTTAAGAGAAGGACATAAGTATGGTATTATGGGTTTAAAGAGAATGAGTTTCTAACCTTTTTATTGAGCAAGAGTTGGGCGGGACGTTAGGCTCCACACACACACACACACCCTTTAAATGTCGTAGAACCGAGACTAATCTATGGTTTTATCATTTTATTCTATAGGCGAGACGATTGTGGCTCGAGACAACCCAGAAGAGGATCGAAGTTAGGATTCTCACTGTGAGTGGACTAACTTTTAAATTTTGAAAATGTTTATGAAAGTTTATAATTTAATTTATACTTGTTTTTGAGTTAGTGTTTGAGAAATAAGAATCTTTGAGTTGGATTAATTCTTAATGAGTTATGAAGATCGTATCATTTTAATTATTCTATGATGTGGATTTTAATTGGGGATTTGATTTGAAGCGTTTGGCTTTTAAAATCATACACAAGTGATCGTTTTAGCATAAATTTTTATATGTTAAATTTTCTTGAATTTGAGCGAGGGGTTCTTAATATTTATTACCACTCTTTTTATTATGTTTATAACTCATTTTATTTTGAACCTATTGTGAGAAAGATGGAATTGAGATTTATATCGATTCATTATTTTATTTTGAAAAGTTTCGAAAATGGTTTGGGAAGTTGACATTCTAAGTAAAAGCTATGTTGTTTGTCAAGTTGTTGTTGATTTTCAAACCACCTTTTCAGTACCCTTCCAGGTTATCAGATTAGATAGGTCTTTGGGACCCATTGCGGCACACACATAGGCTTTGGGCCGTGTGTCGTGATGCTTGACCCTTTAGGGGTGGCTCTGCGTGCACGTAAGACAGAATTTATAGCTCTGCATGCGTATGACAGATTCTTGGCTCTGCGCGTGTATGACAGATTCTATGGGTAACTGATTGGGGTGTGTTTTCAGTTTGTTAAGTATTTTAAGTGATAAGTTTATGGCAGCAAAGGTTTTAAGTAAGACGGTTTCAGTTGAGCAGTTTTATTGGTTTTCAGTATATTGAGAGTGGTTTGAGAAGAAAGTTTTTAGCTTAAATTATTTATTTATTTATAAATTGACAGTATCGATTTCAGTTTGAGAACTTGTTATTTCCAAAGATTGATTTTCAACTTTAGATTTTATTATTCTATGAGTTTCTTATGCATTGGGCATTCTGAGGATTTGAAATAGTTTCATGTTCATATGTTTTTCTCATACTCTAAGCATGATCGTGGTTTACAAGGAGATTTTGAAATAAACTTGTGAAATTGTTTTAAAACTGGGGGATTTCAAAGAGTGACGTGAGGTCTTAGTGAAGATTTGATTTTAAAGGAATTTGAAATGATGAATCACTTAATGTTTTGTTTCTTTATTTTGTCCACTCACTGAGAGTTTTCTCACATTTTGTTTTTGACGTTCCCCCAGGTAGTAGTGATTATCGAGGTCAGACCGTACCACGTCGAGGCATTCGAGTTTCACATCTCCAACTTATTGGTATAATAGGGTCATCGTCTTCCCTTGAAATTATTAAAATGAGATATGATTGTATAGTCGATTAGATGTGCTCTGATTAGAGTTGTATTACTTGTTGTGGGCCTGAGATTTTATTTTTGGTTGTGGTAGAGGTGGTTGATATCTTAGAAGTGTTTTAACAGGTTTTGAAATTTCTGGGTTAGTCCATTTTCAAGGGAGGTTCTGCCGAATTTTCGGTAGGATTTTCCTTGATTTTGGATCCCACAAGACCCCTCCGGGTTTCAGGGTGGAATTCGGGGCCGGTTCTGTCAGATATGGGTAAATAACCTATCAAAAAAACAATGCTTGCCTAAATGGCAAAAAAATAGTAGTGCACGGTCTCTCTAGAGAGTGGGGTCTAGGGTTTTCGCTCTAGTTGGTATGTCTTAACTTTTGTCTTGAGAGGTTTACTTTGTGTGTCGTCTTTGGGTTTGGGCTAGGATCTTGGGCAATTGCGTTATTTATTTTGTCGGCATAATCTTGTTCTTGCTTTTGTCAATTAGGGTGTGGTTAATTGTGTTCTCTATGGATGTGATTGAACGAAAGTTTAGGGTTAGTTTTGACAGAGAAGGAGGTTGTTGTGGATATGCGGAGAAGGGGGTTGGATTTTCATTTGTGTTTGGTTGTTACGGTAGTCATAAGCAAGGAGTGAAATTTCAAAAATTTCGCTGAAATTTTCGTTTTTTTGGGATCCCGAAATTTTATCACATAACCACGAAATTTCGGTAATATTTCGGCGAAATTTTTGAAATTTCGCCAAAATTTCGGACGAAATTTCGATCCCCTTCATTTGCATTTATGTGAAATTTCGTCGAAATTTCGCTGTGAAAATTAGAAATTTGGCTGTATTGGGGCCGTACCTCATCACTCGGACTTTTCTCTCTTTTTCATCCACACACTCAGATCTCACTTTCTTCTCTGTCTTCTCTGTCTTCCCTGCGCAAAAGCTTTCTCTCCCCTTGCCTCCTTCTCCGGCATGCCTCTCTCTCTCTCTCTCTCTCTCTTTTCACTCTGCGATCTCCGCCTGCGACAGCAGCCTCTTGCCTCCTCCGGCGTGACTCTCTCTCTCTCTTCCGCCTGCGATCTCCGCCTTGCCTCCTTCTCCGGCGTGACTCCCTGCCGGCGAGACCCCTGCAAGTTTGTAAGTTTTAACTTTTAATTTTCCAAAAAAACAGATGGATAATGGATTTATGAAAACTGATGTATATGTGTATCAGTGTATATGCGTGACTCCCCTATACAGTAAGGCTGATGTATATATGAAAAAACAAACATCATACCCAGCCACTATTTTTTTTCTACTTTACTGCCACAGACTAGCCAAGTTTGTAACTTGTAACTTTGTAAGTAGTTTTAAACAAATGATTTCGGTGACAAAAATTGCATCTGCAAAAAAAAAGTAGTGCATGATCACTTGTATTCTGTATGTCTAGACCCAAATGTCAGACTAAACATTCATTTATAGCGGATATATACATAATACAATTCTCAATTCAAATAAAAACTTGATATACATCATACATCATAGAAAAGAAAAGTTTTATTAGCTTGAGATGGTCTATCTTCTATTAGTCTTGGGTGTTCTAGAGATGGGACAATTCAGTAGTATATAATGTCTTTGCTTTTGGAGGTCTCATATATGGCTTCACTAATTAGCTGCTTTCTCTGTACGGAATTATACCGATTAATGAATTAGAAAGGCTAGAATTCATAATATTCTGCTAATTAATGAATTATACTGATTTTATCACCTTTTTTATCACTTGTTTGGTAATATAATGATTATACAGCCACTTCTTAATTCTTATAGAAACAAATTTATTTATTTTATTTTATTTTGCTATGGCCGGGATTGTTGCTTCTTGTTCTATAACAAGGTTGAGGAGGCAATTAATCTTATCTAAGAAATGGATGATTTGTTTTATATAGAGTTGTATGGATAATTTGTTTTATCTAAAAGATGGATGAAGATTAATAAAATAATAGAGTTGTTTTGTATATTTTGTTTTTCCAAAAATTTCCTATCAACATGTACTGATCTACCCATTTTTTGGTTTCACAGTTATTAATGTATATTTGATTGTGATTTTTCATATTTGATTGTGATTGTGTATTTCTGTATATTTGATTGTGATTTTGCAAATTTGATTGTTATTTTGCATATTTGATTGTTATTATGATGATTGTGAATTTGTGATCGTGTATGTCTTTTGTTATTAGGTACTAATATGGACAGTGGAGGAAGAGCACGTGATTCAGCTTGGGAGCATGCACTTCCAAATCCGGCTAGTAAACAAGGTTCAATATGCAAATATTGTGGCCTTGTAATGAAGGGTGGTGGAGTGACAAGACTGAAATACCACCATGCAGGTATGGATCCTGGAAGCAATGTGAAACGTTGCACTAGTGTCCCACCAGAGGTGAAAGAACACATTGCAAACACCTTGGGATATAAACAACAACAAAGGAACAAGAAAGCACAACAAATAGAAGAGATTCAAGTAGAACTTCGTGGAGAAGGTCATATAAACTTGAGTGACAGTGACGACGACGATGATGATGATTATAATGATGATATGGGGCCTGAAGAGCGAAGAAATTTTCGAGCTGCAATTCGACAATCCAAAGCAGCACAATGGGATAGGGAACACCTACATAAAGTCCCGAATAGGAGACAAGGTTCTGGGTCTAGTAGTGGTTCAGAGTTGAGAAGAGGATCAAGCATGAGGGAATCACAACCAACACCCCCAGTAGCACCAAGCCTCTACAAGTCATCTAAAGCACGCCAAAAGAGTGCTAAAAATCTCTTTTCTGAAGGGTCAATCAAAGAGAAGATGCAGGGCTTGATAGCCAAATTCTTCATCTACGAAAATGTTCCTTCTTCAAAAGCAGCATCTCATCATTTCAAAAACTTGGTGATAGGATGTCAGCAGGCAGGAGAAGGAGTGGAACCTCCATCACCCTATCAGATACGGAATGTATATTTGGAAAAGGAATTTAATAAAATGCAAGAGTATGTCAACAACTTGAAGAAGGATTGGGCAACTTATGGTTGCACAATCATGTCCGATGGTTGGACAAGTCCAACCAAGTTGTCTATTATAAACTTCATGGCATACTCAAGAGGTAAGACTATATTCCTTAAGTCCGTTGATTCTTCAAATTGCATAAAGGATGCAAGATATATGTATATGGGCTACTGAAGGATGTAATGGAGGAGGTTGGACCGGACAATGTTGTTCAAGTTGTCACTGACAATGGTTCCGCTTATGTCGCCGCAGGGAAGAAGTTAATGAAAAAATATAATGTGTACTGGACGTCGTGTGCGGCACATTGCATTGATCTCATGTTCGAAGAGATTGGGAAGAACCAGTCAGTTGCTAAGGTGATAAAAAAGGCTCGAAAGATCACAAATTTTATTTACAACCATAATTGGTTGTTGGCAAAGATGCGTGAGATTTGTGGTGGAGATATTATTCGTCCTGGTCCCACCCGATTTGCTACCCACTATCTTGCATTGGATAGTTTGTATCGAAAGATGATTGGGTTGAAGCAATTGTTCACTTGTACTGATTGGGGCAATAGCAACTTCGTCGAGGAGAAGCAGGACAACAGGTGGAATCCATAGTACTTGATCACTCATTTTGGCAACATGTGCTTAAGATTTGCGGTTTGTTAGAACCTCTATACCTAGTTTTACGTGTTGTCGATACAGAGGTGTATCCTACTATGGGATCCGTTTATGAGTTGATGCGTCGTGTAAAGGAAGAATTATTACTTAAACACGGTGCACGGTGGGTGGTAAAAATCATCGATGATCGATGGTTTAAAACATTACAACACGATTTGCATGCAGCAGGTAACCTAAATATGTTTAATTTAAATTTAGTTCCACATGTTTTTTCATTGATCTAAGTTATCTTACTTTAAATTATTGTTACTAAATATGTATTTCAATATTTACTTGATGCAGCCCACTATTTAAATCCTCGCTACCAATATAAAGAAGGCGTGGCAAATGATGGTGAACTTATTCAGGCTGTGCACAATGTATATAAAACATTGGATCCTTATTCAACAGAAGTTGCCCAATTTGGAAATGAGGTGAAAATAACTTGCCATAACACTTTAGTTTACTTTGTGAAAATAACTTGTCATAACACTTTAAAAAATTTAATTGTCTTAAGTTTTATATTTTGATGGATATTGTATGATTTGTATGATTGTATCTAGCTAACTTATTTCAAAGATGCGAAGAGAATGTTCGGAGAGCGAGCTGCAATTGCTGCTAGATCAAAAATGTCTCCTAGTGAGTATACATCGTACTTTTATTAGTTGGATCAATTGAATGGTTGAACTTAAACTCATAATTTTGTACAATTCAGGTGAATGGTGGATCATGTATGGGACTGATGCGCCTACTGTAAGAAAATTAGCCATCAAAGTTCTTTCACAAACGGCGTCATCATCCGCTTGTGAAAGAAACTGGAGCACTTTCGCTCTCATACACACCAAGCAAAGAAACAGGTTTTCATATAGTAGGTTAGAGAAGATGGTCTCTTGCTACTATAATATGAAGCTTGCAATTCGAGACAAACAAGCTGAGGAAGATCGCGTCGACAACTATGATCCGCTGGATATGTTTGAAAATTGTATAGGGGATGATGATGCAGAGGAAAACCAGCTTTATCAGTGGATCAGGCCCATCCATCTAGATGATGACGCAGGCAATCCAGATCCTGATGTTGCAGCCCAAGCACGCCAAGAAGGTATCAATGTGGAAAGAGTTCTTAATGAGGAGGTGGGCCCTACTGAGAGTTTTGAGGAACTTATGCGAGGTCCAATAAATCGCAACGAAAATGTTCCCACTAATCCTTCTCGATCAGGCAACTCTGACACAGGATCAGACACACCTACCAACAGTGGAAATAGTGGTGGTGGTGAAGGTGGTGGTGGTGGTGGTGGTGGTGGTGGTGGTAGAAATGAAGATAACACTGGAGATGATTAATACGATATCATTCGATTTACTGGCGAAGAAAACTACACCCATGCAACACAAGATGAGGATCATGGGAGTAGGCGTGCAGGATGGGGAATTGGTGCCATTGGAAAGGACTACAATCGTAGGAAAAGAGGTAATGTGGGTATGATACCAGAAGAAGAGGATTCGTTATCCACCATTTTTGGTTCTATGGGGGTAGCAGATGATAATTACAATTATGGGCAAAACCCTCCAATAGTATACCCACCATATCCCTTTTACTTAGGTGAATCTGGCAGTAGCTCTTCAAATGAGTATGGCTATGGGCAAATCCCACCACAAATCCCACCTCCTGATCCATACGGTTGGCATGTTGGGAATTATATGCAAAGTTATGCTGGAGATGTATCTTGGGGTGATTATTCTTCGCAATTCACCTACTCTGGACATGATGATACTGAAGACAGCGAAAATTTTGAACTTGCTAGGAACTCTATGTGATATTGAATACTTATTTAATTCATGATTTAAAATTGTAATATAAATAAATTTGAGGTGTTATTTATATAATTATTAATTAGTGACCCATTTTTTTAACAGTATTTACTACCAGCGCACATTATATTCATCTTATATCACATAAAACCTACTATATAATTTGGTTTCTTCAATGTTTTTTATCAATATAGTAGATAATATGTTAAATAAGCATATGGTCAAGTTTCATTCAAAATTTCCGTATTTAGATCGCAATTTCCGTCGTTTTTATCTAATTTTGTCGAAATCGAAATTTTAATCGAAATTTCCACGAAAATTTCCGTCAAAATTTCCATCGAAAATTTGCTCGAAACTGAAATTTTACTCCTTGGTCATGAGACATCATTTTAATTTGGATGCATCTTTAAATCTTTTTTTTAAGAAGTTGTGGAAGGGTAGTACAGGTGTCTCTATTCGCAAGGTGGTTGAGAAGCGTTTTCCTAACTAATTTGGCTTTGTGCGTGTTGGAAAATTAACTATAGGATTGATCATAATATCACATATTATAGAAAATGCAGCGGAAATTAACAATTAAATTTTTTTTGATCAAACCATAATCTAAGATACGATCACATGCATATATGAAATTCAATACATGAACAAGGAATAAAGAAGTACCTTCTTTTGTTCATCAATGGAACTATGCTTGTCCATGATGGCTTCTTTCTACCTTCAGATTCATCTTAGGCAGAACAACCAGAATATTGGTAAACTTATTCAATTATAATTTGATATATCCTTTTGTCATACAATAAGGCATGGAAACTCTTTTTCAATCCCCTATAAATGTTCATATGTCTAGACATCTTCTAACATATGTTGTTGTTTTCTGAGAACTAATTATTACAATTAAATTATAAGTTTACTCGCAAGTGCACAAATCGCATAATAGCAAAGGGTGCAAAGTACAAGGTCGATCTCACAGCGAATGGATTAAATACCAATAAAACCAATTCAACTTACAAATTAGAATCACCAAACACACACACATGGATAGGGGGTGTTGTTGGGGTCGAATCACACACAACACAAACTCACACACACACACACACACACACTTGTATATTCTTGCAGTATGCATCGTTGGGGCTTCATATTCTACCCTAATCATGTATAATTCAACTACTATGGTTGCAAGTAATTCAACTCAAACACATGTGATAAAGTTTACCTTCCAAAAGGCTTTGATTATTCCCTTTTTAGCAATTATTCCTCTTTTTCATAACCAAGAACTTATCGGGCCTACCCTAGTTAGTTAACTATACATGTTCCCTAGAGCTTATCGACCCTACCTAGGACTATTAACCATGCAAGAGTCATTAAGCTTTGTGAGAATTATGATAAACACATAGAGCATAGACCCAGCTAATCATGTAACCTATTAACATCTATGAAGTCTAATCATCATGAATATGTTCTTAGGATATCCACTTGTTACTTATTTAAAATTATCATCCTTGTGAGCTTATTTAATTTCAATAACATTCACTAGATGCATACATCTTTAAGGTGATCAGTCACAGACAACTAGTATGACACGTAACTAGATATATGATAGAAATTTATCATATGCAAGCATCAAATTAAATCACATGGACCCATAGGTCTTTCTTGTCACCACAATTAACGTATCATCCTAATTCCTAGCATTGCAAGAATAACAACTAAATCATACTCATGGAATAAAAATAAAAACTATCATTAAATAAATAAACATCCAATCCATTGTTGAAAACAACAAACTAACTAAAGAAAACAAGAGAAAAGAACTAGAGAAACCAAACAAAGGCTACGGCAAGCTTAGGAGGTGCGACTAGGCTAGGGCTCCCTCCCTCCTCCTTGTGTGTGTTTGTGTGTGTGTGTCTCTCTCTCTCTCTCTCTTTGGAGTGGAATGCTCAATTGTGAGAGAGTGAGTTGTATTTATAGGAGTAAGGAGGTGAGAAGTTGTGCTAAATTTCAGATGTGGGACTTTAGGCTTTCCTTGCACCAAAAGGTAGAATCTTCCATGAAATCTGCGGCATAGCTCAATAGGGAAACTAGATCAACTAGGAAACCTCATGCCTTGCAACTAGGGCTGGTAAAGGGTCAGGTCAGGCCCATATCGGCCAAACAACCAACCCACCCATCCAACCGAGTTTGGCCATTTTCTAACAACCAACCCGACCATTGTGGGTTGGTTGCGAGTCGGGCAACCGATAAAGTCGGTATAAGTCGGGTCGATAATGGTTTAAACCAACCTTTTGTCTTTTTCCAAGCATATTCCTAAATTCCTAATAAATTACCAAATACAATACAGAAATAATCAATACAAACCAGTCTAAAAGAACTGAGAGATGAGAGACCAATACCAATACCAATAATAAATTACCAAATACCAATACAACCTCACACCCACACCAATTACTCAGTGCCAAATTCCCTGCAGATCGGCAACAAAGAGAACTGAGAGATGAGAGACTAAGAGGGATGAGATAGACCTCCCCACCGCGATCTGCGATCAGTGATTCCCCGCCACGAAAGACCTCTTCGCCGCGAGAACACTCATCATCTCCGATTATCCTCAACAGCCCGTGCTTTCTCGACGAGTTCTGCCAACTCGGACTTGGATATCCACTCAGTCATCGCGACAACATCTTTGATGACGAGAGCAAATGATGAGAGATGAGAGATGATGAAAGCAGATGATGAGTGATGAGAGATGATGAGAGAAAATGAGAGATGAGAGATGTTTGATGAAGTCGGAGAGAGAGAAAGGCAAAGTGAATTAGCCTTAGGGATGGGCTGCCTAATTAGGCTTCCTAAACACACACACAGCCCACCAAGCTTCTTAAAGTCAGTTGTTGGGTCGGTTGTCGAGTAACCGACTTTAGCTATTTTCACAACCACCAACAGATCTGACTATATTGAGTCAGATTGGAACAATCGACCTGATCGACCTTTATGGGTCGATTGTCGGTTGCATATCGGCCATGAAAACTGGTTGGTAAAGGGTCAGTTGTAGGGTCAAAACCAACCCATTCCCACTCCTACTTGCAACTTGCGACACCTAGAAGCTTCCAAACCTTGGAAACTTGCAACATCACCATGGGCTTTAAAGCCATGCACCACTTCCTCTTGGGCTTTGTCTTGTATGCATGCTCCCTTAAGCGCACTCTTCAATGCTTGCTTGTAGTAGCGTACAACCACTTCAACTCAATGTTGAAATTGAGAAAACTTATATTTGTTTTTAGCGTTACACGAAAAAGTAAATACATATTTTTCATAGGTTTTTTCATCTTTGTTTCTTACCTACCGCTATTAAGTAAATCAATACCCATCTAACTCTCCCTTCTGCCCTATCTTTTCAAATAGTGCGAGAATCTAAGTTTTTTGGATCAATATGGATAAGGCGTAGAAACATCAAATACTGGAACAAACATGATTTCAGAGTTTGTGTTTTTTAAGCTTAGATGGTGTTATTGACAGGACCGCCCCCAGATTTCACCCTAAAACTCGGAGGGGTCCTGCGGGATCCAAATTCAAGGAAAATTCTACCGAAAGTTCGGCAGAACCCCCCCTGAAAATGGACTAACCCAAAATTTTTAAAACCTGTAAGAACACTTCTAAACTTAATAACCGCCTCTACCATAACCAAAAAGGGTCTCAGACCCAACAATTACAAAGAAAACCACCTTAAAATTTAAGTGTGGTTATCAGAGCCACTATTCTGTTACAAGGAATTTTAAAAAAAATTAAAGTGGCGCCTACAGGGTCCGAGTAAGGAAATGGACGTTAATGCCTCGACGTGATTGACTCAACCACCACCAAAGCTACTACCTGGGGGGGAAAATTTAGACAAAAAAAATATGGAAATGGTGAAAGAACTCAGTGAGTGGACATATTTATGGAAACAAAAACAAAGGTAAACTTTCTGTTGAGAAAATCCTTCAGAACGACGTTTAGCTCTAAGACCTCAGGTCACTCTTTGAAATCCCCCAGTTTTAAAACCAGAAAGTTTATTTAAACTTAAGAAATCAAATAAAACAATATATAATTTCTCAAGATAACAACTTTCTAAAATAAAAGAACCATAAAAGCATCGTAACAGCAACCTTGATAAAATTCAAAAGAATTCCTCACTTAAATTCATATTTAATAACTTTTGAAGATAACCATTTAATTACCACCATACTTATACCCCGAATAACCTGGCCATACACCTGTGCGGAATTCCTGTATTGCACAGGCAGACAATATCCTAGCCATACACACGTGGGGAGTAAAATCCATATACGTGTAGGCAATCCTGATCATACGTACACGCAGAGCGGCCCCCAAATGGCTAAGCATCCCGACACACGGCCCAAAGCCTATGTGTGTGCCGTGATGGGTCCCAAAGACCTACCCAATCTGATAACCTGGAGGGTACTGCAACGGGTGGTTTGAAAACCATTTTTCACAACCAAATCATAGATCATTTTTCCACCGAAAATAAATATCATTGTACTTCCCAAAAGAAACTTAAAATCCATAAGCCAACATACATAATTCGAATCAAATTCAATATACATAAATCAAAATATTACTTTTCGACAAAACCGAAATATTAAATGAACCTTGTATATAAAAATGAGAAACTAAATTCCTTTCCCCAAAGCCCAACAACTCACTAAACCAACATGTAAATATTTGATTTAAAAAACTTATTTGTGAACACATTTGAAATCCGAGATCCATCGCCATTGCTCAAATCCCAAATCAATTCAAGATATCATGATTAATAAAATTAATAAATTTCTATAATCTTATTAGAAGACCCAAAAATCCACTCGGATTTACTAATTCTCAATTAAAACTCAAGATAATCAAATAAGTAAATTCATAAAGTTTATAAAATGCTTTTAAAAACAAAGTCCACTCACAGTGAGAAATCTAGCTCCAATCCTCCACCGGATCGTCACGCGCCTCGGTAGTGTCACCTTAAAGTAAGTTTGGATGGAGGCTAGAGGTGGTTGAAATCCGGCGAGACAGAAGTGGGTTGCAGCTGGAATTCTGTGTGCAGGGGAGCTGCCCAGCGAGGAGGAAGGTTGGGCTAAGCTGGTCGGCCAAAGGGGGAGGTCGCCGGCGAGTCTAGGTGGCCGGAGTGGGTCAACGCTGGCTGGTTGTGGTGGTGGCTGGTCAGCGTATGGTGCGCGCAGGGTGGGTTGCACTAGAGAGAGAGAGAGAGAGAGAGAGAGAGAGAGAGAGAGAGAAGAATGAGGACGAAGAGATAGAGTGGGCTCGGGGCTTTGGGTTGATGGGTGGTGGTCAGCGGCGAGAATGGTGGTGTTGACTGGTGTGCAAAGGTGGTTGCAGGAAAGAGAAAACACAGAGAGAGAGTGCGGGGAGAGAAGGAAGAAATGAAGGGAGAGAAAGAGGGTATGAGGTTTTTTAAAAAAATTTGAATTTTTTTTTTAAATGGGCCTTTCTAGAAACAGCCTACAAAAGTAAAAGTCTAAAATACCCTATACTTTAAACGTCCTTATCCCTTTATTTGAAACTCCGATGAATACACAGTTCACGTCTACGAGTTCGTGGGTTCAACACTTACCCGACGAAACCAAATTCACAACCAAAAACCCAATAGATTAAATTTTTATTTTTTTAAAAAAAATAAGAGTTGGGGTCGGGTCGTTACAGTTATGAGCATAACTATAGAACAATTCAACTAGCAACATAATAATAGGTACGTAGTTCATTCCATACAATCATATGAAACAACGTTCAGCACAAAATTGTCAATTATATATTTTCAATTTTCAAATAGTTCGTTCACATGATACTAATTACATTGTATTCCTTTCAATATATCCATCTTGTTCCTTATTTTAATTTCAGACATATGCAGTGGACAAAAAAAAATTAAAGTATTGGTGGAGCGAGGGAAGTCTTTAATATGTTGGTTGTTTTGGATCATACAAGTGATCACTCCAGTGAAAATGAAATTAATTTATAGTGATTATGTATATATATACTTTTGATTCTCAAATTATGTACATTGTTGGTATGATATGATATTTTTGCTAACCATTGTTTAATATAATGAAAGTAACATAATTGTTTCTGTTGAATGCTTCCAACTGATTCCACTCTATGTCAAGGGTGGTCGAAGGAGTCATTTTTAGGACACAATTTTGTTGCCCATTAGTATATGCATGTCCACAAGAAGATATATATATACTTGTATGGTTTTTGGCTACATTAATTGGTCTTGTCTTAAATCATCACTAGTCAGTGTATTATCAAAAGATACGGTTATCAATTCACTTTAGGTTGTTTGTTTCAAGTGGAGGGATTCAAAATTATTGATGAACTTTTTTTATTCTATAGGTCTGGTGGAGCTTGCAGCAGGAGGAGTATATATTGCTGAGGAAGATATTATATTTCCACTGGTCAGTGTTCCAACTTCTTCTGTTGCTGAGGAAGATACTGTTTCAAAATGTAACCTTAAGTCAGCAAAAGGTGAGAACTTGGAAAGAAGTTCAGACATGCAGCTTGATGACATGGGAAAAGGGGCTTGTGGTAGATGATGATGCACTTGAGGGCATGAAAAATGTTGTAGCCAAAGAAAATGGTTAGGCTGTGGAAAAGTTTACACCCCAAAATAGTAAGATGAAAGAGTGGTTTTCTAAGAATGTTAAGAATGAAATCCGTAGCAGAAAATGTTAAGCCTGTGAATACAGAGAAAAATGATTCTAAGAACAGTGATCCACAAGGAAATGGTACCTCTCTCTCTTTCTCTCCCTCTCTCACTCACTCACTTATTGACTCACTCACTCTCTAGCTCTCTGGCATATATGCCAAGAACTCAAACATCAATGAACATCTTAAATAATATTATCACTCTGAAATTTAGTATTGGTGATTTTCTTAATCAGATTCCAAAGAAACTGTGAAATTTAGTATTGGTGAAATTTAGTTGTCCTTTTGTTCTTATGAGAGACAATAAGATGGCCAAAATAAAGAATTAGACGAAGGGATGAGGTAAAAAGATAAGGATTTACCCTCAAAACTTGGAAAAGGAAGCAGCATGACCAAACGATCGGCGGTGAGAACCGAACGTTCGAATTAGGTGTGCATGTTCGTTGGTGACTTGGTGCACACCTGATCGAATATATATATATATATATATATATACCAACCCAGGTATTAGTACAATTGAAATGTACCTATATATACTTTTTTTCTTACTTGTTTGATTATTTTTCATTTTGTAGGTTATTGCATTTTTTTTTATATTTGTATAATTTAAACGGATATTATCTTTTATTATTTTAAATTATAAAACCTTAAATCTTTTAATTAAAAAATGTAAAAATTAAAAATGTCATAACGGATATTATCTTTTATAATTTTTAAAATTAATTCATATAATTTTAAGAGATAATATGAGTCAAAATGTTTAAAAAAGTCTATTTTTTAAACATTAGCCTAAAAAATTAAATTGAAGTACAAATCTAAATGAGTGCCGCTATTCGAATTCAATTTTTTATTAGTAGTACAACATAATTTTTACACCCACCTTCATTTTAAATGATGTTAAAACTTATTAGAACACCCAACATGTTTTCTTAAACTACCCTTACTAAAACCCAACAATTAAACTCAACATCACAGCCAACAATTCTACTTAACACACCCAATAAACACGCCCAAAACCCAACACCATCACCACCACCTCCCAACCACAACGACATCACCACCGGAAATCAGTCCTGCAGCCGCCCCCCTCATCACCACTACTCTCATATTTCTATGCAGCTAGCAAGTATAAGATGGCAGATACGCTAACATCTGATCCAATCCCACAATCCAGAGATAAAGAAACTAAAGCCAACCAAAAAAAAAAAAAAAAACCCAATACACCAAAAATTAAGTGTGTTTGGGAATTGGGATTATCGAAGTGGAGCTAATAATGATGGGAAAGACTATGAACAAGAACATGATTAAGCTGAGAAAAAAGTGGGTTTTGTTGGGTTAAGTTGGATTTTGCAAGGGAGATTCGAGAAGACAACAATATATTAATATATGAAGTTGGGATTTTCTACCTCTTGTGTCTGGGATTCTAAAGTTGTTTCTTTTCCCTTAATACTCAGATGGTATTGAACTCTGTAGATGAAAGTTTAACTCTATATCTGCGTAGAGACCAGGGAGAAATCATAAATATTTTTGGTTTTGTCAACTTTGTTCACTCAATATAATTAAGTTAATTATTAGTAAAAATTTTAAATTAAATGTTTGTCCTTAATAGTCAATTTATATTAGGATAAAACTAGAAATGAATATTTGATTATATTGTTGGGGCTGCTCATAAAAAAAATTGGGTCCGAATAGCGGCACCCAATCTAAATTCCTATATGATTTTAGTGTAAATGACCCTCTAAAATTGGACCTACTTTAATTTTTTTTTTTTGGCCATGACCTACTTCTAATCAAGGAGGAAAATTTCGTTTTTTGGGGAGGGGGAGATTTTATTCAAACTCCATCAGTTTTTCGGAAATACTTCGATGATTTCGGCGAAATTTTGGGTGAAATTTCGCTTACTTCTAACGTGCAAGGTTAGTGTCTTTTTGGGAGAGATTAGCAAAATTTCGGCAAAATTTTGTTTTTTAAACAACCCTCTTTCCATTTTTAGAGAAGATAGAGGATATCTGGGAGGGAGGAGAGAGAAGAGAGAGGAGATCTGAGAGAGAGAAGAGATCGGGGAGGGAGAGGAGATCTGGGAGAGAGGGAGATCGGGGAAGGGGAAAGAGAAGGAGGAAGGAGGAAGAGATGGGGGAGGGAGAGGGAGGAGAGAGAAGAGATGCTTCTGGTGTCTGTGCAGTGGGCTGGGAGCCTTGGAGAGAGAAATGAGGGGAAGAGGAAGAGAGAGTCACAGGTGGAAAAGGGGAGGAAAAGGAAGGAAAGAAAAAAAAACAGGAAGAGAGAGTGATGTGTTCATAAATTTACATCATTTTATATTTCTCTTACTTAGTTTTTGTGAGTTCATTTGATTAAAAACTTTAAATTTCATTGAGTTTTGTGTTTTTGGCTTCCGAGCAATAAAATGAGAAATTTCACCATTTATTTTCCTTAATATATTTTGACATAAATCCAATTGGAGATAAAAGCTAACACCTTGAAGTTATTCCAGGTTAAATTTCGTGACATTTGAAGACTTATAAGGCTATGATTAATGGGTGAGAGTGAGAGTGAGAGTGAGAGTGAGGGTGAAAGTTAGTCTGTACTCTCAGTAGTTGATTAATGGGCCGAAGGTTGAGAGTTAGAGTAACAGAGGGTAATATTTGAGAGTGATCTATGCAAAACTTGAGAGTGAGAGTTTGAGTGAGAGTGGGGTCCACCGAATAATATCACATGTTGATGGGGATAGCTGAAAGAGAGTGGGGTGGTGAAATTCCTTCCCAGCCCTTCTGTCACAAATTTATTGTTGTTTTATTGTGTTGGTATTAAATTAAATGCAGGGGACAGATTTGGAAAAATGAGGAGCTGTGAAAAGCAGCCGACAAGTGACTGGCCCACATGACAAAAGCTGACTGATGCACCATGAGGACGCGTGCGTGACACGGACGGTCAAGATCCATGGACCGTTGCGGATCAACGATCCAGATCTTCGGACCGTTGGTTTTTTTTTTAAAACAGCCCTTACACATGGCGCATATCTGACCATCTAAATTAATTACCGTTAGTGATCAACGACTGCAAATAAATGACCGTTATAATTAGGATTAAAAAAAAAATACCAAAAATACGTAAAAAATTCAAAAAAATTAAGAATAATTTAATAAAATTTCCAACAGTTATTTCATCACTTGTCCTAAAAATTGAGCATTCACATCTCATTTTTTTCACACATCTATCTATCATTTTCACTCACTCATATTGTAGAAAAATTTTCTTTGCAATTTCAATCATGGTAAAGGGTCCCAATTGGTCCAATAGTGAAGAGGTAGCTCTAGTTGAAGCTTGGATGAAGCTTTTTGAAGATTGTGTTATCGGCTCCCATCAAAGAAACACCGACTTTTGGTGCAAAGTGTACGATGAATTTATTCGGAATTATCCTCAAACCCTGACTCATGGACGACAACTTGGGACGGTCCAAGCTTACTTCAAGAAGATAGGGCAGCGGAACGATCACGCACTAGCAGGCAATCACAAATTGATGTGGTGAGTTTTTTTAGTTAATTAAATTCAAATATCTTTGTTGGCCCCAAAAAAAAAATTTCAAATATTTTTATACCATTTATTTGTTTTTATTGATTTGTTTTCATGTTAATAGGTGAGCTTTGCCAATGCACGATACCAAGAACTCGACAAGAGGAACCGTCCTTTTGGTTGACACCATTGTTTTTCCAAGATGCAACACTTTGTGAAGTGGCAACATGAGAATGCCGACACCCCCATTGATGCCGATACCGATGACGCGGTTCGATTGAGCGCGATTGAGGATCCCCCGGCCTTTCAACCACTTGCCGAAGCTTGCTCGAGGCCACCTGGCATAAATAAGTCAAAGAAAGCCAAACACGATAGTGCGCCATTTTCCGAGAGTTACACCCACCTTGTCGAAGAAGCGCGGTCATTGTCGAAACAACATGAGCAATTCATAGGGCGGTTTGACGATCGAAAACAAAGGCAAAAAGATTTTATCATTATGGGCAAGGACCTCAACACCACGTTCGGAGAACAACGAGCGTTTTGGGAGGCACGACAACGTGAAGTTATGGCAAGATGTAATTCGACTGGTGCAACCTTGGCCACTCATGACACATCAAGCTTGGGAGGGTACCATCCTAACACCGACTTTTCACAATTGGACTAAAATGTATTTTTAAGTGTGCTTTAATTATATTTGTCGTCTACTTTATTTAAGTGTGCGTTTTAATTATGCTTGTCGTCTACTTTATTTAAGTGTGTGTTGTATGAATATGTGTGTACTCTTTGTCTTGTACTTTTATGAATTTTAATAAATTATCCTATTATTAAATGTCACGTTTCTAAGTCATGACCAAGCATTGAATCCCTTTAACAAGACAAGATGATAAGATTTCGATTCCTTTAACATTTCCAAGACAATGAGCAAGCATCAAATTCCTTTACGTTTCCTAGATGATAAGCTTGCTTCTGAAACGTTTATGTTTTCAAGATGATAAGATTTTGATTCTATTAAATTTCACTTTTAATCTAGTCCGTTAGATTGTTATCTTTGATTCCACATGTACCTCTATAAATATGATGGATGTCTTCTACCAATCACATGTACCTCTATCTTTGATTGTTTTTTTTTTTTTCACTTTCATACGCTTCAATCACACTAATTTTCAGGATTTCTTCTACCAACGAGTTCGACAACGAGTTCGATGACTCGGATGATGAGATATTCTTGAATCAAATGGTGCTATTTCGTCAACAAATCACAAATCTCACGACGGCGTGTGTCATGGGTGTTGCAACTGCTTATTAACAGCAAAATGAAGAACCACACCGATGAGGCACATCAAACCCAAGACGCCAAATAAATCGAGATCGAGAAGTTGGCCACAATCTTATAATGACCAACTACTTCACTCATGACGCCAGATTTACTGACGAGATGTTTCGTCGGCGCTATCGGATGTAGAAATCTCTATTCCTAAAGATGCTTCAAGATGTGTGCAACCATGATGACTACTTCCAGCAAAGACAAGACGCTGTTGGAAAATGGGGATGCACGCAAGAGGTGACTTCAATCATGAGAATGCTCTCCGCTGGGTACTCAGCCAATGCACCAGACGAAGGATTCCAGATTGCCCAAAGCACAGTGCTGCAGTCTTTAAAGAGGTTCATAAGAGTGATTCCAGAGATATGGAGCGGAATACCTCTGCACCCCAACAGTTACTGATCTTCAACGGCTGTTGCGTAGGGCCAACAAACGAGGATTCACAGGCATGCTCGGGAGTCTAGATTGTATGCATTGGGAGTGGAAGAATTGCCCTGTGGGACACCAGGGGACATATTAGGGGCATTATCACACCCTAACAGTGATACTCGAGACAGTTGCCGGGTATGACACGTGGATCTAGCATGCCAACTTTGGTTGGCCTAGGAGCAACAACGACATTAACGTCTTAGATGGCTCGCATCTTTTTGATGCTGAAGAGCAGCAGTGCAACCCTCAAGTAAGATACAAAGTCAATGAGAAGGAGTACACAATGAGGTATTATCTAGTGGATTGGATTTACCCCAAATGGGCCACGTTGATCGAAACAATATCGAATCCGGTATGAGATGCTAATAAACTATTTGCAAAGTATCAAGAGTCCTACAGGAAAGATGTTGAGAGGGCGTTCGGGATTCTGAGGGCGATATGGGAGATTCTTAAAAAACCCGCCAAATGATGGAGCCTTAATGATCTCGGTTATATTATGAAGACGTGCATAATTATGCACAATATGATCATTGAAAACGAGCGGCCAAAAAACGAAGATGATGAATCAGATGATGATGTCGACCACGTTGACGAAATGACCGCCCGAGCTATGTCACGATATGAAACTTCAGCAGGGGCGGAGGTGAAGGTTATCGTCCATGTCATGTGGTGGAAAGACTTTCTCGAATGAGGTTAATTAGGTCAAGGGTGATCCACGATCGTTTAAAGAAAGATCTGGTAAAGCACCTCTAGATGCGCCAAGGAAGTCGCGCCCACGCACGACGCCAACGACGCCAACGTTGAACGTCGACGTTTTATGTGTGTCAATTGTGTTTGTCATTTATGTGTGTTGCATTTTGTTTTATATCGAGTTTCTGATAAAGCACCTTTGTGTGCATATTTGTGTTTGTCGTTTTGTATTGTATCGTAAAATGAAATAAATTATGTTGTGTTTAATTTTCTTGTTTTATGTTAGTGAAATGAAATAAAGGTATTGGAATCAAATATCTGACTTGACATGACACAACCAAGCCAATGACAAGACCATACACTGACTTCATCCCATTGAAATATCACTATTGATTCACATGTGGGATTCGAGTATCTGAGTAATCCACCAGGGTATCCAATGGGCAAGCCATGCTATTTTCCTCTATAAATACCAAGGTTTAACTGGTAGGTCAGCACATTCATATCACTATCGTTAGAAATGGCTTCCTCCTCCAGACAATCTCTCGATCAGAGCTCCAGGCGACCCGCTGATGACCCAATGAGTGACCCAAAGTGTAAGTGCAACGGTCCAGACAATTATAATTCAGATTGTGAGGTTTGTACAACATGGTTTCAAAACCAACCAATAATGCAATATTGTATGTGCAATGCTGAAGGAAAAGGACCACTGTGCCACTATTGTATCAAGCGCGATCTTAAACTCTCAATACCTAAAGACCCAGGTCCGGTTCCATGCATTTGCTGGAAAAACATTCAACTATATGTCGATTGTGAGGCTAAACCAGATATCTCATTTTGGGGAGGATATAAGAATGTTTACGTGCACGTCTGTGATTCGCTCGAGCCCACTCGTAGGAACCAATGAAGATTGTGTTTGTTGTTTCATCCTCGTTTATTTGTTGTTGGGTGTTGTTGTTTTTAAGTTTATGTACTCGTTCTAGTTTTTAGTTATTTTAGTGTGATTTCCTTTATATGTTTGTCGTCGTTCGTATTATAAAATACAATGAATTATGTTGTGTTTACCATTTTTTTACATTTCAAACATTAATAAATATCAAATAACTTGAAATATAGAATTTATAATTTGGGCCATAAAATTATAAATCCAAATATGTTCAATATTGACCTTATATTAAAGATCTCTTTAAAATAAAACCAATGGTATAATTTTTATAAATATTTAAGTTATAAATTATAAGTAAACCATCACTTAATCTAAATTAGGTTTAATTTAATTAGTTACAACTGTATTACTCTCACTTATTACTCTAAGCACTACTGTAGCTTTAGCACATATTACTATCACTCTCAGATCATAAAATCACTTTTCAAGCCATAAATCACTTTTCAGGCCATGTATTACTCTTACTCTCACTCTCACCACTGTGGATAGCCTAATGTGTAACGCCTCGAACCTCGGGCCCATAAAAATACTGAACGTCAAACTTTTAAACCTGTTTTCTCTTTCTTTTGAGTCATGCACATAAACATAAATAAATACATTTCTTTCAAATAAAACATTTATGTAAAACCTCTGTATAAAAACATTTAAATAAAACAAAGTGGGGTCCCACTGCCTCGACTTCTACTTACTGCCTCATCAGCCTACTTAACCTGCAAAACATAAACCCTACACAACATTCATGGTGTACCTAGTTATACAACAAACACGGTAAGCTCGAAAACTCGTATGAGTGAAATGACGAAATAATTATCCTCAATAATTCTTCAATTTCCATACTCAATAATAATCCACAATAAAATCCATAAATATTCAATCACATAATAATTTCATCGCCAAATCATCTAGGCATCAAGATAAAACATAATTCCTCAAATTCACATCAAATCCCACTAATAATAATAATAATCATTCCGGCAAATCAATTGCCTAATTGTCAACTAATAACCTCAACCTCAATCATTCACAACTTAAATAATAACCTCAAAACATAATTACCATCATTTCCATCCTCAAGATTTAAGCCTAGTCTTACCAAGTCCTAGTCAAACCAAATCCTAGCAAACAAATGCAATACAAGCACACAATACAAACAATCATCTATCTAATTTCACTCACAGTTTAACCACGTGAAAGACTGAAATGGTCTTCTTGGCGCCTTTGCTCGAATATCAAATCCGATAGCATGATAGCATCGGGAATAAGATTTCCCGAGCCCGCGTACCTGTTAAGACCAGACAACCAATCAAACACAATCCAGAGATAACAACTTGGCCGTTCAACAGCCGAAATGGGCGGTAACCACCACGCATGGTGGCTGCCCGGCCGCTAACAACACACAAACACTCACCGAGACGCAAACAGACCCTGGAATTGGCCTCTGGATGTCCTGGGGAGGCTGATTGACAAGGAAAACCACCCAACCCGCCGCCACAAGTGACGGAGCTGGCGGTGGCAGCGGCGATGAAGCGGACCTGTACAAGAAAATCAACGAATTCGAGTCCAAAATCAATGCAGAGACTTCAATTCAATTGAAATGGGTCAAAAACAACCCAAAAATTCGAAAATCAAAAGGGAAACCCGAAATGGGTACAAGCCCTAGAATTTCAACCTCCAAATTCTCAAAATTGACCAACTAAACCAAGAGAGAAAGAAAGTCCAAACCAATGGGGTAAACTTTCATAACTGGGTCGACGGCCAAAAGTCGTCGGAAAAACCAGAAAATCGCCGGAGAAGGAGCCGTTTCACAGTCTTCACATTGCCGTGCACGGTGGTGGTCGAAGCCAGGGAAGTCCAAGGGTGAACTCGCCATGACGAGAGGAAGACAACCCAAGTGGTGAGAGGTCGCGACGTCGCCGGAAAATCAAGATCGCCGGCGAGGAGAGGCTCGGCTATTCTGCGTCGTTTCTTCGTCGTGGGTGATCGGCTGAAAAAACGGAGGCCACTGGGAGAGAGAGGGGAGGGAGGCGAGCACCGTGAGCCAAACACCCAGCCCAGCCGTCGTTGGACGTGCTGCCACGCGCCGGCGGTAGGGGCGGCGAAGGTGAAGGGCGAAAGAGAGAGGCGCGGAGAGAGATAGAGAGAGAGAGAGAGAGAGAGAGAGAGAGAGAGAGAGAGAGAGAGAGGAAAAAATGAGGAGAAAAAACTGATTTTTGGGTTTTAAAACCACTTTTGTATAAATTACGAGATTGCCCTTTACTTCAAATGCCCGTTACTCTCAAATCGTAATTCCGATTTACGCGTGCTTCGTGTCTACGAACTCGTGGACTCGAGACCTATCCAATGTGCCCAAAGTCAAAGATGAAAGCCCAATAATTTTAAAAGTCAACTTTTTGGTCAAATCAAATTATAAACATTAATTTTAAAAAAAGTAAACATTTTTAAAAACTATAACTCTCCAACAATTCATGTAAAAACAAGGTAAATTATAAAGGAAAATTTGAATTTTCTAGGATATTACATAAGGTGTTCATTTTGAATTTCAAAGTCAGCCCAAAACTACACCCGAGGAGAACTGAGTCAGCTGCATTGTGTGGAGCATAACTTTTTGGTCCGAGCTTGGATTGAGGCATATTATATATGGTTTGAAAGAAGACATCCAGAGATTTCTATTGATATATAAAATGTAATTTCTGGGTTGGTTAAGGCCTCCAAATTGCTCTCAAAGACAGCTCATAAATCCTGTCAGCAAAAGGACAAAGTGGTCCCAAGGCATCTTTCCATTTGAGGTAATTACCTATCACATACTCTATTTTCTTCCCCTTGTTCACCTCTAAGCAAAATTCAAAAACCACAATGTGAAGGCTCTAAATGAGGCAAAAAGAACATCTACATGTCCCAACATCCTTAAAGGATCATCCATTGAGGGATAAGATGAAATATTCTCATTTTTGAATTAACTAAACTTTATCCCTTCATTTCATTTTAATCCTAGCCACATATTCTAGACATAACAACTCACCCAATCTCTCAATTTCGAGCTCCCCTCTCCATCCTATTTAATTTCACTCATTTCATCATCTCATCTCAAAAACACACATTCATCTTCCATCTTCCAAAACCCTAGCCTTTTCTATCTCTCTTCATCATTTCTTTTCTCCATCTTCCCTCCATCAACTCTTCCTCTCCAAAAAGCCAAACAACATCACAAAACTCATCTACGATATTCACCACCATTATTGCAAGAGAAGCTTGGAGGCACTTGAGACAAGAAGCTATTTTTGGCATCCTTGGAGGAGTGACACCCCTTGGGAGCTTGGCTTTAACATCTAGAGTTTTCTCTTTTCCTTCTTGTTTTCATTTATATTTCAATTTGTGATGTTGTTTGTAACTTTTATGGCTAGTGAGTAGTTTCTTGATTTGGGGATAGGGATGTAGCCCTAGCCCAACCATGTAATGACTTTGTGATTTGTGATATAAATGTCCTTTTGGATATATATGCTCTTATGTTAGTTTCAAGATCATGACTTGTATGTGTAAATTTACCACTTGTGCATATGAGAAATGTTGTCATGTAGAAATTGGAGATTGGTAACCTTTAGTTTCTAAAGCTTGCTGCATAAGACTATGGTAATTTAAAAGTACCTTGATTGAATTGTTTTAATTTCTTGGATTCTTCATCCTTAGAACTTTATGCACCTAGGGTTTGCTATAGCATTAATCTTAGGTAGTTACCTATCACCTTGGTTGGAATAGTTGATAACATGAAAGAGTATGTGCCATAATTTACCTTGATCAAGGGTTAGGAGAGAATTTAATCTATCTAATTTGACATAATCACTAATTGCATTGTTTGTTACATAGGAGGGTTAGTGTGAACCCCTAATAACCCCAAATCCTTCATCATCATTGAATTTAATTTGTACTTGAATTTGTTTGCATTTCCTTGCATTTCCATTTGTTAGTTTCAAATTCTAGTGTTACTTATCATCAATCAACCAAACAACAACTCAACATTACACATTTGCACATACCATTATGTTTAGTCTTGGCTTTGCATAGTACATAGTAGGTTGTTTGTTAGTTTTATAACCCTAAAATCAATTTAGCTTGTGGTTGAAATCTCAATCCAATCTCTTGAGTACGAAAACCCCCTACTTCCATTTCGATACTAAAACTTGACAACCTTGCACTTGAGGTAGGATAACAACAGAGAGTCACAGGTGGAAAATAGGGGGAAAAGGAAGGAAAGAAAAAAAAAAGGAAAGAAAAAAAAAATATATAAATAAAATAAAAGAAAATAAAAGAAAAGAAAGGCAAGAAAAAAAAAAAAAAGGGTTTAGAATTGATTAGGGTTTGGGGCCTTTGGGCAATTGGAAAGAAAAAATAGGGTTTGGGGTTTCGTTTAATTGTTTTTAAATCCTAAATTCTAATACATTTCTATATAAAAATAATTAAAAAAACCCTAAAGGGCCTAAATCCTAATATCTTATACCATATCCTAAATAATATAAAGTATAGATTATAGAGTATTGTCAAAACCACCCCCGAATTTCACCCTGAAACCCGGATGGTCCTATGGGATCCAATACCAAGGAAAATCCTACCAAGAATTTGGCATAACCTCCCCTGAAATTAGACTAATTCATACTTATAAAACCTGTATAAAACATTTCTATAACCAGCAGCCACCTCTACCACAACCAAAAGGGTCTCAGACCCACCAAAATACAATCTAATCAGAGGATCCAAGTATGGTTATCAGAGCCACTATTATAATTAATTCCTTACAACGAATTATAATTTAACATAATAAAGGTGCACATGTTGCCTACAATGTCTAAAATAAGGAAATGGAAATTTTGCCTCGACGTGTATGGCTCGACCTTCACCACCGTTACTACTTGGGGGAAAGATTAACAAACAGAGAAAATGTGAGACAAACTCAGTGAGTGAACGGGTTAAGAACGAAACATAAAATTTATTTATTCTTTTAGAAGTCTTAAAATAAAAATCTCTAAGACCTCACAATTGCTCTTTGCAATCTCCCAGTTTTAAAACTATTTCGCAATCTATTCTAAAACGTCATAAAACCAATTAATATATGATATATGAATAAAACCGATATACAGTCATTCATTGAGAACTTTCTAAATAAAAGTATCATGCAAAACTAAAAGTCCAAGAATTAAGATAAAGCATAAAAGAACTTCTCGTTTAAACTTTTGTAATAGAATTCCTTGGAAGAATAATGAAACTACACCATACTCGTACTTGTACTGTAGACAATGTCCTGGCCACAATCTCGTGCACAGGCAGGCTCAAATCCTGGTCACAATCTCGTACGGATATGTCACTCCGCATGAGCAGGCTCGTATGCTGGCCATAATCACATACGGAAAGGTCACTCCACACGAGCAAGCTCACCTCCAAGCCACAATCTCATACGAAGAGGTCACTCCGCATGAGTAGGCTCGTATCCTGGCCACAATCTCGTATGGATAAAAGTTCCACTCATTTCAGGAGGTGGTTTGAACATAGGCTGTTCAGTTACAGACCCTATTATTATTGTTTCCTTTTTAGGAAACGCTTCTGCTAAGGCGTCCTCAATTCTTGATGTTTTCTTGCTTATTGTCTGTAGACACAAGTTAGTAAAATTATTTTGCTGAGCAAGCATTTTAGGTTCATAAGAACCTCTTTAGACCTATCCTGTCTAAGCTGGGTAGATCCTACAAAATGGAGAGTTAGTGTAAAAATTAGTGTGTTAACTGCATCACTTTCTTCTTCCTCTCTCTCCATTCCTCCTTCTGTTTTAACCACTATTCTTTTGGCCCCTAGAATTGACTCCTTTTGTTCCTGGCTTAAGAAATCCCACCATCCTCTAAGCTGTCCTGCAAAATCTGAAATTAAGGCTACAGCAAAATTTCTATCTGTATTATTCTTGTGGTTAGCTTTTAACGCAGTAGCTAACATCATCATTTGCCTGAAGGTATCAATGATTTGATACTCAGTCGTACCATCAATATTCCATTCTACAATGGAAGATCCATCAAATCTAACTGGATCATTTATCCAGTTTTCCTCAAATTGCATATCGACAGGCGTGGGCCTATGATAGTAGTTTCTAGTGGGTGCTGTTCTTACCTGAGGTGCGCCAAATTGAATTTTATTAATTTGGGTCTGGGCTTCATGACTTGGAAGTGTGAAGGCTTCTTCAATTTCTTCTATCTCTGAATCTTCTTCTTCTACCAAGACATTGATAGATGGGCCTCCTTTTGGGCTTTCTCCAGTTCGTGTTGTGGTTACGGGCCCCTTTACTTTCTCTTGGATTTTTAGCCCTGAAATCCTGTTCGTTATTTGTTCTACTAGATCATCATTGGACCCTTTTAGGGTAAAAGTTCCACTCATTTCAGGAGGTGGTTTGAACATAGGCTGATCAATTACAGACCCTATTTTTATTGTTTCCTTTTTAGGAAACGCTTCTGCTAAGGCGTCCTCAATTCTTGATGTTTGCTCGCTTATTGTCTGTAGACACAAGTTAGTAAGATTATTTTGCTGAGCAAGCATATCAATATGAGTTGTATTTACCTTAGATTCCAAATCAGTTCTTGGGCTTGCCTTGAATGGCCCTACTACTGCTCCAGCAAATTCTAATACACAAAAAGGGGGGTGAATGGCTTTAATGGGATTCCATGTTTTAGGAAAATAGGTTTTGAAAGGACTAGTTATAACATTAATAACATCTTCGAATATTGTCCCTTGAATATTCTCATAAAACCAGTCAAAAAATGGTACCATTTTTCTGTTTTCTAACATCCATTATGTCCACTGGTAATGAGACTGAAACCTTTGCTCTTTATCTAAGTTCTCCATCATCCATCTTCTCTTTAAAAGGTTCTTTTTACTCATAAAGTCTGCTTTAAGCAGATCTTTATCGAGTCTACATTTAGACTCTTGAGATTCTTGAGCTTCTAGGATATTTATCTGGGGTCCTGTATAGATTGGGCCTTCTACATCTGAAAAGGTTGGGCCTTCTCTAGTACTAGGCTTTGCTTGATCTATGTAGACTGGCCTGTTCAAATTTCCTAGTCTTTCTTTCCCTAGGATTATTGGATCATCAACTATTCTCCTAGATGGCTCAATAGAGAAAGACTGCCTGGAAAGACAAGGATCCTCAGATCGTCTAGACAAGGAAGTTCTAGAACTATGGTTGCCAATCCTTGTAGATCTAGTGTCAGAGAACCTAATTTCTACTTCCCCACCTTCATATTCCATTATTTGTTCAATCTCAGTATTTTCTAATGGTCTTTGGGGAGTTTCTTGGACTAAAGTCCATTCTTTAGGTAAATTTACCTGATTCCAAGAAATTGTCCTTGGGACTGCCACATTTGCCCTTCTCACATCTGCTTGAAACATGATTGTCTTACCTTCTTCATGAAGGTCCTTGGCGCCTGGACATAAGGTGGTCATAGCCTTGTAGTATATTAGATATACCACTGCCATGTTCTGTGATCCTAGGATCATGTCAAATCCTTGTGATCTTATGTTTAAGGTTAGTACTTTAAGCACTCCTTTATCTGCGAGAGCAACTGAGAAATTAGGAAAATAGTTAAAGAAAATTGGCCCTTCGCTTAATGAAGATTCCACAACTCCTAAGAGAGAATCTGAAAACCTGTTATGCTTGCAATCCCTAACACAAACCAAAACTGAAGTGTTTAAGCCTAATCTTACCAAAGGCTTAACAGCTACCTGTACAACCCCTATGTGTAGGTAGTTGTATTTTCTGTTTATATGTTGATTTAGCATGCTTGGAGTGAATAGTTGGATATTGTCATCCTGGTTTGAAATGGATACTGTGCGCTCACAGGTTTTGATAACATAGTCACTTCTCCATTCGAACGTACCATTCTGGTAAATCTTCTTTGTTGGAAATGCTGGGATACTCCAGTTTTGCAACTGCTTCTCATAGTCTCCTAAGACTGCTTCCTCTGTATTCAATCTCATAGAACTCGAGCCTTCGGACCTGCGAGAAAAAGATCTAAAAAGTCCAGCCATTAAATTAGGCTTGTTAGATAACCACTAGGCAACTTCGGGTCTTCAACGGCTAACTCTACCAACGACCAGTTAACCCTTCGAGTGGTAACCTACTAACCTTCCTAACCCTCTTGCTGAAAATTCTTGAACGATGGCTCTGATACCAAATTTGACCCAGGAAATAAAACTGAACGATGCAGAGAAGGCAGCAAAGAAGAACCTTTTGAACCAGCAAAACTTTTGTAAAACCAGATTTAAAAGAACATGATTTAATCTTGTTTGGGTTTATGAACTGGTAAATTTATAACGTAACAAATAAACAAGCAAAGTAATAAAAACTGAAATAAACAAACATACACTAGCAAAGTACTGAATACTTCATTCATTAACTTACAGAATAGTTTGGAACAGCGGTTCTCCAAACAGTAGTACATACTTAAAACTTGAAAACTGAATTACAACCGAACTCTTAGACTGAACTCACACTCTAAAACCTTGCCCCTAACTAAAGAGTGAGGCTTTCTTAAATAGACTTCCAGGCTACACTGTAGCCATGTGAACCGAAAGATAAGGCTTTACAAATGGCCGACAAAAGATACAATAATAAAAGTAATAGTACAATAATTCAAACTTTTAGAAAAGTAGATTCCCAGCAGCATTATTATTTTTGGACAGTAGTCCTAGTGAAGCTTCGGTGGAGCAAAAGCATCTTTAGCTTTTCAGGAGTCGACAAAACCAGCTGGAAAGGTACATCAATCATCCTCATTTAGGATCTCGAAGCTTGGAGAAGACTGATTAAGATTAAAAGCCTCTTCTAAGGCTCGTTTTAATTCCTCTTTAGGGACAAACTTGTTATCTTCTTTAAACTTTGCAATTTGGCCTCTCAGATTGAGGGATGGAGGAGAGTTAGGGGGACTATCTCGAGGAATAAAATCTAAAACTAGGTCTTTAACCATCTTGACTTTAAAAATAGGGGGAATAATATGAGAATAGTTAAAGTTATCCCACCATTTAGTGCAGATTGATCTCCTTAGATTAGGGATATAAATCCCTGCCTCCTCATCTTCGTCTTCAGGGGAGATGCAGTAATCCCATTTAAGAATCCAGCAAAGCCCATATAAGACATAAAACCAAAGCCCAATATCCCAAGGAGAGACTTCATTAGTATTAGCTAGGCCGAAAAGTCTCAGGCTTTCAAAAACATCTGGAGGCAGCAGATCAGAACCAGGTCCCCAACCAGCAAACCAACCTCGAAACCAATTAGGAATAGGCTTTTTAGCCTTTAACTGAAATTGAAAGAACCAAGAATGAGAAAACAACTCGTTTTGAAAAAACAAAGTTATTTCCCAACCCTTTTTGTAATCAAAGTAATCAAACCAAGCAGGGTGTTGGCCTTCATACTTTGAGAACTTCTTCCTGGAGAACTGGGAATTTCCCCACTCTTTAGCAGAGATGATATCCAGAATAAAGAATTGGGAATATCCAATCACTCCCCTGGATCTGTAGTTATGAATAATTCTTGCTGAGCCTGTTTCAATTAGGATAGATTCAAACCATTGCTGATTTTTTAATCCTAATTTAGGATCGCAATGGTTATTTAAGTAGCTTTTAGCTACTTCTCTTGGCTCTTTAGCCAATTCATGGTTTTCTATAATCGAGACTCCAACCTCTATGGTTGGGTAATAAGGAGTTCTTTTAGAACCCTCCCCCAAAGGCTGTTTTAGCTTTTGGGTGTGCTGTTGAGCATCTTCTCTGTGCCTTTGAGACACCTTCTGGGAATTTCTCATGTATTGGCTCCTTCTCATGATCCTTGCCCTGCAAAAATTCACGGGTTAGAAAATTAGGGAGTGAGTTATTTTCCCCTTTTATATATTCCATTTGAAAATCGAATGCAGAGAGAATGGCCTGCCATCTGGCAAAAATTTGTTTTGAAGCCAAATTCTTAACATCTTTCTTTAAAACATCCTTTGCTGCCTTGCAATCTACACATATCAAAAACTCTTGATTAAGTAAATCGCTTTCAAATTTTGTATCTGTTAAAACAATGGCAAGAATCTCTTTTTTAATTGTTGCATAATTTTGTTGTGTTGGGTTCCAGACTCCTGAGGTAAATCTTACAAGCAATTCTTTTTTAGAATTTGGATCCTTTTGTTTTAGGATTCCACCATAACCTCTTTCAGAGGCATCTGTCTCAACTATTTTGAACATCCCTGGTTTAGAAATGCTCAAGCATGGGAGCTCTTTAGCTCTTGCTTTTAAGGCCATCACCACTTTAGTTTGCCTGTTACTCCAAGGAGGAGGATTTTTCTTCAATCTCTCATATAATGGCTTGCTGTCTTTTGCTAAATCCCTGTAAAAGTCAGCAATATAATTAAGACTTCCAAGAAATCTTTGTAATTGAGTCTTATCTCTTATTTCATCTGGGAATTTGTCTGCAAAAGCAATTGCCCTGTCAATGGGGATAATTGTCTCATGATGAATATGATGCCCCAAAAATCTTACCTTGGTCTGGAAAATTTCCATTTTTTTGGATGAAACTACCAATCCTGCATCCATAACTATGCGCAAAAAGATATTAAGATGTTTGATGTGTTGTTCTATCGAAGATGAATAGACTAACACATCATCAATATATGCTATAGTGAAAGATGAATATGGATTAAAAATGTTATTGATGATGTTCTGAAATTCCGATGGTGCATTTTTCAATCCAAATGGCATCATATTGAATGGAACAGTAAATGAAGTTTTGTACCTTTCTTCCTCAGCTATTTGGACTTGCTAATAACCGGATTTCATGTCAAATTTTGAGAAAATTACCGCTTGGTGAAGTCTGTTCAGAAGATCTCTTTTGTTTGGGATCGGATACCTGATCCACCTCAAGGCCTGGTTTAGAGCCTTATAATTGATTACCAACCTGGGTACCCCTCTCTCAATTTCAGCGGCCTTTTCAACATAAAAGGCTGGGCAACTCCATAGGGACTTACTGGGCCTAATAAGGCCTTTTGCCAATAATTCCTTAATCTCCTGCTAGCATAATTCCAGATGTCTTCTGTTCATCTGAATGGGCCGGGCTTTAGTAAGAATCATGGACTCCTTAAAGTCTGGCTCATAGGGCAATGTGACCACGTGCTTCTTTCTGGCCCAAAAAGTTGAGGAAAGGTCAGAAAAAACATTTTTAGTTAAAGAATCTTTTATTTCTCTTACCTGGGCCTGTATATGTGGCTCTTTTAGAACCTCTTCCACTCGTTTGTACTGTATCTCTTCTTTTAGAGATAATAAAAAATTTTCTTTTCTTTGAACTTGGTCAGCAATGATATCCACCTGTTTAACCAACGGTTCTTGGATAAACTTAAAATGGATTTGGACTCCGTGGATACTGCTGGTTATTCCTTCCTGATTGACCTGCATGCTTTCAGACTGGTATAATTCACTTAAAAAGGGGTTTCCCAAAATACAGGCCTGATTAAGGTCTTTAACTAATATGAATTGTACAGGTAAACACACACCATTGTTGCAAACAGCAAAATTAGAGAGTTTAAATTCTATCCCAAGTTTCTTACCATTTGCTGCTCTGAGGACCTGGGTGGTTTTACTGAAGTACTTAGAAGGTACTAATCCTTCTTTTAAACAATTTAAATCTGCACCTGAGTCAATTAATGCAATAGTAGAAAACTGAAATGATCTATCATTAGTGTCTACTATAACCGTTATTTGGGTATACCACTTTTGATGTCTTACCTGGTCAATTATATTAATTGACTGTTCTCCTAGAGTTTTCATCTCTGAGGTCCCAACTGGTTCATCAGGAAAGAATTCTTCGAATTCTCTCCCTTGTCTTCCTTCATCCATTACCTGAGTCTCCAGTTGGAACATTCTTCCTTTAAGAGCTTTAAGCTCTTCTTTGACCATATTTAACTCTGCTTTTAGGTCTGCAATAGTCACTTCTTTCTTTGGAGATTTTTGGTGGATTCTGTTGATGATACTCTGGAAATCATATGGCTCGAACCTATCGGCTCTTTTTGTTTCTTCGCCTTTTCTTGTAACATTCTCCAGTAATTTTTCCAATGCTTCTCTTTTGTGGGCTGGATCCTGAATTTTATCAACTAAATTAAGTATTATGTTATCTTCAAAAGAAATAACATTTACATGACAGTTACAGCTAGCCTTCATTCTCACTCTGGCTTGAGGATTCTTCTTCTGCTTCTTCATCTTCTAGCCCAAAGACCTCTTCCTCTTCTGAAGCATCAGATTGTAAGAATAATAATGATAATTGCTCTTTTAGCTTATCACTTACCTCAAGCGAATTTATTTTCTCTTGCATTCTGCAGTCTCTTTGAAAATGACCCACCTTGCCACATTTATAACAGGTAGGGGCTTTCTTTTTTGTGACTTGTTTAGATCCAGTGGCCTTACTTGTCTGCATCTTGTTGTAATGCTTCTTCCTTTGATAAAATGGCCTCCTCTTGGTGTAGCACTCCTGTTTAGGAGTCTGCTTCTTGACTACTCTTTTCTTTTTTGCCAAAGAGGCTTCTTTTGTAAAGCCGAATTGTTCACGAAAATCCCCTAGCTCTTTTCCTTTGAGTAATCTTTCCTTGTTAATTTGCCTTTTTAATTTCATGTCTGTGCATAGGGCCAATCCCTCTGCACAGATTTCTCCATTGAGCTTTCCAAAGGTGCAGGTTTGGAAGGGGATCTGTCCGCCATATTTTGACCGGAGACGATTCCTAACCTTTTCTGCAAACAGGGCTGGGAGACCAGAAATGAATTTCTCCTTCCAGAAATCTGCATGACAATCTGCACGAGTAAAGACTTTCGCCATGAAGACGTCTTTGTACCACCTATATTGAGATAAGCTAGAGCATTTTAGGATCATAAGAACCTTTCTAGACCTATCCTGTCTAAGCTGGGTAGATCCTACAAAATGGAGAGTTAGTGTAAAAATTAGTGTGTTAATTGCATCACTTTCTTCTTCCTCTCTCTCCATTCCTCCTTCTGTTTTAACCACTATTCTTTTGGCCCCTAGAATTGACTCATTTTGTTCTTGGCGTAAGAAATCCCACTATCCTCTAAGCTGTCCTGCAAAACCTGAAATTAAGGCTACAGCAAAATTTCTATCTGTATTATTCTTGTGGTTAGCTTTTAACGCAGTAGCTAACATCATCATTTGCCTGAAGGTATCAATGATTTGATACTCAGTCTTACCATCAATATTCCATTCTACAATGGAAGATCCATCAAATCTAACTGGATCATTTATCCAGTTTTCCTCAAATTGCATATCGACAGGCGTGGGCCTATGATAGTAGTTTCTAGTGGGTGCTGTTCTTACCTGAGGTGCGCCAAATTGAATTTTATTAATTTGGGTCTGGGCTTCATGACTTGGAAGTGTGAAGGCTTCTTCAATTTCTTCTATCTCTGAATCTTCTTCTTCTGCCAAGACATTGATAGATGGGCCTCCTTTTGGGCTTTCTCTAGTTCGTGTTGTGGTTACGGGCCCCTTTACTTTCTCTTGGATTTTTAGCCCTGAAATCCTGTTCGTTATTTGTTCTACTAGATCATCATTGGACCCTTTTAGGGTAAAAGTTCCACTCATTTCAGGAGGTGGTTTGAACATAGGCTGTTCAATTACAGACCCTATTTGTATTGTTTCCTTTTTAGGAAACGCTTCTGCTAAGGCGTCCTCAATTCTTGATGTTTGCTCGCTTATTGTCTGTAGACACAAGTTAGTAAAATTATTTTGCTGAGCAAGCATATCAATATGAGTTGTATTTACCTTAGATTCCAAATCAATTCTTGGGCTTGCCTTGAATGGCCTTGCTACTGCTCCTGCAAATTCTAATACACAAAAAGGGGGGTGAATGGCTTTAATGGGATTCCCTGTTCTAGGAAAATAGGTTTTGAAAGGACTAGTTATAACATTAATAGCATCTTCGAATATTGTCCCTTGAATATTCTCATAAAACCAGTCAAAAAATGGTACCATTTTTCTGTTTTCTAACATCCATTATGTCCACTGGTAATGAGACTGAAACCTTTGCTCTTTATCTAAGTTCTCCATCATCCATCTTCTCTTTAAAAGGTTCTTTTTACTCATAAAGTCTGCTTTAAGCAGATCTTTATCGAGTCTAAATTTAGACTCTTGAGATTCTTGAGCTTCTAGAATATTTATCTGGGGTCCTGTATAGATTGGGCCTTCTACATCTGAAAAGGTTGGGCCTTCTCTAGTACTAGGCTTTGCTTGATCTATGTAGACTGGCCTGTTCAAATTTCCTAGTCTTTCTGTCCCTAGGATTATTGGATCATCAACTATTCTCCTAGATGGCTCAATAGAGAAAGACTGCCTGGAAAGACAAGGATCCTCAGATCGTCTAGACAAGGAAGTTCTAGAACTATGGTTGCCAATCCTTATAGATCTAGTGTCAGAGAACCTAATTTCTACTTCCCCACCTTCATATTCCATTATTTGTTCAATCTCAGTATTTTCTAATGGTCTTTGGGGAGTTTCTTGGACTAAAGTCCATTCTCTAGGTAAATTTACCTGATTCTAAGAAATGGTCCTTGGGACTGCCACATTTGCCCTTCTCACATCTGCTTGAAACATGATTGTCTTACCTTCTTCATGAAGGTCCTTGGCACCTGGACATAAGGTGGTCATAGCCTTGTAGTATATTAAATATACCACTGCCATGTTCTGTGATCCTGGGATCATGTCAAATCCTTGTGATCTTATGTTTAAGGTTAGTGCTTTAAGCACTCCTTTATCTGCGAGAGCAACTGAGAAATTAGGAAAATAGTTAAAGAAAATTGGCCCTTCGCTTAATGAAGATTCCACAACTCCTAAGAGAGAATCTGAAAACCTATTATGCTTGCAATCCCTAACACAAACCAAAACTGAAGTGTTTAAGTCTAATCTTACCAAAGGCTTAACAGCTACCTGTACAACCCCTATGTGTAGGTAGTTGTATTTTCTGTTTATATGCTGATTTAGCATGCTTGGAGTGAATAGTTGGATATTGTCATCCTGGTTTGAAATGGATACTGTGCGCTCACAGGTTTTGATAACATAGTCACTCCTCCATTCGAACGTACCCTTCTGGTAAATCTTCTTTGTTGGAAATGCTGGGATACTCCAATTTTGCAACTGCTTCTCATAGTCTCCTAAGACTACTTCCTCTGTATTCAATCTCATAGAACTCGAGCCTTCGGACCTGCGAGAAAAAGATCTAAAAAGTCCAGCCATTAAATTAGGCTTGTTAGATAACCACTGGGCAACTTCGGGTCTTCAACGGCTTACTCTACCAACGACCAGTTAAATTAGGCTTGTTAGATAACCATTAGGCAGCTTTGGGTCTTTAACGGCTTACTCTACCAACGACCAGTTAACCCTTCGAGTGGTAACCTACTAACCTTCCTAACCCTACCTGTACAACCCCTATTGTGGCCAGAATATGACTCCGCACGAGCAGAGTCATATCCTGGCCACAATCCCGTGCATTTTACACAGGCAGGCACGTCCGATCAATACGTGTATTTACACAGCAGTTTTAAAATATTCTTTAATTCTCTACTTACCTTTGAGATAAATGAATAATCCTTTTCTTTCCCCCAACGTTCTCCTTAATAATCCAAACTCATAAAAAATGTGCATTTGTTCAAACCACAACATCTCAATACATACGTTCATAAAACTTGAATATGCAAAAACCATAAAGTTTCTAGTTTCCACCACAAACTTCAAATAGAAACATTTAATTTTATCCAAAATCCTAAACCAAAATCTTTCAAATATAAATAAAGTTCCTCAAATTTTTTAAAATATGCTCTCCAGTGGAAATAAACTCATAATGATAAATGTATCATAGTTATAATCAATTTCCTCAAAATATTATGTAAAATTTATTTAAATCATCATGCATGAACCATAAATATCAATTTAAGCTTATAGAAAAAAGATTTTGAAAACCCAAGTCCAACTCACAATCTTTTGAGCTCAGATCCAAACTCAATATAGTCAAGAAATGAATTTAATCATCAAATGTATAAAATATTTCAGAAAAATAAAAGTTAGTCCACTCACAGTTTACTCCGAGCTACGCCGAATCCTTTTCGAAATTGATTCGTACTCACGACTCCTCACTTGTTTGTCACTAGAATAGTCGAGATATGAAGCTATATCGACCGTGCAACTTGTGAAAAGACCGAAATGCCTTTCACGGTGCCTTTACTCGGATATCAACTCCGGCAGCATAATGGCATCAGAAATAGAATTCTCGAGCCAGGTACCAACACTCACCAAAAGGAACTAGAAGGGTTCCTGGGACTTCAATTAGGCGGAATTAAGTCAAACAACCATTAATCCGCCGCCAAAAATGGTGGTTTCGATGGTGGCAGCGGCGGCACAACTCTAGAGGATCATTTTTCATAACTGGGTAGACGGCCAAATCTCGCCGGAAACGGCCGAAATCGGAGGTGAAGCCGACGGCGGAGATTTGCTTTCCCTAGCTCATTGCTCCATTGTGGAGCATCGTATGAACGAATGGAGACCATGGCTAGACTCACCATGACGAGGGGAACAAAGCCCAGTAAGTTCGGCCATCCAATTTCTGCCGAAACAGTGAGATCGTGGTGGTGCAGCCGCAACTTTGGTGGCTTTCTGCGCTGTCATGGGTGGTCGGATGGCTGATCCGAGACCACCAATAGAAAGGTATCGTTGATAGCTTTCCAACGCCAGCAAGAACGCCTAAATCGAAGGTCGGATCATAGAGTTATGGCCAAACAAAGTTTGGACGAGGAAAGGAGAGAGAATCGGGAAAGAGAGAGAGAGCACGGGGAGAGATAGAGAGAAATGAGGGAAGAGAGAGAAATTTCTGACTTTTGGTTATTTAAACTCAGCCCAAGCAAAATTACAAGTTTGCCCCTCACTTCAAAAACTCGTAACTCTCAAACCGTAACTCCGATTTACGCGTGCTTCGTGTCTACGAACTCATGGACTCGAGACCTATCCAACGTGCCCAAAGTCAAAAACAAAAGCCCACTAATTTTAAAAGTCAACTTTTGGGTCAAGCCCAATTTAAAACAAAAAATTAAAAATTCAATCACAACATTTTTATTTCTCAAATCAAATCCCTAATTCTTTAAAATAAATTCTCAAAATATTTCCGAAGTAATTTAATAAAAATTCTTCCGAGGTTTTTTTTTCAAATTTTGTTTCCTTATAAAATCTCTTAAATGAACAAAGTTAAATAAAAATTTTTAAATTTCCAAGGAAATTCGGGTCGGGTCGTTACAAGTATATATGGGTTAGTGTATAGATTATAAAGTATAAAGAGTATTAGGGTATATAGAGTATATAGGGTTTAGTATTAAGATTTAGTGTATAGATTATAAAGTATAAAAAATATACTAATTTCATTTATTCATTATACTAATTTTATTTAACAGTATTTGCCTCCAGTGCGCATTATATTCACCTTATATCATATGAAACCTACTATATAATTTGGTTTCTTCAATGTTTTTTATCATTGTAGTAGATAATATGTTAAATAAATATATGGTCAAGTTTCATTCAAAATTTTTGTATTTTGATAGTAATTTCTGTCGTTTTTGTATAATTTTGTCGAAATCGAAATTTCCATTGAAAATTTCATCGAAACCGAAATTTTACTCATGGCTTCTAATTAACTGTTATTTTTTCATTTTAAGCCCACTCAACTCAACCAAAGCCCACACTTCCAGACCACCAAAACACACCCATTTCATTTTCTTTCCAATTTCCATTTCTGATTTCTTTTTCCTATCATAATTCCCTCTGCGACATTGAGACAGAACACCACCACCTTCTCCAATCCTTAACCCAGTAACCCTACATTGCAAATCGCCACCACCACCATCGATCCCTCTACGACATCGAGACAGACCACCACCACCATCTCCAATCCCTAGCCTAGTAACCCTATGTTGCAAATTGCCACCACCACCATCGATCCATCATCATCATTCGTAACCCAGTAACCCATCACCATCGATCCATCATCATCATTGTAACCCAGTAACCCATCACCATCGATCCATCATCATCATCATAACCCTAACCTAGTTAAATCCCTATCACTCTCACTCTCTCAGCCTAACCCAGAAACCAATATCTCACCTCTAACTCCATCGATCATCACTGTCACCATTGATTAAGCCATTTGGGTAAGTATGCTGGTGTAATTTTTTTTGTTTAGGGTTTATGTTAAATACTTGATCTGTTCATGTTTATTGTGTGAGCTATGTTCAAGGTTAAAAATATTGGCTGTGAGAAAAATATTGAGACTCCAAAATAAGGAAATATCGACGAAAATATTGATGTCGTTATCGATATCGGCTGCTGTCCACAAATACCACAGATATTGGCTTCAAAACACATAATTTTTAAATGAAACTTTAGGAAATATTAAATCAACCCTAAACAAGTAAAGAATTATGCTTTCATTTATTTTCTCTATTGAAATTGAAATCAAGTTCTTTTAAAATGGTGTAGGTATAATTCACGCAGGCCAAGTCAAAAAAAGTACTTCTATAGTATATATAGTATATATTATAGAGCAAATTACACGTAGGTACCTCAGCTTTACACTGTTTTTCACTTGGGTACCCCAATAAAAAAAAGTTGAATAGACGTACCTCAACTACCATTTTTTGAAACTTAGGTACTTTCGTCAACTTTTCCGTCCGCTAGGCCGTTAGCTGCTTACGTGGCACAATGACGTGGCTTAAAAAAATGCCACGTTGACAAAAAAAAAATAATAAATGAAATAATTATTAAAAAAACTAAAATAATTAAAATAAAACAAAAACAAAAAACAAAGAAAAAAACAAAAGAGAACCAAGCCACCCTTCCCTCCCTCCCTCCCTCCCTCCCTCCCTCCCTCCCCAACACAGCTACCCACCCTTCCCTCACGCCGACCCCACCCACCTCGCCGCCGACCCACCCCGCCGACCACCCCTCTCCTCTCTCTGCCCCACTTTCTCTCTCTGACTCACTCTCTCTCTCTCTCCCCAAAACCCCAGTCCCGAGCCCTCCTCCATCCGCCTCCCCCACGTCGGCCACCCAACCCACCCACCTCTCTCCCTCTCTCCGACCACCAACTCTATCTCTCTCTTTCACTCTTTCTCTCTCTTTCTATCACTCTCTCTCTCACTCTCTTTCTCTATCTCTATCTCTCTCTCTCTCAGATCTGAATGAGGATTGCAGTTTGAACTTTTGTGAGGGTTCCTTTATTTTGGTTAGGAACACTGGCTAAGTGTGTTCTTTGTGCTGAGATCTGTTTGGTTCCTAAGAAAATGAGGAAAACGAGTTTTGATTTTCACTGTTTGGGGAGGGGGCTGGGTTTGGGCTGGTGATGTGGGGTTGGTGACAGGACCGCCCCCGGATTCCACCCTGAAACCCGGAAAGGTTCTGCGGGAATCCAAATTCAAGGAAAATCCTACCGAAAATTCGGCAGAACCTCCCCTGAAAATGGACTAACCCAGAAATTTCAAGACCTGTTAAAAACACTTCTAAGTCATCAACCACCTCTACCACAACCAAATAGGGTCTCAGACCCAACAATTTCACAGAGAATCCAACTTAAAATTGTAGATGATTATCAGAGCTGCTATCCTAATACAAGGAATTTTCTACAAAAAAATTAAATGACGCCTACAGGGTCCGACTAGGGAGATGGATGTAACTGCCTCGACGTTATTGGCTCGACCTCCACCAAAGCTATATACCCTGAATAATCCTGGCCATACACCTGTGCGGAATTCCTGCATCGCACAGGCAGGCAATATCCTGGCCATACACACGCGTGGAGTAAATCCAACGCGTGCAGGCAATATCCTGGCCATACACACGCGTGGAGTAAATCCAACACGTGCAGGCAATATCCTGGCCATACACACGTGTGAATAAATCAGCACGTGCAGGCAATCCTGGTCATACGTGCACGCAGAGCAGCCCCCAAAGGGCGAAGCATCCCGACACACGGCCCAAAGCCTATATGTGCATCGTGATGGGTCCCAAAGACCTATTAAATCTGATAACCTGTAGGGTACTGCAAAGGGTGGTTTTTGAAAACCATTTTCCATAACCAAATCATAATCCTTTTTCCACCAAGAATAAATATCAAGATACTTTTCTAAAAAGAAACTCAAAATCCATAAACCATCATACAAAATCCGAATCAAATTCGATATACAGAAATCAAATACTACTTTTCGACAAAACCGAAATATTAAATGAACCTTGTATATAAAATGAGAAACTAAATTCATTTCCCAAGCCCAACAACTCACTAAAATCAACATGTAAATATATGTTTTAAAAACTTTCTTACGAAGCATTTGAAATCCGAAATCTAACATTTTCATCAAATCCCAAATCAAATTAAGATATTATGCATAATAAGATTAATGAAATCTTTAATGAAATTATTTGAAAACCAAAGTTTGCTCACTTTTGTTATTACTAAAACAAATTCAATTAACCAAGATAAAAATGCAAATTTCATAAATCATTTTAAGGAAGTAAGGTCCACTCACAGAAATAGCCCTAGCTTCGATCCTCGGCCGGATCGTCACGAGCCACAGCTGTGTCGCCTGCAAAGTGTCCGCTCACGCGCCAAGTTGAAACTTTCGTTCCTCAAGTCGCACCCATTTACACAAAACACTTACGAACTCAGTTTTGGTACTCAAAATAGCGCTAAATAATTTATGTGGCGGCTGGGTAGTCAGAACCCCCACTCTCGTCGCTCAAAGTGGCGGCACCTAAACTAGATTTCACAAATTTCTCCCAATTCCTCCAATTTTCAATCCTACACAGACATTGGGTTTCCTGGAGACAAAATTTATCCAAAACAACATCACCATAGCCCCCCAATCCGAAACCCACAGAAATTCTGAAATGACCCTAAACCCCCATATTCCATCTTCAGCAAATTCTCAAAATTGAACAACTAAACCATAAGAGGGTGAAAGCCCACTGAGAAGGAAAGGAAACCCACCTAATTTCGAAGTGGATGGCACTGTAGCTTGGCTAGAATCCGGCGAGACAGAAGGTGTCTCTGGCGTCGTTACTGTACGCGTGGGTCTGAACTGGCTGGAGGAGGCGTCGGGGAAGATGGCCGGCGCCGGGGGAATGGGTCGGTGCCTGGGACGTTGGCCGGTGGCCTTGGGTCGCCGAGAAGCTGGTCGGGAAAGCGGTATGGCCTGCTGGAGTCGCGCGCAGAGGAGAGAGAAGAGGGTCGGGGAGAGGAAGAGAGAATGAGCTCGGGGGGGGGGGGTGGTCTGTGGAGTCGGTGACGACGAGAGGGACTCGTCGCCGGCCTCTGGTCGCCAGGAAGTAGGCCGGAGCTGGCTGCGCCGGTGAGAGAAGAGAGGGGGAGGTGAGTGAGCTCGGGGAGAGAGAGGGAGAAGTGAGGGAGTGCGGGAGAGAGAGAGAGAGAAATAAAAAGGGAGAGAGAAAGTTCTAGAGAGAGAGAGAGAAAGTTGTGGAAAAATCTAGAGAGAGAGAGAGGAAATCTGATTTTTAAAACCCACTTTTATAAATTTACAACATTGCCCCTCACTTTAAACGCCTATATATTTCAAACCGTAACTCGGATTGGCGCGTGCCGCGTGTCTATGAAATCGTGAGTTCGAAACCTATCCAACGGACCCAAAGTCAAAATCAAAAGCCCTTTTATTTTTAATAGTCAAATTTTGGGTCAAGCTTAAATTAAAACAAAAATAATAAATAAATCAAAACCCTTTTTATTTTTCCAAATAAATCTCAAAATCTTTAAAATTCAATTCCACATCCTTTAAAAAAAATCTCTTAAAACATAGTTAAATAAAAATTTAAATTTCTAGTGAAAATTTGGGTCGGGTTGTTACAGTTGGGGCAGAAGTTGGGCTGGGGTTTCAGGGGGGAGAGAGAGAGAGAGAGAGAGAGAGAGAGAGAGAGAGTGTGGGGCAGAGAGAGATGAGAGGGGCTGGGGTTGGGCTGGGTTCGAAGGGACGCAAGGGGAGGGCGGCGGTCGGGGCAAGGTGGGGAGGGGTTGGGTTTGGGCTAGGGACCTGGGGTTTCGAGGAGAGAGAGAGTGCGTCAGAGAGAGAAAGTAAGGGGCGGGGAAAGAGAGAGAGTGGGACAGAGAGAGAGGAGAGGGGCGGTCGACAGGGTGGGTCGGCGGCGGGAGGGAGGGGTGGGTGGCTGGGTTGGGGTAGGTCTCGGAGGGAGGGAGGGAGGGAGAGGGATGGGTGGGTTCTTTTTTGTTTTTGTTTTAATTTAATTATTTAGGTTTTTAATTTTTTTAATTTTTTATAATAATTATTTCATTTTTAAAAGTTTATTTTATTTATGATTTTTTTTGTCCACGTGGCATTTTTTTAAGCCACGTCATTATGCCACGTAGGCAGCTAACGGCATAGCAGACGAAAAAGTTGACGGGGGTACCTAAGTGTCAAAAAATGGTAGTTGAAGTACGTCTATGCAACTTTTTTTTATTGGGGTATCCAAGTGAAAAACGGTGTAAACCTGAGGTATCTACGTGTAATTTGCTCTATATTATATACAATATACTATTATATCACAGATATATTACCCGTTTGGCACTGCTTCTTAGAAGCACTTTTATTTAGTAGCGCTTTTATCAGAAGCGCTTATGTTAAGAAGCACATATAAATTTTTATAAAACTTCTAAATTATTTATGCAAAAGCACTTGAAAGTGCTTCTTGAGAAAGCACCTGTCAGGTGCTTCTCAAAAAACCCCTTAGAAGTGCTTTTATAACTCAAAAGCACTTCTAATTATTTTTGCCAAACGCTATCAAAAGTGCTTTTACTAATTTGAAAGCGCTTTTGACAATTTTAAAAGCAGTGCCAAACGAGCCCATAGTATACTATAGTATATATAGTATACTATTGTATCACAAATATAATACACTATATAATATATTATAGTATAATAAACTACTATAATATACTATTCTCAAGTAGAACTTAAGAGGTCATTCAATCCAGAAATCTATAAAAACATTTTCCAAAACAAACGTCTTCCTTTCATAACTCAAGTCTTTCTGTACTATTCAAGCAATCCTCAAATAAACATACAATCTTTCCCAGCTTAGTAACATAATCCATTATGTGAAACCATCTCCTTATTCTGTAGTCAATTATCTAGAGTCTCATTATAACAATTTTTGAAAAATATTTAGGAAAGTATCAGGCTAAAGACATCTTCGTTGATCAAGCGAAGAGTCTACGTAATCTCCTTTTAATCAATCTCATAACGGTTTTAATATAAAAACATGAGAACTGCATTAAATTGACCACCCCTAACATATGAGATAATCCTTATAAGAAATTAACATTCAAAATTACAAAGTCACAATAATGAATCTCAAACAAGTAGTAGTCACAATTACATTCACATTCAAACTCTTAATTAGGGTTACAAATCCTTATAGTATTTCCAACACATGTCGATTACCCTTTTTAATTTTGATGTTCTTAAATTGTTCTTATAATTCTCTCAAAACTCTTGTAAGTACTTCAAGCTTTCCAAGTAACCAACTCATAATCATTAATGTGAGAGTTTCTCCAATTACTAATGAAGCCTTAAAGAAACAAAATCCAACTTGTATAGGATACCACAAAATCATTTCATCTTAATTCATGATAGAGGCAATATCGCCAAAAGAGTAAGCATACAACAACCAAACAAATGCAAATGAAACCAATAAAATTCGAACTTAAAGGTACAAAGTCATTCTAAGTGTGGTTCACGTCCTCAGATTGCTCCTCTTTCACGAACACTCTCTTTGTCTCAACAATAGGTGCGTATCCTTGACCATCTTGATTAACCACTTACTTCTCTTTACCTTGAAGTTGATTATCCATGGTTGCTCTTGCTCTATACGGGCACTTGCTTCCAAAATGACCATTCTCCTTACAATGAAAACAAAATCTCTCTTTCTTGGTGTTTCTAACCAACTTTTTTTTCATGCATAAATCTCGGTTATGTTTCTCTAGCCAAAACTGCTTCCACTAACTCTGAGTATGTCAATAGTTCTACTCCAACTAAGAACTTTCGAATTTCATTCCTCAAACCTTAAGCGAACTCGACTACTTTCAAGTACATCCTTAATTCTTCACCAACTACACGATTTCAGGTCTTACTCCACAAATTCTCCAGTGAACTTATTCGTATCCTTAATATCCATATAAGCACAAAACAATGGCTAATATCAGTGTTTGTGGAAAACAGATCAAACGAGCTTTCATCTATCATCGATCCTTTACCTTTCACAAACCAAAACAAAGTATGCATTAGAGTTACTTGTTTTGAGAATACTTGAGATCTTAACGCTCATATTTTGTCAAAGTCTCATATTCCCTCAAAACAAATACATCATGCAACCAAATTTCGAAGTCCAATAAGTATTGACTCCTTAACCAAACATCACAAGCTTTAATCATAAATTGAGTGACCTAAATAACTTCCATCTCATCCTATTTCAGTCTCCAAAACTGTAGACAAATAACAATCAATCAACAATTTGTTCGAACTTCTCCTAAGTCGACTATGCTCCAATCCTTTGAGTACATTCAGATGTCCACCAAGTTCTTGTTTCTCCTTTGAGGAGGTGAGTTACCATCCTCACTCTAAACTCGGGTGTTATGTTCAGAAACTCAAATCTTTCTTGAATACTTTCGATCCAACTTACAAACTTTTTCTTCTCGAAGATTGCTCAAAACTCATGGGTATCACTCTATAAAAGTCATCAAAATTCTTAGTTACCATTTATACTCTTGTTCCTTAAGAGTCGTTCAAAATCCAACTTGATCTTCCAATAATCATTGGTCTATATCGTTCATAGGTTGAGCATGGTTGCAAGGTCGAGACAGCATCTTGTCAGCCGAATTAATCGAACAGGAAGAAATAACAATCATCTCTATGAACCGAGTCTGAAGACACAAATCAACTCGCATTCAAGAGATGGACTCCAAAACTTTGTGGAAACAACGTTCAACCACAAATTTAAAACAAATTTCTAAATTCGAAACAAAGAACTCAGGTTTAACTCTCACAACAAATCCTTTTGAAAACTAAATGGTAATCCTCAAGAGATTTCAAAATAGGAAATAAAATCCTTAAAATCATTTAAGAGGATAAAACACTCTTTTAAACATTAGCATTTTAAAACAAAAATCCCTACAAAATGCTTTCCAAAATAGAGAAATTTCAACCAAAATTTTCAAAAATAAAGCACCTCAATAAGACATTTATAACAAGTATTTCAAAATAAAAACTATTTGAAAATACTTCTCCAAAATTTTGAAAATTAGCCTTTGAGAAACCAACCTTACAAAAGAAAAATAAAAGTTCTCCCAAATCCAAAGATAAATATTTAAAAACAAAATAGTTTCGAAACCCTTTTAAAGCATTGCTTTGATACCACTTTAATTGTCACACCCCGAACCCCGAATATACAACAGATGCACCTATCTTGAATGTCCCAAGAGATTAATGTCATTCATCAAGCATTAATCCTCCAATATACCCAAGATAGGTTGAGCATTTTTAATTAATTGGACTGGGTTGGATCAAAGATAATAAATAGCAGAAAACATGTGAAGTAAAAATAAAAATTCTTTATAAAATCAACCCCCAAGGTTGTGGTAGTACATTGCAATCTTGAAGAATTACATAACTTCGAAATACATAGCAAGCATAGAATAAAGGTTTCAAAACTACACAAACGTATAATCAAAGTAAATAACTCAACCATCTCCAAACAATGGAAGTAGAATCATTCAAGACATTCTTGATACGAGAAAATAATAAAATGATATCACCAATTAAATCCAGATAGTTGACAAGTCTCAAGATGCTACTCTGCCCGACCCTCGTCCAAGTTCGTCTCTTAATTACCATGCTCGTACCTATAAAAATATCTAATAAATAGGGAACACAAAAACAATGTAGGGGGTAAGCATCTCATACGATCATAGCTTCCCTCAGGGGACCCTACCTGGTTTGAAAACCACAAAACCTTTCCCAGTGAAAAACACAGTGTAAATCCTTTTCCTTTGGATTATTAAATCATCCAAAACAAATTCTTCAAACATTTCCTTTGTAATAATTTACAAAACATTTATAACTTGGCTGTACAGGAATATGACAACCATGCATAAAAATCCATAGATAACAATAATACGGATGGTCGATTCACATTAAGTACGACTATGACCAGCTATAATCAAAGAGGATAGCATCCATAGTGAGAGTGCCCCCGGTATATAGAAATAGGAAATCGCAATTGAGAATCTGTATTTACTGCCACATGATCAATTATGGGTCTCCGCTTCGCACAAGCACACGTAGCCTCGTATTAGCTTGGCTAAGCTCCCCATAATATACAGATTAATTCTTCTAAAAGGTTTAGGGATTTGAACCTAAGGTCATATACTACGCTACCTGAACTCTCAGACAAATCATACAAATATAGCATGTTATAATAATTTAAAAACATAAACACACACAAAGAACATAGTCAGAAATGTAGGATAAATCTCCTACCTAGAATCCAATGCTCTTTACGTATTCTCTTAATAGTCTATGCATCCCTATCCGTCTCGAATCAATCGCCTTCTTGTCACGTCACAAAGAAATCTTTCGGTAACTAGTGTTCCTAGGGTCCGACAATACGACAACTTAATCAAAAGTTAAATTCAACATAATCTCGTTATAACCCATCATTTTAGGTCGCACACCCCTAAAGTCTCTAGTCCTAAGTAGACTAACTCTACTCTTTAGGGTTTATAAGTTTCAAGTTAATTTCAAAGTCAAACCACTTGACTAATTGTCTTGGTTTAAAGCAATTCCGCAAATTAATTTAGGTTAGAATAAATCAAACCTAAGTATTATCCAAGTATTTAATTAATTATTATTTCTCCAAAATATTCCATTAATTAATTAAGCTTGAATAATAGCTTAAATCTAATTTAATCTTTACAAGTTAATAACCTTCAATTAATCTCCAAAATAAATCTAGACATGCTTAATGAATAAATAAATTCTAATTAATTAATCTAAGCATGCAACCTAATATTAAAGCCTAAGAAAAATAAATAAAGCTGAAAAAAATAAAAAAAAACACTTACTCGGTTGTAGACCTCCAAAGTTAGACTCCACTCCTAAGGGACTCCTCCAAACTTAGGTCTTCTCCTCCAAGAGAAGACTTCAAAATATTTAACTAGGAGGGAGCTTCTAAAAAAATATGATTTTTCTTCAGAATAGAAAGAATAATAATCTTTCTAGAGAGAGAAATAGAAACCAAAGTTAGAGTGCGAAGCTCTCAAACTCTATTTGGTGGTGCAAGTGAAAATGAGTTACAAGAGTCTTTATTTATAGATACAAGGGGGTGAAAAGTTTCTCTAATTCTCCAATGTGGGATAGAATGCTCAAAAGTGTCAAAAACAAGAGAAAAACACACAAAAATTTCGAAATGGGTCAACACAAACCGGCGGGTCACCCCAATTTGTGAGAGGAAACGGGTCGTGTCGCCTGGCTACTGTACACACGGGTCAGGAGAGAGAGAGGGAGCTGACCAGCTCCTTTAATCAAGAATGGACGGCCACGATTGCTTGGAGTTAATGAAGTCGGAGGGCTGAGATTAGATCTTGCGTGAGGGATCCGGTGTGGCACGCCTCATCACGTTCTCGTGAGCTCGCCTGCTGGTGATGCGTCTGCTGCTCCAGACGAATGGTAGCGCGCCACGTGGGCGACTGTCAATCCAGTCAGCAACAATTTCCCTTTTAATTCTTTTTCCTATTTTATAATTTCTCCAAATTTCGTTAATTCACCAAAAATAGCTCAGGACTTCAAATAATTTCCCGAAAAATTCTATAGACTCGTAGTGATGAGTACTAATTTTCAATAGCCTCAAAATAGTCAAATCACTTCCAGAAAAATTATGAAAATTTCTCTTCTCATAATTTAATTCCGAAAAATGAAAAAAATTAAATAATCACCAAACTCTTGAATTTTCTTTTTCAAGAATTCACTTTCACACAACTAAACTTCAAAACCACGACCAAAAGTCCAAATTAGTTAAAACAAATTTAAGGAAAACTTTAATTCCCTTAAATAAACCTTAGAACAGGGTTTATGGCTTAAGTACTGAAATTAACATAAGTCGAAAATTCAGGGTGTTACAATAGATTTTTCCTGTTTATTTTCTATCGCACAATCGGTTGGTAGAAGTTAGATATTTTGGCGCATTTACATTTTCATTTGTATTTTTTGCAATTAGTATTATATTTTTCTAATTAGCTTCTTCGAGCCAATTAGTGGCACGCCCGCACCCGCTCCAAAGGTTGGAAATGCCGCCATCGCATAACGACGTGGCATGTTGTGGTCTATAGGGCTGGGGTAATTTTAAGGCACGAACAATGAGTATGAGCAAAAAGTATGAAAAAAAAGAAAGAAACTTTTGTTAGGGCGAGCCTTTTGTTCTCACTAATGACATCAGTTTGTACAAAAAAGGATGAAAAAAGGAGAGTAAAGAGGCATCAGCACAAGCGCATTTATGATTTAACTTGGGTTACTAAGGGGAAAAACAATGACATAACCAATATCGCAACACACTCACTTGTTATTTATCCAGATTTTTACATATTTAATAGAAACACAACTTTCTCTAACAATATAAATATACATTTTTTTGATGGGCCTCTCTCGATGGTGGCCCATGGGCTCAGGGCCGGCTCTGATAGAGTGCTCGCTCATGGGCATGAGCTTCCCATGTGAAACCGACTCCAGAACGTGGACACACATTTACCGTACGTCACAGCCTCACGTGACAACGTGGTTACGTGACTGGTTTAAGCCACTCAAATGGAGCGTCCTCCGCACTCTCCCATGCAGCGCGTGGATACCAAAGCAGCTGTCCCACTTCTCCCCGATCTCTCTTTCTTCTCTCTCTCTCCAAAAATGGTCACAACAAAGGTGAGAGAGAGAGAGATAGAGAGATAGAGAGATAGAGAGAGAGAGTAGCGTAGAAATGACTCGAATTCGACGGAAAATTCGTGTTTTCTCTCTCTAAAAAACACTCCATCTTTCGCGACCACAAAAATTTCGCAGATTGCTTCTCACGTCTCTCCTCCCGCCCATTTCTATCAAACCCTTATTGCCTATTTCTCTCTCAACTCACAAATCGCTCCAAATGGTTTGACGTCTTCCAATTCCAAGTCTCAACTTGTATCTCTGGTGCGACGCTTTCTCAACATCTCTCTTATCAAATGTTTTTCTTCCTTCATATCTTGACAATCTGTTTGGTTGCCGAGAAATTGAAAGGAAAAGCATACATTTGGCTAAGTTTTACGATTTGGGTTCACGTAATTTTGCTATGCTTTCTCAGTGTCCAGAAATAGGGCCAGTACTTGAACAAAACATACATTTTCACTTTTACTTTTGTCTCGTCTTTTTAATTATTCAAAATATATATTTTTTTAAATGATCTTAATTTTTAATTTGAATATTAATATTGTGGATCTCTCTCATATGGTTGAAGGTCAGAGGCCATGTGCTTGCTTCATGTTCTCATTATTATTTGATTAATTTATTAACCGTCTTCTCGCGTGACTCATTGATTAAACACGTTAACCTGTATAAATCTGACTCTGAACTGTTTCACTTGTAATTATATTTCAGATGCACTCTAGTCTCTGCAGCTAACTTATCTTGGATTCAGAGTTGCTCCAATTGCGAGGCAGGCAGGTTAGGCTTTTGGTTTTCAGTTTGGATAACCCAGATGTTAACATTACCTGAATTGTACATTTCTGGGTGGAATGGACTTGTTTTCGTTGGGTTTAAGCCATTTCTGGCATTAAGAAATTTTTAAATTTCTGCTATTCACATATTATTTGGGTAATTTGTATTACTTTAGTGGTTTAATTACTTGTCAATTCAGGATTCTTACTAGTGTATCTGCAATTGTTTGACTTCTTACACTTTGATGATTCAATTGATTATGGGCTAATTTAACTACCTTCATATTAATGATCTGAGAGTTGATCTCATTTTATTTGGTGATGTGAACGCTGATCTCAAGGGTGGTTTTCTTTTTCTTTGCTTTCTTCCTCTGTTTTTTTTTTTTTTTTTTTTTTTTTGCACTCAACACTTCCTTGTTACAATACATTTTGCAATGTGATATTGGGTAACTTTTTGTCTTTGTTAAAAAATTTTAACACAGTACTTTATGGTCCTGTAATTATATGAATGAAGACCACAAATAGGGATCTTTAAACCATCAAATAGATTTCTATAATTTGATTGTATATACTATTCTGATTGAATATATTTATGTATTGTCGGGAAGTCAACTGAGACTTTAAGACTTGGCAGGAAAAAATGAAAACAAACTTAGACTTTGAACATGTTGTGGAAGTGAGATGAAAGAGGTAGTGTGGTAGACAGCTGATCTTTGGTGCTAGTTGCTGGCTGGATCTCAGTATCTCATTTGTCCAAACATGGAAAATGTGACTCCATCTGGTTAATAAGATGTCTATTTTGGTTTAAGATGCAAACCAAAACCAATGAGTGTATGATGAGATTAGTAGGGAAGTTCGTGTTTCTAGGGTCCTCAAACATTTGGAGCTGGGTTAAACCAATCATATTTGTCGTATGCAGTTTGGGATGTCAAAGAAGCATATTGAGGAGGGAAGTACCTTCTCCTAGGAATTTTTATTTTATTTTATTTTTTTTTCTATTGAATGTGTTATATCTGTTTCTAGTTCATTGTTTAGAACCTCATTATGCCCATCTTCAGAGAGATGAGTTTGAAGGTTTAAGGGGTGCGTGTTAGTTGTGAATATTTGTGTTTTATTCTTAGGTTATTGTACCTTTGTGTCTTCTGTACTGATTCTTTTGGAAGGTTCCTAGCTGATTTTCACTGGTGTTGGGTCACTTTTCCACTCGTAGTTCCTTGGTTTTTATTTTTATTTTTTCCTCCAACCTCTTCTTATGGTTTTGCTTTCATTTCTATTATGTTGCTATCTCTAGTGCATTATACAATTCATTTTTAACTTGGAAAAAGCTTCAACGTCATCCTTCATGAGGTAAAGGTAAAAACATAATTCCCCAAAATTTCCATTGGAGTAACCTTTTTTGTTTAATTTATTTTTCCTATATCACTGTGCATAATTGACAAACTAATCAGTATTTGTGTGTGTGTGTGTGCCAATCGTAGGCACATATCTGCTATATTTTTTAAATGGAATAATGGTCCTGGAAAGTACACACACAAATCAACTACACAAGAGTTTCCTGTGTCAGCAAGTTATATCCTCTAGAAACAATGCATACCATTGAATTTTGAAATGTGGCATCATTTTATAAAACACTTCAATCTGGTGGTTTAGAAGCCATCAATTATGTTGTGAAATGAAACCTGAGTGGAAAATTTTCGTGTTGATATTTCCTTTTAGTTTCTTCAGTATGGAGCCAAGCTATAATTTTGAATTTATCAAAGATTCTGTCATAAGTATGAGTAATTAAGCGGCAACTGTAAGGCATTTGATGGAGAACAGATTTGGAAAGTTGCCTAGAAACTTGTGATTTTTGTGCTTTTCAATTTTAAAGGATGATTAGTTTCATTTATTATGGGTTGAGAAGGTTGAAGTTTGATGGCTGAAAGTTGCAGAAAACTGAGAATTGTGTTTGTAGTTAATATTTGATGGCACCTACTTGGCTACTTTGTTATGTTTGGGTTGCTGAATGATAGGCTAGGGTTTAAAGAAATTCTGATTATGTCTAGAAAAAACAAAGAAAACAGGTGGTTGGTTTGTCTAATTATAGGAACACAGTAGCAGATAGTTTAGAAACAGTATGCAGAGAAGTTAAAGAGAGGAGAAGGACATGCTTGGCAACCTTTCCTTGGTAATTGAATCCTCTTAATTCTATTGCAAAGTAAGATTTCTTTGGTTTCACTTGTGCATATGTATAGACTCAAGGACTGAGTTCTTCCTATAAAAATTTGAAATAAGAAGTCTCTTAGACTCTTAGACTGACTTCTGTGCCAGATTTGCAGTGTTATAATTCTGTCACTTGGTGCAAAAAGTGTCTGAGGCTTTCAATCTGTGTCAGTTAAAAAACTGTTTTGACCCTTCCCCTCATAGTGTGTAAACTTTAAACCAGATAGTCTGACCTCCTGTCCAATGTTGCATACAAGCCCAGTTTGATATGGCTCGATTAATCACAAACATACCAACTAGATCCTTCTTCTTTTAGTCCATCAAAAGTTTTAAACAAAAGACTATTATAGTTGTTATGAGGACCACCTTCCAGGACTGATCCCTTCAGAGTTGTTAAAGTAGTTTGTTGCAATTCTTATTTTTGTGTCAATCTTTCATCACTTTGTTAAATGATGTGTGCAATTTTGGAAGGAAATGCTGTCAGATGTGTGCCATGATATCCAGAAAAAATATAAATTTTATGTGGGTTTACCTACCTGGCCACCCTCTTTTTGCAATCCTTGAATCTACTGAGAGTCGTATCTTGCAACATTTACTGGCTATCAAAATCTCTTTGGGCTTTTTTTAATCAATAATCATGGGAATGTTTCTTGGAAGGAAATGGTGCCAGATTTTGAAGTGATGCTTGATTCACTAGATTGATGTTTCCATTGATATTCAGAGGAAATGTAAAATTTTAGTGGGTTACTCACCCTCCTCTTTCTGCAATCCATAAATATTTGGAGGTCTTTATTTTTCCACATTTACAGGCTGTCAAAATCTCTTTGGCGTTTATTTCAGCCTTGATCATGTCTCGGAAGGAAATGCTGTTGGATTTTGAAGTGATGCATGATTGACTAGATTGATTTCCGCTGATATACTGAAGAAATGTAGGATTTCAGACGCTCTTTTTTTGCAATCCTCGAGTCTTTTGAGATTAGTATATTGCAACATTTACAGGCCGCAAAGTTCTTTTTGGCATTTATTTAAGAATTATCATAGGATGTCTGTTATGCATTCCCAGTAATGTTAGTTTTGGAACTTGCCTCTTGCTAGATTGCAGAATTCTGTATTTAGTTGAGCAGCCTAGTATACACCTAATTAAGTCAGGAGGCTACCATCCTTATCTAGAGGAATTTGAAATTTTTCAAGCGTTGATGCCATTATTTTATAATGTGATCGGAAAACTGTTGTGGATGTTCTAGATGGCTCTAAATCATTGGTGTCACATCTCTTGAACACTATATGAAGGCAGATGTACCCTGGATGTGGTCAGGTAAGACTCAAGAGGGCATCTTTTTCTTTCTTTCTTTTATTTTATTTTAATTTTTTTTTTTTTGAACTAGTGAGTCTTAGTTTTTTAGAATATAATCTTTCTAATTTTTTCCTTCACACTGTTACTTAGAAGTTTACTATATTTGAAATTGGAATGTTGGAGGAAATTGCGAATATGCATTTCTAGGATAAAGAGGGATGCATAATTAGAACTTGGTTCATTCCCAATTGAGATTAGATAGATACAAAATCCGAATATTTATAGGAGATGAGGACTGCCTCTGGGGATTGTTTTTTCCATTTAATAAATTTAAATGGGATGAGTGTCTTTTGTTTCTTCTTTTGGCCAACTATGGGGCTATAGTTTAAATTTCAATGTTTGTTAGCCAACTGCATTTGTTCTTTTCTGACTGTTATAAGTGTGTGCCTCTGATATAACCTGTTTTATTTGACTAAAAAAAAAAAAAAATCTGTTCTAATAATTGATTGAAACTGTGTTATTTATTTTTGGATGTGAGGTTCTGAATTCTTGTCATGCTCTAAAACTTTGATAATTGAAGCACAGGATCTGCAGCAGTAGGATGAACCTAATTCTACCACTATTGGTGTGGAAGTTCCTGCAATTACTGTCTTGTGATATATATATATTTATATGTTTATATCTAGCTGATAATTTTAAAGATTCATGTATGTATATCTGGAATACTTTGGTTCTAGTGTAAGTTTGGCAATATGAATTTCAGGTATAGCCTGGAAATGGCAAAAGGTAGCAGGGGACGACGGAGGATTGCTTCCCGACAATACAGATCAACTCCATACCCATTGCACTCGAATCAAGATGTCTTGGAGGATCTGTACCCTAAGAAATGCTCCAAAGACTTGGAGAAAAAAGATTGGAAGGATGCAACTTGTTCTGTGTGCATGGAGTACCCTCACAACGCCGTTCTTCTCCTATGTTCCTCTCATGACAATGGTTGTCGTCCCTACATGTGTGGAACTAGTTTCCGGCATTCCAACTGTCTTGACCAGTACAAGAAAGCTTACACTAAAATAGTGTCTTCTGATCCTGGACAACACTTGCATGACTCTGCCAATAATCCAGTTGTGGAACCGGATTCTGGATGGCCAGTTGAGAAGTGTGACATCACAGAGCTTGCATGCCCTCTCTGTAGGGGCCAGGTGAAAGGCTGGACTGTTCTTGAACCAGCACGAGAATATCTAAATGCAAAAAAGAGAAGCTGCATGCAAGAAAACTGCTCTTTTGTTGGTAGTTATAAGGAGCTTAAGAGGCATGTGAGGGCGGAGCACCCCTCTGCACGGCCACGGGAAGTGGATCCCATACTTGAACAGAAATGGAGAAGCCTTGAACGTGAGCGGGAGCAGGATGATGTGATCAGCACAATACAGTCATCCATGCCAGGGGCAATGTTTTTCGGAGATTATGTAATTGAAGGAAATAATGATGCATTTGATACAGACGAAGAGGATGGTGGTTTTGATGCAGATGCTGCCGAAAGGAATGCGGGGTTCGGGTTGGGCTTGAATGTCTTTTTCCTGTGGCATGCATTTGGACCATCAGGGAATGACCTCACAAGACGGCTGAGGCAGCCTGAGAGGGCCTTCCACCACACATTGGATGGTAGTGCTGCTGGTGGCATCCGGCACACGACTCCCATTGGTGGTTTGGATTCCTCTGATCAAGATGATGACAATGACAGTAACGGTGATAATAATAGTGGTGGTATGTCATTGGTGAGCCGCCTTCGCCGTCATGGCAGGGTGTTGTTGGGACGCTCTGGGAGGAGACGTAGACGTAGAGAAGCAAATAGTGATCAAAGATAGAATGATTATGGTATGCAGGGGGAATAGGGAAACTTGAGTAGGCACACAAATTTTAGGTTGGATTGCACAAAAAAGAAATAAAATAAGTTATGATTTTAACTTCCTCGCATTTGCATGGATTTAATTCTCATTTGAATAGCTGGGAGAAGAAAAATGGAGATGATGGTTCCTTTTCCCTGTGCTGTGTAATATATTTTCAAATGTAATTTCCTAGTTAACCTTTTTATCCTCCTCTTGATATTTGAATATAATTTCTTCTGTATGTAATTTCTCGGACAGAATTAAGCTTTACATTTGTGATTATTTGAAGCTTTTATTTTGTAATTCACAAAAGCAAGACATTTCCTTGTCTAAAATCTTTTGGATGACCAATCAGTTAATCACTGAATGAGCTTTATCTGACACGAATAGTTTCAATTGCCACAAGAGCTTTAATGTGGTCTTTAACCTGAGGGCAAGTGTTCCTCGGGTCTAAATACAACTGAGCCCTTTTGGAATTTGGTATTTGCCAAATCAAGAATTGGATTTGGATGTTGTGAATTAGAAGTGTGATATGGATGTTCTACAGGTGGGGGTTAATCAATTTAATTAGAGGGAAAGTGTTGCCGCGGTAGAATTGCCCATGTAGATTAACTCCCCCATAAGGATCACAAGGGTGATTGAGATTAGTGGGCTTGACAATCTATCAGTGTTCGACTTCATAGGATTACTTCGATTTCAGGATGGAATCTGAGAACATTCCTGTCAGTAAATATTATGAACATCTACTTATGGTTGAGTTTGCTATTGTGTTTGTTTGTAAATATTTTTAAACATGATCTTTAAAGACATTTTAAAGATCTTTTAGGGTGATTTCAAACTCAAACCCGTTTGGTATTTCAAAATATTTGCAATGTATTTCTTCTCAATGATTGATCCGGTGGGTATTATTAACTTTGATCCAACCTATACTTCTTCTAAACAAAAGGGCTTAACTCATCCTAAGAGAATCTAGAATATAATACTCTGACAAGACCGTCCTCGGATTTTCACCCTGAAACCCGACTGGTTCTGTAGGATTCAAAGTTAAGAAAAATCCTATCGAAAATTCGGTAGAATCTCCCCTGAAAATAGACTAACCCAAATTTATAAAACCTGTGAGGAACACTTCTAATAACATCAAACGCTTCTACCACAACCAAAAAGAGTCTCAGATCCAAACAAACACCACATAATCATAAAATTCAAGTATGGTTATGAGAGCCACTACTTCTATTACAACAAATTTTATATTTAAAGTTAAAAGGAACTTTCAGAGTGGAAGCGACGTCTACTAGATCTGAGTAAAGAAAATGGACATTATGCCTCGACGTGATTGGCTCGACCCCTACCAATGCTACTGTCTGGGGATAACATTTAATACAAAACAAAGAAATTATGAGATAAACTTAGTGAGTGGACAATTTACACAAAAAAAAATAAAAAAAATAAAAATAAAAGTTACTTATCGCTCTTTGAAATCAATCCCTAAAAAAAATCAATCGTAACACTAAGATCTCACATCGCTCTTTGAAATCCCACAGTTTTAAAATCTTTTCGAAAACCTTTCTTAAACATAAAAAGTCATTCCACACAATAATTAAAATAAGCCAAGTGTGCTCTAGATTCCAAAAATCCTTTAATTTAATATGTTAAGTGAGAGATATAAATTTAAAGTCATCGGATAAAATTAGCGAATAAAATAATAATTTAGTTCTCAACAATTTAACAATTCAACTTCGCAAAATCTCAAAACACATGAATCAACGCACACCACAATCATACCCAGAAACTGAAGGAAAATAATCTAGCCATATCTCGTGTAGAGAAGTCTCGCTACACGGGCAGACTTATAATCTAGCCACTTCCCGGGCAGGCTTAGGGTCTAGCTACTTCTCAAGCAGGTTCATTTGGTCATACGTGCACGCAGAGCAGCTCCCAAAGGGCGAGGCATCTCGATACACGGCCCAAAACCTATATGTGTACTGGAATGGGTCCCAAAGACCTATCCAATCCAACAATCTGAGAAGGTAACGAAGCGAGTGGTTTGAAAACAAAAATAAATTCGCAAACACATATGAAACAATTCAAATCTTTCATTTTTCTTCCAAAGCTCTCTTTAGCCAAATCCAACTCGTCAAAATACACATTTTCTCAAATTATAATATCCCAAAACGAGTATAAATAAACATTGAGACAAAGAATACGAAATATAATAAATCTTTCCATAACCAAGTCGAAATTAAATCCTCTATTTCAAATCATGGTACTTTTAACATGAATTTATGTATAAAATCATGTTGAGATATTTCTTGATTATGAAACTCATAAAATCCAAGATGGGTGTATATAACTAAAACAAATGATTATTTGAGAGACACTTAAATGTAAAACTCAACATAAATTCAAGTTAAATTAATGGAATTGAAACCATAGAGAAACCATAAATTATTTAAATCAAGGTCCATTCACAAAGGGGAATCTAACTTCGATCCTCCGCCGGATCGTCACGAACAACGGTCGTCTCTCCTAATTTCGAAGTGGATAATGCTGGAGTTTGGCTGGAGTTCGGCGAGACAGAGGGTGGCAGCTCAGGTTGTCTCTGAGTTGTTTCTCTATGCAGGGGAGGCTGGGCCGGCGGGAGGAAGTCGGGGAGGAGGTGGTCAGCACTGAGAGGTCACTCCGGCGAGCTGGGTCAGTCATGAATTGGCTGGAGGTGGTGGCTGAGGCCGGTTGTGGGCGCTAGTAGAGGGAGGTGTGAGAGAGAGAGTATGCGGGAGGGAAGAGAGAGAGAGAGTGAATTTTGAGAGAGAAAGAGTAATTGGGCTGTTTTAAATTAATAAGTTGGGTTTGAATTTTACAAAAATACCCCTTCTAGAAGAATCTATTTATTTCCTTCCCCAAAACTCTGGTTTAAAAGCTGCTTTCGCCCAAGTGTTCGAGGATTTAAGTTCTATTTAATCGTCTCAATATTAATGGCCAAAGTTTCACTTTTTAAATTGCCCTTCATTTCCACTAGAATCCCCCTCCAAACTTAAATGAAAACCGACAAATAAAAATAAAATTTGATATTATGATTAAACTTGGGGTTGGGTCGTTACATACTCAAAGGTCGAGTATTGTATTTCTGGATTTCTTAGAATAGGTGCCACTATGTTGCCCTCGGTATGGGACGCGACACTTTCCTCCTCACTACTGGGTATGCCTCCCAATCCAAATCATCATAAACCATGTTATTGTAGGTAAATGGGCAGCACACATACTCACATATCCATCTCCTCTTCTGGATGATAAGCTCTTGATGTCCGATTTGCTGGATGTGTCCTTCTGCCAAAGACACTCCGATACCAAAGTAAGTATTAGTTGTACAGCAATATGACAAACATGCATAAGAATCCATAGATAACAATAATACAGATGGTCGATACACATTAGGTACGACTATGGTCAGCTATAATCAAAGAGGATAACATCCATAGCGAGAGTGCCATGGTAAACAGAAATAGGAACTCGCAATTGAGAAACCGTATTAACTGCCACCTGGTCAATCATGGGTCCCCGCTTCGCACAAACACACGTAGTGGCTTGGCTAATAATTTAATGATCAATTCTTCTAGAAGGTTTAGGGATTGAACCCAAGGTACTACGCTACCCGAACTCTCAGACCAATCACAAATGTAGCATGTTATAATAATTTAAAAACACAAACACACACAAAGTCCATAGCCAGGAATGTAGGATAAATCCCCCTACCTGGAATTCAATGCTCTTCACGTATTCTCTTACATAGCCTATGCATTCTCATCCGTCTCAAATCCATCGCCATCTTGTCATGTCACTGTCGATGCTAAAAAATGGTAAAACAGTCAACGTCAAGTCGAACCACGTGGGCCCGTTGACCCACCACTGAGTGGATGACACGTCGAAGTGGGGTAGGAACGGGTAGCTGGGTTCGACTGGTGAATAATGGAGAGAGAATGATATCCAATGCACCCTGCGCAAGTACACAAAAGTGAGTGGGAAGGGCACCGGTGTGGTACCGGCCGAAGCTCCTCCGACGCTCAAGTCAGTGTACAGAGAATCTGTGAGTAGAGTGAGTGAATAATATGATAATGAATGAGTTGTCCTTTTGTGACAAGAAAGTACCTCTTTTATAATACTTTTGGAAGAGTGTCAACCAATCCGGTGATGACACGTGTCCCTTGTAATGATTCGCATTGTAGGAGCGCCACGTGTCACCTGTCTCGTGGGTCCGAATGAGTCGACACGGGTCGGGGCCTAGGAGGCTGGAGCTTAGAAGGCCGGAGCCTGGGAGGCCGGAGCCTAGGGGGCCGGAGCCTAAGAGGTCAGGGGCTAGGAGCCTAGGAGTCCAGGAAGGGCTTAGTCTTTGGGCCTAGGCCCAAACGACATGATGTTAAGCCTTATGTGTCTTGTCATTATGCCTAGATGATTAGTCATACGAACAGTCACAAAGAAATCCTTCGGTAACTAGTGTTCCTAGTGTCCGACAATACGAAACCTTAGTCAAAAGTTAAGTTCAATACAATCTCGTTATGACCCATCCTTTTATGTCACACGTTCCTAAAGACTCTAGTCCTAAGTGGACTAAACTCTACTCTTTAGGATTTCTAAGTTTCAAGTTAATTTCAAAGTCAAACCACTTGACTAATTGCCTTGGTTTAAAGCAATTTCACAAATTCATTTAGATTAGAATAAATCAAACCTAAGTATTATCCAAGTATTTAATTAATTATTATTTCTCCAAGACATTTCACTAATTAATTAAGCTTGAACAATAGCTTAAATCTAATTTAATCTCTATAAATTAATAACCTTTAATTAATCTCCAAATTAAGGTTACAACTAACCATGCTTAATTAACCAAATAAGTTAAGCAATTAAATCTCCAAAGTAGACCTAGGCATGCTTAATTAATAAATAAATCTTACTTAATTAATCTAAGTATGCAACCTAATATTAAAGCCTAAGGAAAATAAATAAGGCTGAAAAATAAATAAAAGACTTACCCGGTTGTAGACCTCCAAAACTATACTCCACTCCTAAGGGATTCCTCCAAACTTGGGTCTTCTCCTCCAAGAGAAGACCTCAAAATATTTTTCTAGGAGGGAGCTTCTAAAAAATATGAGCTTGCTCCCGAATAGAAAGAATAATAATTCTTTTGCAGAGAGAGAAAGAGAAACCAAAGTTAGAGTGAGAAGCTCTCAAACTCTGTTTGGTGGTGTAAGTGAAAATGAGGTACAAGAGTCTTTATTTATAAGCATAAGGGGGTGGGAAGAAATTGTGAGTTTCCAATGTGGCAAAGGATGCTCAAAAGTGTCAAAAACAAGGGAAAAACACTTAAAAATTTGAAATGGGTTTTACACAAACCAGTGGACTATCCAGTTTAAGAGACAAAACGGGCGGGTGTATTCAGCTGGGAGAGGCGCGGGTCAAAGGGTGACCCAGATGAACAGTGCCGGTCCCTTACTCAAATCAACGACTGCGATTTAATCACTTAAATGAGGTTGGATGGTGGAGATTAAAACATGAGAAAGGGATCCGATGAAATGCACGTACAGAAGCTTCTGTGTGAAAGCCCGCCTGCTGCCAGCTGACGTCCAGTCAGCGCCGCGTCAGCCTTCTCACCCACTCACAGCGTGACACACGTTCGTGTGTCAGTCCAGTCAGCATCAAAACCAATTTTAATTCTTTTCCTATTTTTCCTATTTTCCAAAACTTTATTAAATCACCAAAAATAGCTCGGGACTCCAAATAATTCCTCGAAAAATCCTACGGACTCGTAGTGACGAGGACTAATTTCCTACAGCCTCAAAATAGTCAATTCATTTACAGAAAAATTATGAAAATTCCTCATCTCATAATTTAATTTCAAAAAATGAAAACGAATTAAATAATCACCAAACTCTTGAATTTCCTATTTCAAAAATTCACTTTCACACAACTAAACTCCAAAACCATGACCAAAAGGTCCAAGTTAGTTAAAACAAAGTTAAGAAAAACTTTAATTCCCTTAAACAAACCTTATGAACAAGGTTTATGGCTTAAGTAACGAAATGAACATAAGTCGAAAATTCAGGGTGTTACAGCTTTGCAGTCGCAATTTGCGTAAGGACATGTGACGACATGCCTTGACCATCGCAAGGCAATCAAATCTTTGCGATGGCGAATATGCTATCGCACAATATTCACTTATTGCGATGGCAAATTGCTGCCGTCGCAAAATCGTGACGCAATTACTATTGTTTCTTGTAGTGTATTAAAAGAAATAGAATCCATAGCAAGAGTGCCATTGTAAACGGAAATAGGAACTCACAATTGAGGTACCGTATCACTGCCACCTGATCAATCATGCGTCCCCGCTTCACACAAGCACAAGTAGCCATGTGTTTGCCTGGTTAAACTCCCCATAATGTATTGATCAATTCTTCTAGAAGGTTTAGAGATTTGAACCCAAGGTCACGTACAACGTTACTCGAACTCTCAGACCAAACACAATAAGCATATTCATAGCATGTTCTAACAGTTTAAAAACTACACATACACACACAAAGTCCATAGTCAGGAATGTAGGATAAATCATCTTTCCTGGAATCCAATGCTCTTCAAGTATTCTCTTCCACAAGCCTTCCACGTTCGCGCACGGTCCTATCTTGGTAAATCCTCTGTAACTAGACAATAAGGCAATCTTAACTTCTTAACAACTCGGCAACTGGGTAATTGGGTAATCCGATAGACACAATTTCGACAAAAGAGAACAAATTCTAAGTTAAGAACGATTAACAATAAGGGAAGACGGTATGACATTTCCTTTAGTCATACGTTTCTAGTCACAAGTCCTAAGTGGACTAAATTCTACTGTTCAGAAGTTACTTAAGGGTTTACAAGTTTCAAGTTTTATCTTGAAGTCAAACCAATTGACTATTTGCTTTAACTCAAAACAATTCCTTAAAATAATTTAGATTAATCCAACTTAATCTCTGCAATAGAAACTTGTTAATCCTAGCATGCTAATATTTTTTAATTAAACAATTAAATCTCTAAAATAAAACTAGGCATGCTTAATTAATAAATAAATCATACTTAATTAATCTAAGCATGCATCTTAAAATTAAAGATTAAAAAATAAAAAAATAAAGCAGAAATATTAATATACTTACCTGTTTGTAGAACTCCAAAGCTAGACTCCACTCCTAGGGATTTTCTTGTACTCCGAAACTTTTAAACTATGTCTCTTCTTAGAGAGACCCCCAAAGAACCAAGGAGTGAGTAACTCAAACTTCACTTAGTGGTGCAAGTGAAAATGAGGGACAAGGGTCCTATCTTTGCAAATCTGTCGTAACTAGACAATACGACAACCTTAGCCTCTTAATAACTCGGCAACTGGGTAATCCGATAGAAACAAAATCGACAAAACAAAACAAATTCTAAGTTAGAGACGATTAATAATAAGGGAAGACGATATGACATTTCCTTTAGTCACACGTCGCTAGTTTCTAGTCCTAAGTGGACTGAACTCTTCTCTTTAGAGTTTATTTAAGGGTTCACAAGTTTCAACTTTTATCTTAAAGTCAAACCAATTGACTAGTTGCTTTAACTCAAAGAAAATCCTCAAAATAATTTAGATTAATCCAATTTAATCTGTACAATTGAAACTTGCTAATCCTAGCATGCTAATTACTCTAAAATAAACAAAGTCTTCAAAAATAAGGCTAGACATGCTTAATTAATAAATAAATCCTACTTAATTAATCTAAACATGCATCCTAAAATTAAAGCCTAAAAATAAATAAATAAATAAATAAAGCAGAAATAATAAAATACTTACTCGGTTATAGACCTCCAAAGCTAGACTCCACTTCACTCCTAGGGTCTCCTCCTTGCACTCACAAAACTTTAAACTATGGGAACTCGCCGAAATCTGGCCACTGGGAAAATCGGGTTTTCTTACATTTCACTATTTCACATGTTCTAGTAAAATCTAACCTGTTCTAGTATGTTTTTAAACTTTAAAATGCTTAAATATTGGTTTTAATCAAAATGTTTTTCGGCGAAACTCGCTGGAAAACTCAAAAGAAATTCAGAACTTCATTTGTTTGTAACTCACTCATTTCTCAACCGTTTTAAGCGTTTTTTTGTATCAAATTAAAGCTTATAATGAGAACTTTAAATCCGCAAACTTTGATAATCATAGGTAAAACATACAACAAGTAATTAGTGACGAAATATTACTGTTCTGTTTGAGGTACCTTTCTGTCCAGCCTTGTTCGAGTAAATTCTGGACACTATACCTAGACATCTGTTATTGAGACTTAGTTCGTTGGATTCCTCATGAAAATCCCTTGAAGTAGGTGTACTTACTTGCCTATTTCGGACGTCAAATGAGATAGATACAGAAGTGGGAAGTTAAGAAAAGAAAACAAACAAAACAAACGAAAACAGACGTGCATGGACAATTCCTGCAAATTTTCACTATATGACCATATTACCCTAAAAGACTCATTCTAAAAAATGAAAAGTTCAATACCTGCTCCATTTTTTTTTCCTGTAAATTAAATTTTATGAAAGTTTTTCTTATATTTATATATACTATGCTTATACTTATGTTTTTATTTTATGCTTTTACTTCTGTATTTATATTATGCTTTAAGTTATGTGTGTGTATATATATATATATATATTATACTTGCACTTACATATTTTATGCTTCTACTTAAGTATTTGTATTTACGTACTTAAGTATACATACTCATTTTATGCTTATATTTTATATATACTATCACTACAAGGAAATACCCCATTAAATATCAGTGGAAAACTGATGTCTATTAGGTTTTCGACCGATAAGGGCAGACGTGATATCTAATGTACCATATTTTCGATATCAGTTTTGGGCCGATGTCTATAACAAATAAGACATCCGATTTGTTGAATATCCGATATCATTGATAAATAATATATATCGATTTTTCAAGTTTCTGCTATCTAAATTAACGGATTCCGATATGTAATATACTTTCAATATCATTATTTTTTCAAAAACTGACGTTAAAAGGTATATTAAATATCCATTTGGCTCTATTTTTTGATATTGTAAACTCATCAAAAGCTATATTTGGTAAGTTGTTACATCACTTTTCTTATTAAAGCGATATATAATATTTTTAACACATTGAATTTGTAACTAAAATCAATATATATGTACACATTAAATATCTGTTTGTTCGTTGTTTCTGATATTCCAAGTCTCTTAAACATCAGGTTTGAGTTACAATGTGATATAAAAATAACATTAGATATCGGTGTTATTTGTTATTTCAATATATATATATACCTGTATAAATATCAAATTTAATAGACATTAGATATCAGTGTTTAATTGATATTGTAAATGTTTTTTAATTTAAAAAAAAAACCAAAATAAAATGGGTTGTTAGACATCAATTTTTCCTGCCATGCAACATCCAGTTTGTGCAATTTAAATCCTTCCATAAATTTCATCCAACATTCTCATACATTTTCAACATCCAATTTCAACCCATATTCAAGTTAACAAAAATGAATGACAAATCCCTCTACAAGTTGGGATAACCTTAATCCATATATAACCCCCTAAGCAACTTCTAAAATTTGCACAAAAGATAAGACATGGTTGGTTCTAAATTATGCACACTAACTAGCTAGCTAGTTCTAAATTCTGCCTTTTCCTTTACAAAAGATTGGAATGGCAGCACTAATACCATATCCATAAAATGTACGTCAAGAAAGCATACCAACATGTCTAAAAATAATTCTCGGTGACATAGTCTCCCCATTCAACTCGGACTTCATCAATCTGGGCTTGGGTGTAACCAGTCCGCTTGTTCTTCGTCTTAGACCCCACTTAAAACATTAAAGACAAGTGCATGATCAGCCACCACAAGATATTGTGTAACCACTCCGAAATGTGAAAAGCCTTGTACGTGAAACATTACAAAATTTCAGAAATGTGACAGGTCAACATTGTGCAGTGTAGGCAGATTGTGTAGTTTCCATGAAAATCAAAAGGCTTGACCTTTTCACACAACAACAGACAATTACAACCAACTATGAACATAATACAAGGTTGGTCTAAATATAATCATATGCTGCACTTTCAAAGGTTACAAACCCGATTCCTTGATGCACTTTTTATCCTTGATCCTGAAAGAGCACATTTACAACAATCATAGGATACCAAGTCCAACCCAACAGTACTTAATTGCAAACATAAATGTGTGTGTTAGAGTACATGTGTTACTTGGTCGGTGTGTGCATTTGTATGGGCATTTGTATGGCCATACCACAGTCCATTAATCATAAACTCCTCACCCCTATAACATTGATTCTCCCCAATTTGAGAATATTACAGAAAAATATAACTCCCTAACAAGTCTCTACTAACGAGTTAATCTCAAAGTGAAATCGAGTTAATCTCATATGAACACCATAAATAAAAAAGGAATACCTTTTTGCATGTTGCTATGAGAAAACTGAAAAAAAAAAAAAAAATCAAACTCAGTAACCAAAATAAGAACTATTATGCTTTACCAATCTAAAGTTTTTTCTTTTACACTGTTTTACAACAGAGCATATTATTAAAGAATAACTAAATGGAGTAGCAGGGTAGTAAGAAACATAGTATTGAATCCCTTTACCCCCTTAACAGAAGCAAAACTTCCTAAGAAATTTGCTTCACCTAGTACACTGATGCAAAATGGGAAACGTTAGAAAAATAAAAAAGATTAATCATAACAAACTTTACACCTAGTAGATCAGAATATTGGTCCATCACATATACTATTCTCACATTATAGTTTTCATAAATTGTGTATCAATATACCAGACAGAGTACGTCATTAATAGAAGAGAACTGAATCACAGACAAACTAGCAGCCAGTGAATACTATTTAAAATTAAATGCTCTATTGTACACATAGCTGCTTCCTATATTTCTTTTTCTAGTTTGCAAGTTTCAGAGAATATAGGCATGAGAGAGGTTTGTTTTCTTAAAAAATGAAGAACCAACCTAATAACTTTTAATAATGATGGTTGAGCTGAGAACACATCTAATCATTTCCAGTGAGAGAGGGAGGCAAAGTCAGTTCGAATAACAACCCCAAAATCTGAGACACAAAATTGGAGCAAATTAACATCAAAATCACTAAATCAGAATATAACTTGAAAACTCTAACATAGAGCATAGAAATGTTCACAAAATGTCGAAACAGCACATATAGTTTCCGCCATGGTACTGGAACAAAAAGGGGAAAAAAAGACAATAAAAATTACCATTACAAAATATACTCTTGGTGATTAAAAAATCTGTTGAATAAATTGAACTTGGAAATACAATAAAGACAACTAACCATGTAATATTTCACAAAAGAACCACCATTTCAAAACTCCACCTTTGATAGAACTAAGGAAGTAGGAAATTCAGATCAATATTAAGAAATTCCCAACTTACTGAAGAGGAAGATCGAGACTAAATAAATCAACTTTATGATTTCAGTAAAAAGGAAATAGATTACAGACAAAAGCATATGGATTACTATTTTTTTTAAAATAAATGCATATGGATTCTTACTATTTTGTAATTCCTTTCATTAAACTGATGCATGCGCGCCCAAATAGTTATAGTAAGGCCAATAAAAGATATATAACATTAGAACAATGAACAGATTGCATATTTACTTGTGCACCCCATCCTAAGCCAACAAAAAATATGGCTGATGGTGGGAGTTTGGGATGACCAAAGCGAGGGTCAGGATATAAAGGAGAGTGGGTTGGTTCAAAAAAGAAGGATGAAAGAAATAGCTGGGGTATATTGTACATTTCACATATGTCCAGCAACAAGAGAGTTTTTTATATAGTAGTATAGATACCATCTTCATACCTGTTGCATAGGGAAATACACACACTTAAGGCGAGCATTAGCTTCAATAAGTGTTTTTGAATCTACACATATGAAGAATGACACCATTAACCTGGGAAATTAATAGTGACAATTTGAAAAAATCAATTGGATGTAGCAGGACATTAGACTATGTGAATCTTAACATGATTAGTCAATTAACGTAGGTGCTCTCAAACTGTAGATCAAACTTTAGGCTACTCCAAAGAAAGAGCCAAATATCTGCCAAGTTGGGATTGCGTAATTATTACAAAATCAAATTTCAAATTTCTTGTCAGCTTTATGCAACCATCTTTTGGATGCCTATAATACTTACAACTGTACTTTCCAAGAGTCATAAAAAACACTAATGGCTTTACATTGAGCTCTCTTTCTATGTTTTGGTTCACTGCATCAAGAACTCCCTATTTATGCTAGTAACAAGTGAAATTAGAACATCTCTTTGAAGTACTTAATTAGCAATAGAGAGTTCAAGAAACCACCAAAAAAGAATGTTGCAAAAATTTCACTCCTAGTGAGAAATAGCAGTGAGGAAATTAATTATACAGTGCTTGCTAATATATGATGGCCATAAACTATAGATACATTATATAAAATATGAGACCAAAATTCTGGATTTTCTTGATGCATACTTCTAAGAAGGCAGCTGACGAAAGTCCACCCTACTGAATTGTATTTTAAGAACCTATGAAGCATGCAATTCAACTACAATCCATAACCATGTTAATGACCTGCCATCTTGAGATTGCTTATTAATTCACTAACTGTGAGACCCCGTATTTTTCAAAGATTTATTTTAACTAGTTTGAGCAATTATTTTAAGGATTTTGGAAATTTATTTGGAATTTAAATAGGTTTTGATTTAATTTTAATTTTTGTTTTAAATTGGGCTTGACCCGAAAGTTGACTTTTAAAATAAATGGGCTTTTGATTTTGACTTTTGGTCCGTTGGATAGGTTTCGAGCCCACGATTTCATAGACACGTAGCACGCATCGATCGGAGTTACGGTTTGAAAGATACGGACATGTGAAGTGAGTGGCAAACTTGTAATTTTTGTGAAAGGGGGTTTTAAATACCCAAAAATCAGATTTCCACTCTCTCTCCTCTCTCCCCGATCCTCTCCCTCTCCCGCGTGTCTCTCTCTCTCATTCTCGCCGCCACTGCCACCGGCGCATGTGGGCGCGTCCAGCGGCGACTGGGGTCGGACTTTGGCTCCCTCCTCCTTCCCCTGGCCTCCCCTTGCTCCGGCGACCACCCTCGACGGAGAAATGACGCGAGACAGAGAAGATGTCCTCGCCGACGATCGCTAGTTTTCTGGCCAAATCGCAGCGTCGGACCACCTAGGTTCTCTTCCCCAGGCCCCGGCGAGTTCAGCCATGTCCTCCCCTAGCTCCGATGACCCCTCACGGCAGCAGATCGAGAAATTTCAGGTCGGCGGCTTCTCTGGCCAGTTCGATCTTTTACGGCGATATTTGGCCCTCGATCCAGTTACGAGAAATGATCCTCTAGGTATGGGCTTTCTTTCCCCCTTGTTCTTGCGTGTCAATTTTGAGAATCTGGAGATTTGAAATTTTAGGGCTTGTACCCATTTCGGGTTTACCTTGAATTGAGCATATTTGAATGATTTCTGAGTTATCTTTCGTCCAATTGAAGTGCCAAGGTTGATTGGGGTTGATTTTTAGTTGAAAAACAAATTTTTTTAGGATCTATCGCCGCTGCCATCACTGCCTCCGCCACTTGTGGCGGCGGGTCAGTGGTTGTTTGTCTCATTTTTCCCCAAATTGAACTTCTAGGAGACCCTCGGAGGTTGTTTGGTGAGTTCTGTGAAATTTTCACGTTGTTTAAGGCCGGGCAGCCACCGTGTGTGGTGGCGGCCTTCCGTTTTGGATGTTAAACGACCAGTTGTGAATTCTGTTTATATTTAAGTTGGTTGTCTGGTCTTAACAGGTACACGGGCTCGGGAATCCCATTCCCGATGCCGTTATGCTGCCAGATTTGGTATCCGAGCAATGACACCATGAAGGGTATTTTGGTCTTTTACGTAGTTGAACTGTGAGTGAAACTTATCAGTTTTTAATGTAGAGTACTGTTAATGAATTGTCTGTTTTGTGTGTTTTCTGCCTTTGTTAGAGATGACTAGGTGTAGGCTTTGAATCATGAGAATGAATTAATTAGGAATTATCCCGAGAATAAATGCTGAATTAGAGAAGAAATGCTTATTGTCGATGATTAATGAATAATGATTAGGCAATTATCTTACAGAATAATCAAGTTACTTATTGAGAATGTTTTAGTATGTTTTGAGTGACAGACAAGTGATGGGTCGTGAGTATGAATCAACTTCGGAAAAGATTCGGTGTATTTCGGACAAAACAGTAAGGGTTGATAATGTTGCCTATGTAGATGTGAGTCTGAAAAGAAATACAAGAGGCGTTATATTGTGAAACAAGGATAGTTATGAGATGGTTTGGGAATGTTGTGATTGAGGTTGAGCGGAAATACCTGCCTGGCCGTGCATCGATTCGCTCTGTACGGGAAGTGACGAGCCTAGTTACCTGCCTGCTCGTGCATTGATACGCTCTGCACGAGAAGTGGCGAGCATCCTGCCTGCTCGTGCATTGATACGCTCTGCACGAGAAATGGCGAGCATTCCTGTCTGCCCGTGTATCGATTTGCTCTGCACGGGAAGTGGCGAGCATACCTGCATGCCGGTGCATTGATTCGCTCTGCATGGGAAGTGGCGAGCATACCTGCCTGCCCGTGCATTGATTCGCTCTGCATGGGAAGTGGCGAGCTTACCTGCCTGCTCGTGCCTATGCACGGGATGTGGCGAGCTTAGTTACTTCAGTATATGACCGACAGTTCTTCGGGTACTAGTGTGGCGTGAAGTTTCAGAGGTGGAGTATGTTGGGAGTAATTATTGTTCTTCAGAGGTGGAGTTATAGTTTTGAGATGATTAATAATGGATTGAGAAAAGGTTTTAAAGCTGGAGGATTTCAAAGAGCAATGTGAATGAAACTAGTTAGATGTTCATTTGTATTGTGTGTATGTATTGCATTTGTTTGCTAGGATTTGGTTAAGTTTAGGCTTGAATCTTGAGGATGAGAATGTTGATGATTTGTCATAAGATTATGGAATATGATGAGTGGATTGGATTATCGTGAATCAGTTGGAGATATGGTATAGGCATATAATTATGTTTGAGGTTATTAATTAGAATGTGAATGATTGAGGTTGAGGTTAATAGTTGATGATTAAGCAATTGATTGTCAAGAGTATTATTTTTATTATTGGTGGAAATTTTTATGTGATTGAGTAAATATCAATTGTTATTATGGATTATTTATTGAGTAAGGAAATTGAGGATATTATTGAGTGAGCTCTAGTGAGCTTACCGGGTTGTTTGTTTGAATAACCTGGTACACCATGGTTGTGGTGTAGGGTTTGTGTTTTGCAGGTTAAGTAGGCTGAGGAGGCAGTGAGGAGAAGTCAAGGCAGTGGGACTCAACGAGATTTATTTAATTGTTTTATACAACGTTTTCGTTTAAATGTTTTTGGTAAAATTGTTTTTAGTTATATTTATGTGCATGGCTCAAAGAAAATAGAAAACAGATTTAAAAGGTTGATGTTTCAGTGTATTTTTGGGCCCGAGGATCGGGGCGTTACACTAACGCACACAACAGGGTAAGTTTAAGCAATTTCAATGCAAACTCATTACCTAGATACCAAGAATCAATTTGATGTGAAGGTGAACCCTTATAATTAATTCGGACAGAATGATGTTAAATAAATTAAGATTTCTATTTTCTTTTAAAAAGATGTAAACCAGTACATCCTCAGCCAAAAAAAGATGTATTATATACACAAAGTGCATAAAATTCCCATACATTTCTGCTTTACCTATCTAAAAAGATCAGTACAATAACTGCAGTGAGAGAGAGAGAGAGAGAGAGAGAGAGAGAGAGAGGGAGGGAGTGAGGGAGGGAGGGAGGGAGGGAGATGGAATTACTTGCAGAGGCACAGTTGCAGACAGTCCTTGTAATTTTACTAAAAATATTGTTATAATGGAGTTGAAGAGTTCTATATCTTTCCAAGGATATTTTACATACGAGTAATGCTTGAGACACTAAAAACAAATCCCAAATAATGTGGAAGTGGTACGTTCTTGTTCATATTTGGGCCTACTTTGAACCTCATTTATTTCTTACAAGCATAATAGTGTCATTTTATTTATCACATCATTTGGTGACTAGTATTATTGTTTACATTTTAATTAAATGCAAAATATTCATGTGAATCTTTACCTATCTTTTGGACAGAAACATTGTGTAATAGTATGAGTGCGAAATAAAAAGAAAGAGAGCTGCTTTCAGTCCGTTACTCACCTTTACAAAGAGGGTACTAGGAGCCAATATAGAATGAGCATCTACACCATTGAGATATGCTTTCACCTCAGGTACGCCAGAGCCTGCTGCTGCAGGGGCAATGTAGGCGCAAAGAGCAGCAGCAGCAGCAGCCAAGACCATGTTATAACAAGCGAATGCTGCAAATGCCAGGTAATACCTGTACTGGAGTTAACATAACATCATTGTTACTCAAAAATATATTAAAGTATGGGAATATCACAAGAATAAAAGTTGTCTCTGGAACGCATAGCAATTAGTAGGTTACTAGGACAATGATTACATCTTCGAAATTTTTACATGTAAATGGTAAAAAATTCAAGACATATTTTTTCAGGTGAAAATATATAAGAAAAACTTTAGCATTTATTTAACACAACTTGAGTTCAAATGTCTTGCAAGAGCTTATACAGTTTCCCTTTTTTCTCATCATGATTTTATCCTGCACTCCTAAACAAGGCCCCGTCCCTGACCAAGCCTAGTCATGCACTAAGATGAAATAGCATTGTAAAATTTACCAAGCTATTTTCGCTTTTCAGTAATGAGATTCTGAACAGGTTCTACTACATTACCAGTCCAGTATCTATAAGGCAAGCAATCAATACAAGATATAAAACAATAAACATAAAATATGCATTTCAACTGCAAAAAAATTGAATATTTATGTCATGGTTATGTCAAATATTTAAACTTAAAGCTTGAAAGTAGAGGATTAAATTTCACAGAACATAATCATTAGTTTATCTCATGCAACAAAATCTAAAGATATACGCACCCGAAACAATATAAATAGAATCTTTTAAGAAAGGGAGGGGGCAAAGGTTTTATTGCATTGAAACTCAGAGGGGTACTAAGGCAGTAACAGCTAGGCTTACTTTTCCTGACGCATAAGCTTGTTGGTAAGCAAAAATTTGAAACCAGCAATATTCTTGACAACCATGTTATTGAAAAAGCCAACTAACCCAGTGCTTAACCCAATAAGGAGGGCAAGTGTCCATTTGAGGGAAACATACTGAAATATCTCAAAATTCGTTCTAGACCTCCAGTCCTGCTTGAAAAGATCATTCTCAATAATCCTACAAGAAAGAAAAGATAAACCAGTGAGGTAGCATATAAAAATTGTTAATAATTATGTTTTAAAACAAAAGCCACAATGATATAATCCACGAACAAGCCATACTGCAATTCAATGAGGTATAACTTGATATTTATACCATTATGGCTTGAAAGAAAATAATTAGCTATCATCTCTTCTTCAATCTCAGTAGTACACTTCACTTAAACTGAGCAAACACGTTAGGATGTTTCAAATTCAGGCTCCTTAGTGTCACGGCCCGCTATCTCAAGTCCGAGGCCCACTTGCGTAGGGCCTAACCCATTGTACTTGTTTAATTCTGGAACCTTCTAGATGTGTCTAGATTCATTGTATGGGGGTAGGTAGGATATTTTTTCCTTATTGTACTCTGAACTGTTAGATCAATCCGATCTTAACCGTCCAATAGGGGTAGGTAGAAGTAAGGAATTGTATATAAAGGGGGAGGCCTCATTTGGCCAAACCATCTTGAAAATACAAACATATTCTCCCCATATCTCTCTCTTGCGTTCTTAAGTATTCCTAAGTGTTCATCTCTTGTTCTTGCATATCTGTGCTGTTTGATCTACTTTGGCAAGTGATTGGCTGACTTAGCTTGTTCGAGGAGGCGACCAAGTCTAAGGCCGCATGGGTAGAGGACTCTGAAATAGTCATCCCGTGACAGTTGGTATCAGAGCAGGATTGAGATGGCGGATCAGTTGGTGACCAGCGTGGTGGACACGACGAACATCACCATGGAGCGGGGTGGTGAAAAGTCCAAGAGAGGCAAGTCAAAGGATATGGTCGGTGCGATGGAGGGACGACTTTCAAGGATGGAGAAGGCCATGGCCGATTTTGAGATTCGGCTTGAGGAAGATGTTCCTGAGATGGAGACCCTTAAGGCAATGGCGGAAGATCTTAAGGGAGAGTTCCAAGAAGCACTCACCTCTCTCGCAGACACAATCCGGCTGGAAGTCAAGGAGCAGCTTGACCAGTACCTTGCTGAGCTCACCACAGTTCGTGAGGAGATGGACGACATGAAGGGAGATTGGGCCTTATGTAAGAAGGCAGCGCTCAACAGTTCACATGAGCCTAGAGAGCCAAAGATGGATGCTTTCAAGCCCACTTCCTTCAATGGGAAGAGGGAAACTAAGGAGCTAGATACCTTCTTATGGAACATGGAGAGGTATTTCAAGTATTTGAGAATGGATGAAGATGAATCAAAGATCTCAACGGCAACCTTGTTCCTCACTGACAATGCACTCATGTGGTGGCGTAGAAGGAGTATGGAAATAGAGCAAGGTATATTTACTCTCACTACATGGACTGAGTTTAAGGCTGACATTAAGCTACATTTCTACTCTGAGAATGCTAGGTTTGAAGCAAAACAGAAGCTCAGGTGGCTGAGGCAGACGGGATCCATTAAAGACTATGTGGTTGAGTTCACCAATCTGCTTTTCGAAATCTCCACTATGAATGAGGAAGACAAACTTGTGTATTTTATAGATGGGTTTCAACCTTGGGCTCAAACGGAATTACAGCGAAGGAATGTCCAAACCTTTTCAACAGCTATCACTGCAGTTGAGTCCCTCATAGAGTACAAGAGAGCTGATAAGGGTGAAACCAAGTCCAAATGACCAAAAGGTAGTGGTAGTGGCAAAGGTGGGGCAGACAACAAGCCCAAAGAAAATACACAAGAGCAAATCCGAGCAAATTCGAACAAATTCGAGCCTAACAAGTCCGCTTGGTGGAACAAAGGTGATCCAAGGAGGAGAGAGAGATCTAGCCCATTAGCATGCTATTTTTGCGATGGACCTCATATAATGTGTGACTGCCCAAAGAAGAAAGCTTTGAATGCTATGATTCGGGGGGAAGAATCCGAGGAAGAGAAAGAAGAACAGATGGGTGCTCTTCAAAAATTTGCAGTTGTGCAAGCCCAACTTGCTCAGTCCAAAACCCAAGCCAGGGGTGTGATGTATGTCGATGCCATGGTGGAAGGCAAGGCAACCCGTGCACTGGTGGATACGGGAGCATCTCACAACTTCATGGCTGTGACGGAAGCAAAGAAACTTGGACTTCAGGTTTCCAAAGTAGGCGGCAATGTCAAGGCAGTGAACTATGCTGTAAAGCCAATTGTGGGGGTAGCTCGTGGTGTGAAGCTACAAATTGGCGCATGGAGTGGATCGACGGATTTCTCTGTGTTCCCCATGGATGACCATGGCATCGTGCTCGGGATGGAGTTTATGGACAAGGTAAAAGCTTTTCCCATTCCACACTACAATTCCATATGTATAGCGCAGGATGGGACGCTACCTTGCTTTGTGCCAGTAGAGAAGCATACCAGGCCCGAGACAAAATTCTTGTCAGCAATGCAATTTACAAGGTCATGGAAGAAGGGCGAGACGACTTTCCTAGCAACCTTGAAAGAAGATAGTGATGGAGATATTCCGCGAAGCCCGCCTCGTGGAGTGGAGGAAGTATTGAGCAAGTATGCAGATGTGATGCCCAAAGACCTACCAAGCAAGCTACCACCTAGGAGAGAGGTGGACCATGCGATTGAGTTGGAGCCTGGTGCTAAACCACCTGCTAGAGCACCCTACCGCATGGCTCCTCCAGAATTGGAGGAATTGAAGAAGCAGTTGAAGCAACTACTAGATGCTGGGTACATTCAACCATCCAAAGCTCCTTACGGCGCCCTAGTCCTGTTCCAGAAAAAGAAGGATGGCTCTCTGCGGATGTGCATTGACTATCGGGCGTTGAACAAAGTGACAATAAAGAACAAGTATCCCATTCCTTTGATTGCAGACTTGTTTGACCAACTAGGAGGAGCAAAATACTTCACCAAACTGGACCTTCGCTCGGGGTATTACCAAGTGAGGATCGCTCCGGGTGACGAGCCCAAAACCACCTGTGTGACATGGTATGGGTCTTTTGAATTTCTAGTCATGCCATTCGGACTCACCAATGCTCCTGCCATTTTCTGCACACTAATGAACAAGGTATTCCATCCCTATTTGGATAAATTTGTTGTAGTTTACATTGACGATATTGTGGTGTATAGTAACTCCCTAGAAGAACACATGGAACATCTGCGGATTGTGTTCCAAGTCCTTCTAGAGAATGAACTTTATGTGAAGAAGGAGAAGTGCTCATTTGCTCTAGAGGAAGTGGATTTCTTGGGGCATAGAATCAAAGGGGGTGAACTGATGATGGATGTAGGTAAGGTGAAGGCTATACAAGAGTGGGAGCCACCAAACAAAGTTACAACCCTCCAGTCATTCCTCGGGTTGGTCAACTACTATCGACACTTTATTAAAGGTTACTCAGCTAGAGCATCACCCTTGACGGACTTGTTGAAGAAAAACAAGGCATGGTCGTGGACCCAGGAGTGCCAGCATGCTTTTGAGGAGCTAAAGAAAGCCATTATGGAAGAACCGGTTCTGAAGCTCCCCGATCCCACAAAAGTCTATGAGGTACACACTGATGCTTCTGAGTTTGCTATTGGTGGTGTACTTATGCAGGATGGGCATCCGATAGCCTTTAAGAGCCGCAAGCTTAACTATGCCGAAAGGAGATACACTGTCCAAGAAAAGGAGATGACCGCAGTGGTCCATTGCTTACGAGTATGGAGACATTACTTGCTTGGTTCTCATTTCGTGGTAAAAACAGATAATATAGCCACTAGCTACTTCCTGTCACAGAAGAAGCTTTCTCCTAAGCAGGCAAGGTGGCAAGACTTTCTGGCAGAGTTTGACTACAAGTTGGAATACAAGCAGAGGAGTTCCAACCTTGTGGCAGACGCACTAAGCAAGAAAGCTGAGTTTGCTTCGTTAGCCGTACCCCAAAGTTCCCTTCTAGAACGAGTGAAGGAGGCATTACTACATGATCCTCAGACCAAGAGTTTGGTGGCCCTTGTCAAAGATGGGAAGACAAGACGGTTTTGGCTTCAAGAGGACTTGTTGTATACCACCGGAAGTCGGCTTTATATCCTAGAATGGGGCGGACTAAGACGTGAGTTGTTGAAGGAGTGTCATGAATCCAAATGGGAGGACATCCAAGCACCCATAGAATGTTGGCCTTGTTGGGTGATACCTACTATTGGCCACAAATGAGGCATGATGTAGACGCATATGTACGGACATATCTTATTTGCCAACATGATAAGGTGGAGCAAAAGCAACCTGGGGGGTTACTAGAGCTACTCCCGGTCCCCTCTCGACCTTGGGAAAGCATATCTATGGATTTTATTACATGCTTACCAAAGTCCGAAGGGTGTGGTTCTATCCTAGTGGTGGTCGACCGGTTCACTAAATATGCCACTTTTATTCCCGCATCACCAGATTGTAAAGCAGATGAGGCGCGCGCAGCATGCTTGTTTCTTAAACATGTGGTGAAGTATTGGGGAGTTCCAAAAAGCATCATCAGTGATCGGGACCCACGATTCACGGGGAAATTTTGGATGGAGCTCTTTAAACTTCTGGCCACAGAGTTGAACTTCTCCATTAGTTTTCATCCACAGACAGATGGGCAGACAGAAAGGATGAATGCACTGTTGGAGTTGTATTTGAGGCATTATGTGTGCGGCAATCAAAAGGATTGGGCCAAACTACTTGACATCGCCCAATTCTCATACAATTTGCAACAATCGGAGTCCACGGGAGCAAGCCCATTTCAGTTAGCCACTGGGCAACAACCATTAACCCCAAGCACACTTGCAACTGACTATACAGGGAGTAGCCCGGGCGCATTCAAGACTGTTAAGAAGTGGCGAATACAAAATGATTTAGCACGTGCACACTTGGTGAAGGCATCTAAGAAAATGAAGAAATGGGCAGATAAGAAGCGGCGCCATGTGGAGTTCCAAGTGGGAGACAAGGTCTTTGTAAAACTCAATCCTAGCCAGCACAAGTCCACAAGAGCATTACACAAAGGGCTGTTGCGGAGATACGAAGGGCCTTTTCCAATCCTCAAGAGAGTGGGCAAAGCTTCATACCATGTGGAACTCCCTCCCAAGAAGAAGATCCACCCTGTTTTTCATGTGAGCACATTGAAACCATTTCATGCAGATGTTGAAGAACCTAGTAGAGGGGAATTGAAGCGTGCACCACCCAACGTAGTCACTTCCTTTGAAAAACAGGTAGAGTGTATCCAGGCTAAGCGGGAGGTCCGGCGTAGTGGTATCCCGCGATACACTGAGTACTTCGTCAAATGGAAGGGGTTGCCTGTGTCCGAAGCCAGTTGGGAGAGTGAAGAGTCCTTGTGGCAGTTCAAGGACTACATCGCCATATTTGAGGATGAAGAAGCGACGAGGACGTCGCTTGATTAGGTGGGGGAGAATGTCACGGTCCGCTATCTCAAGTCCGAGGCCCACTTGCGTAGGGCCCAACCCATTGTACTTGTTTAATTCTGGAACCTTCTAGACGTGTCCAGATTCATTGTATGGGGGTAGGTAGGATATTTTTTCCTTACTGTACTCTGAACCGTTAGATCAATCCGATCTTAACCGTCCAATAGGGGTAGGTAGAAGTAAGGAATTGTATATAAAGGGGGAGGCCTCATTTGGCCAAACCATCTTGGAAATACAAACATATTCTCCCCATATCTCTCTCTTGAGTTCTTAAGTATTCCTAAGTGTTCATCTCTTGTTCTTGCATATCTGTGCTGTTTGATCTACTTTGGCAGGTGATTGGCTGACTTAGCTTGTTCGAGGAGGCGACCAAGTCTAAGGCCGCACGGGTAGAGGACTCTGAAATAGTCATCCCGTGACATTAGGCCTTGTCAATGTGACTTTTGGCTTCATCTGAATGACAGAAACAACATCAACGTTGGCGATGTTGAACTGCAAAACAAATCAAAGAAAAGTAGTGTCAGCAGTGAGACCCACGCACGAAGGCAGAAACATAAATAGAAAGCAAGTGAAGGATATAAATTTGTGGAGGTAAAACCTTGATCTTCGGTCTCAGATGCAAGCAGAGGCGACTGCGAATGCGAGAGACAATTAAGAGTGAGGAGCTGCCTTCTCATCTAGGGTTTTGAATGAACAAAGTGGGACCCAAGATCGCCAACCCAACAACTCACAGCAAGCCCGACCTCCGACCCATGTGCTTGATGGTCTGTGACTCCAGCGTCACCATTTCCTCAACCTCGAAGGCCTAAGAAAATCCCTAATTGGTCCACTTACTTTCATCTTTTCCCAAGTTGGTCCATGTCACACCCTGAACCCTGGGTATGCGACAGAAGCACCTTTCTTGGATATCCTGAGGGATTGATGCCAATTGACTGACGTTAATCTCCCAAGATACTCAAGAAATGTTGAGCCTTTTTAATTTAAAACTGGGTTGGATTAGAGTACTCATTATACAACATGAATTTTTAAGAAAATAATAAGATCAAAATAAATACATAAATATAAATTAACCAATCTGCTAGGGTGGAATAGTTAAATCAACACCCCAGAAAATGAAATTACCAAAGTATAAGAATAACTCACATAAGTTTACAAAATGATTAAAAGAAAATTTCATTGTTCAGAATAGGTTCCCAATGGAAAACATCCATGGGAAACTAAGAATTGCTGCAAAACAAATGACATGAATTGTCACGCCCCAATCCGTAATTAAGAACTAATTACGGATTAAGGTGTGAATCACACTCTAATTATAGAATTAACTTCTATAACTAGAATATGACTGAGAATAATAAAATAAAAGAAGAAACTGTATACTATTAACATACTATACTGAATTCAAGCTTAGTTTACAATATACAACTTGTCTCAGTAACTTAAGTTTAACAAAATTTCCAAAATAAAACAAAACAAAACTTCAAAGTCTGTTCACACTTATTCACACAAACTTCTTTTAAGGGTTCTGATCTTCTGTATTTGAACCTGCAAAGTTTATAAGTGGATGAGCTCTAATCATTGGCTTAGTAGAGACATTTCAGCTTAACATGCAAAATTAATTATATGAAATCTCAATGAATCATACAACATGGAGCAGATAATATATATTTGATAATATTATAGATGCATGAATGTTATGCTGCACTTTCTTAATAATCCCTTTAAAAAAATAAATTACAATTCATCTTAACTTCGGTCTCTGCCGAAGGTCCCAATGCGTTTTAGGGAGGTTAGATCGTTTTATCAATCTCTGCTGAAGGGGTTTCACTCCCCGCGCACTCTATAAATTTAAATTTAACTCCCAACCCCTTCTCACCACCAAAATCTTCATTTCTCAATGAATCATGTTTCACGTTCAAATAAATGTCACATTAAAATAAATGCACACAATTATATAATAATTAACTAATTCATATCATGTTCAAGTAATTCAAATAATTCATATAAATCACATATTAGCACACATATTGCATTTTTCAACAAACATTCAAAAAAAATCAAATTTTGTTGCTTAAGGTTCCCTAGATCCCCCTACCTCGATAACGAGATTAATCCGCGTTAAAAATAGCCTCGTGTTTTCAGGTTGTTTTCCGAACCTAATCCCATACAAGAAAATCACAATTAATTACGGAATAAAAATCGCTCACTCTCTAATTCTAGTGTGTGTAGTGAAAACACTAAGTTAGGTGTCTCGGATCGCAAAATGGAGTCCATCATCGGACTCGGAAGCAAAAATGCAGTGGGGAGAGACTTTCTCCGATCATCGGAGCCACTGCACGCGCCGGTGGTGCGAGTGGTGGTCTGGCGGCACTGTTCATTATCTTCAACCTTTAGCCAGTTTTTTGCTTTTTTTTTTTTTTTTTTTTTCAACTTTGGCTCGCTTTTTACCCTATCAAATCAACTCCAATTGAGCAAACTTATACTCGTTTTAAAGCTCTACAACTCTACTTTACAACCATCTAAAGAACACTCAAAATGGATCTTTAAAACTCAAGATATAAGGCCTCAAATTAGGGTACTCGAGCACTGTGAAAAATTGCAGAAATTTGGCAAATTTTCCAAAATTCAACCAAACTCATTTCTCTTTAATTCCAACCACTCAAAATGGTTCCTAAATCTAAGAAATGACAAATTATAACTTAAACTTCAACCAAAATCAAGGAAACACAATCAAATGAAATAAAATTCAAAAACTTTAAAACTGAAAAATTTGCTCTCTACACCCCAACCCGAAAATCCTTCATTTCTCCTTCAACTTCTTTGGTCTTTATGCTCCAATAAACAACTCCAACAACTATGTAAACTTCACCAAAACAGACTTCACAACTTAAAATCGAAATCCAAGAAAACATATGTTTTTTTTTATAAATAAATTTTACCTTCTTTCCTCTCCCTTCTTTCTCTGTCTCTCTCTATCTCTTTCTCAGGTTCTCTTCTCTTCTTTCTCTCTCTCCTTTTTCCTTTCTTTCTTTCCTTTGGTTTTCTTTTCTCTTGGGTTCTCTTCGTTTTTTCCTACTGGGTTTGTCTTACAAACTCAACTTAAAACAAACACACACACACACCACCGCCACACTCATAAGCACACACCACTGCTACTACCTAAAACACACACACACACACACACACACACACACACACACACACACACTTCACACACAAAACACAGCCACTGCTAGCCACCTCCAAATTAGCCAATTAAACAAAATTTAAAAACATAAAGAAAAAAAAAACGGAACAGTGTAGAAGCTACTGTACTTTTACACGTTAATTACATTTTTTTTATAATTATAAAAATAATGAAACAAATATAATTAAAATTAATTTTCACAAAATTAGAACCAAGTTATTACAATCTAACCTCCTTAAAAGAAATTTTGTCCTCGAATTTGGCACTTACCGAAAAGTTAAGAAAAAATCTCAGGATACTTCTAACGTACTTCAGCTTCTACTTCCCACGTCATTTCCTCAATATTCTAATTTCTCCATAGTACCTTGACTAATGGAATTGTCTTTGTACGAAGAACTTGTTCTTTACGATCTAAAATCTGAACAGGTCTAGTCTCGAATGATAATTGTTCGTTCAATTCAAGTTCTCTCCAATCAAGTACATGTGTAGGATTTGCCTCATACTTCAGTAACATCGAGACATGGAAAACATTGTAAATCCCTGAAAGTTGAGGTGGTAATGCTAACATGTACACCACTTCTCCAATTCACTCTAAGATTTCAAAAGGACCAATAAACCTTGGAGCTAACTATCCTGACTTTCCAAATCTTTTGACTCCTCTCCATGGAGAAACCTTTAGAAAAACATGATCACCAACATAAAACTTTAACGGTCTTCTTTTGCGGTCCGCATAATTCTTTTGTCGACTTTGAGCTGTAAGTAAACGTTGTTTGATGAGCTTTATCTTTTTCGTTGTTTCTTGTACTAACTTAGGTCTAATTAATATTGCATCACCGGCTTCGATCCAACATAAAGGTGATCGACATGGTCGTCCATAAAGTGTTTCAAATGGTGCCATTCCAATACTTGACTGAAAACTATTGTTATAAGCAAATTTGGCTAAAGGTAGATGATCTTCCCAACTTCCTTAAAAATCCAAAACACAAGATCTTAACATGTCCTCCAAAATCTAAATAGTTCTCTCAGATTGTCCATTGGTTTGAGGGTGAAAAACACTACTAAGAGTCAATTGTGTTCCTAATGCTCGTTGTAAACTTTCCCAAAATTTAGATGTAAACTTTGGATCCCTATCATACATAATTGAAATAGGAATTCTATGCAATCTTATAATTTACTTTACATATAATCTTCCGAGCATTTATGTAGTGTTAGTCGTTTTCACAGGTAGAAAATATGCAAATTTAATTAATCTATCAACAATAACCCAAACTTCATCCTTACCGTGTACTATACGAGGTAGTCTCGTTACAAAGTCCATTGTGATGTGATCCCATTTCCATTCAGCTACAGGTAACGGTTGAAGTGGTCCTGCCGGTTTTTGATGTTCTGCCTTGACTTGTTGACAAGTGAGACACTGACAGAAAAGTTGCTACATCTTTCTTCTTCCATTCCCCCAAAATTGACGGCGTAGATCTCGATACATTTTCGTACGACCCGGATGAATTGTAAACTATTACAAGGATCTTGATGTAGACTTACCACAACCTTGACAGCAAATTTTGAAGTTGTAGTTCGTGAAATAGACCTTTACTAAGAATTACCTTAACTTGATCCGAAGTTATCAAATATTGAAAAAATCTCAAGAAAGTGGTAACTCTGGATCAAGAATGTGGTAAGGTGCGTGACCAGTTTTGGGTTACCACATATTGAAACAACTCTAAAAAATGTTGGAACTTCAAGAATGTGGTAATTAAGTTACCAAATCATGACCAAGAGTTACCATTTTATAAAGAGAAAATCAAGTTTGTTGTAATTGTGATCAAGCTTGTGGTGGATTACCACATTCTTGATGCAGAGTTACCACTTTCTTGACTGACAGATCAAGAAAGTGGTAACTTGTGTTTTAGGCATTTACGAAGTCACCACATATTGAAACAACTCTCAAGAAAGTGGTAATTCTGGATGAAGAATGTGGTAAGTTACCAAATCTTGACAAAGAGTTACCATTTTATGAAGAGAAAATCAAGTTTATTGTAATTGGGATCAAGCTTGTGGTGGATTACCACATTCTTGATGCGGAGTTATCACTTTCTTGACTGACATATCAAGAAAGTGATAACTTGTGTTTTAGACATTTACGAAGTTACCACATATTGAAACAACTCTCAAGAAAGTGGTAACTCCGAATAAAAAATGTGGTAAGTTACCAAATCTTGATCAAATGTTACCATTTTATGAAGATGGAATCAAATTTGTAGTAATTGGGATCAAGCTTGTGGTGGGTTACCACATTCTTGATGCGTAGTTACCACTTTCTTGACTGATAAATCAAGAAAATGGTAACTTGTGTTTTAGGCATTTATAAAGTTACCACATATTGAAACAACTCTCAAGAAAGTGGTAACTCCGAATCAAGACTGTGGTAAGTTATCAAATCTTGATCAAGAGTTACCATTTTATGGAAATGGAATCAATTTTGTTGTAAGCGAGATCAAGCTTGTGGTGGGTTACCATTGTCTTGTAGTAATTGGGATCAAGCTTGTGGTGGGTTATCACATTCTTGATGCGTAGCTACGACTTTCTTGACTGATAGATTAAGAAAATGGTAACTTGTGTTTTAGGCATTTATAAAGTTACCACATATTGAAACATCTCTCAAGAAAGTGGTAACTCCGGATCAAGAATGTGGTAAGTTACCAAATCTTGATCAAGAGTTACCATTTTATGAAGATGGAATCAATTTTGTTGTAAGCAGGATCAAGCTTGTGGTGGTTTACCACATTCTTGATGCATAGTTACGACTTTCTCGACTGACAGATCAAGAGAGTGGTAACTTGTGTTTTAGGCATTTATGAAGTTTCCACATATTGAAACAACTCTCAAGAAATTGGTAACTTCAGATCAAGAATGTGGTAAGTTACCAAATCTTGATGAACAGTTATCATTTTATGATGATGAAATTAAGGTTGTTGTAATTGGGATCAAACTTGTGGTCGTTGGTTACCACATTCTTGATGTGTAGTTACCACTTTCTTGACTGAAAGATCAAGAAAGTGGTAACTTGTGTTTTAGGCATTTACGAAGTTACCACATATTGAAACAACTCTCAAGAAAGTGGCAACTCCGGATCAAGAATGTGGTAAGTTACCAAATCTTGATCAAGAGTTACCATTTTATGAAGATAAAATTAAGTTTGTTGTAATTGGCAGAAAAACATGGCAAGTCTGGGAAATAAACCAATTTAGATATTACCATAAACTTGATCCTGGGTTACCACATCTTGAATGGACATTCAAGTAAGTGCTAACTCCAGATCAAGAATGTTGTGAGTTACCAAATCTTGAAATGACGTTACTATTTTATGAAGAGAGACTCAAGTTTGTAGTAATTGATTACAATAATCTTCATGCAGACTTACCGCCAACTTGACTAATATATGAAGAATTCGATTGAAACATGGATATTTTTTTTTTTAGTTTGTTAGTTTTGCAAAATGTAATTTTTGATTACATGCCAAACCTAATTAGCATACGGTAGCTTATGTTTGTGGATAAATTCATATGGATTCAACGGCCAATCACAGACCAACACGTGGCACATCGGGTCCCATTTTATTTTCTGACTTTTCAACGGTCAACTTGGGCAAACCTAACTTTCCCTGTTACCAAGCCAGCTCAGCACTACAAATATTGTACATTTCAGATCAGCTCTTACCTCCAAGTTTCCCTGATCCGATCCGAACCAATATCAAGATCCATCAAGAACTCGAGAAATCATCTCTCTCCAGGTATCTTTGGTTTGACTCAGATCAGAAGATCATCTATTCACCAATTATAGCTGGTTTACACTTAAAAGGATCACTACATCATTACCTGACCGGTTCAGACCAGCTCTTCCACGGTTGATCCGATCACTTGTAGGCTTCACATCAACATGTGAAGAGACGTTTGTTCGGCTCAGCTCGGCTCGGCTTAGATTCCCATCCTCATTCTAGAAGATCAAGTAGTGGAGATGAACCGCCATACTCAAGTGCATTTTACATGACCTTCTGACAGACTTGACATTCCAGCTCCAAACTTTGACTATTAGGGCATCCCACTTGATCAAGCCAAGCTTGCATTCAATGCAGCATTGAATGCAAAGGCACTTGCTAGATGTGCATGCTATTGTTCCTAACTGGAGACGTGACATCTCCTCATCCATTCTTCCACATGCTGGTAACATAGCACTTACCTCTTTGTTTGCCTATATAAACCTATTTATATGCACAAAGGAAGGGTTCACAAAATCCTTAAAAATCACACACAAGCAGCTGACAATAACCCAGAAAATCTTACATTGTTCTTCCACATTCTCCCAAGTTCATTGCTTGTTCTTTCTTTGTTCTTGCCCAAACACCATCATATACACTTCATGGACTTCATTATTGGAGTGCATTTGGCTGGTACCACACCGGTCCTATCTCCTTTGATCTTTTGTTCATGCAGGAAGATCTCTTCAACATCAACCAGCAATCCAACAAAACTTGATCATCTCAAGTCACCATCCTAATCATCATCCAACATTTTTAATCCCAAAAGCAAGAGAGAGAGCACCACTACAAAATAGCATTCAGACGACGGATTTTGACCGTTGTGTGAGTTTCCAATTTACCGTCGTCTAATCGGTTGATGTCTATTCATACCTCAATAGACTACGGACAAAAACCGTTGTCCTAGTGCACCTACACATCAGTTATATATGTACCACAGTTGTATATACAACCTTTAAAATCAATAATTTGGAGGATACCGTTGTTGAGTGTTAATTTAAACATCGGTTTATAGTTAAGAACCGATGTGTAGAGATATGTTAAACAACAGTTACCTTAAGTAAAGCATTGGTTTTACAACTATTTTAGATAGAAACACGAGGTGAAATAGTCATTAAAACAACGGTGTATTGTTAATAAGCGTTGTGTAAACTATTGGAAAATAGGTGTATTGCCATGTATCTTCCTGTAGACAAACACAAGATCAAAGGAGATGGACCGGTGTGGTACCAGCCAAACACGCTCCGATGATGAAGTCAGTGATGGTGTTTGATGGTAGGTGAGGAAGAACAAAGGATGAACTTGGGAGAATAGGAAGAACAAGGCAAATGTTCTGGGTTATTCTCAGCAAGTCGGGTATGCTCTTGGGTGTTTGGGAATTTTTGTGTAAGTGTTTTGTAGATAGGTTGATAGATCTCGATTTTGCACATATGAGTTGGTATATATAGGCAAATGAGTTTGTGATGAGTAAGTTACCTGCATGTGAATGAATGGTTGCCAAAGACCCACGCGTTTGGTCAGAACTAGTTGCATGCACAGATATTCACCTCCTCAGCATTCAATGCTGCATTGAATGCTCCATTAAATGCAAGGTTGGAAGGTTCAGGCAAACTCCTCCAATAATCATGGATGCAGACTGGGATGTTCCATCTGTCAGAGGATTTGTGTCAGGTGCATTTAAGCGTGGCGGTTTCGTCTCAACTGGATCCTCCTCGGAGTAGCGGTGGTACGCCGAGCCGAACCAAACACATGTTCCTATGAGTATACATGAAGCCCATGTGTGATCGGATCGGACATGGGATTCCAGTCCGAGCCGGTCCAGCAGATAGGGGCCCCTTCGAGCCCTAACTGGACGACGCCAGAACTCGAAGGGAGATTATTTCTGTGCCGAGCCGATCTGAACCGGGATGATCGTGGAAAGATGGACACTCAATCCCTTGGAAGATCATCGGTTAGGCTCGGACCGGGCTTGGGTAACTTGGCATGGAGACCCGATCCGAACTGGCGGAGGAAGTGTTGAGAAGTGATGATGTGGAGGTCAAAGTCTGACCAGCCACGTGTCCAGCCAGGATTGGCTGTTGGATCGGTGTGGGTTTATCCACAAACAGTATATATGGAGGGTTTTTGTTTATGACATATATGGCTGGTTTTGTGAATAAAATTGGGCTAAGGGAGCAAGGTACATATATACATTTACTACCTTCAAATATCTTATATTATTTGGTACTTTAGAAATTCCAATCCTTTATTATTATGAATTGGTATTTTGTAAATGTATAATTTATGAGAAATGTTAATTATGAAGGGAATCAATTTGGAACAATTAATGGTTGTACCAAAACAACCTATCTCATCAATCAGATTGTGCATTGTTTGTTCATAATTGCATTGTGGTCAAAGACAATTGGGAGTTTCTAAAAACAGATGTAAACAGGCACCTTATACAACAGTTTTTCGATCAAAAGCGTGGTCTGTGCCCTTGACTTACAATGGTTCAATATCATAAACCATTGTCTAATTCTTAAGCATACCACACAAATCTCAAAAGGCCATTGTGCTAAGTGCCTTCATACAATAGTTTCTAACTCAAAATCGATGTACCAAATAAGTATATACAACGGTTATATGGTTAATATTCAATTTTCTTAATGCATTAATACAACGGTTTAATATAAATACCGTAGTTTGAAAAACCTATAGACTCAATCAACATCCACGTCATCATCCAACAAGGCTTCGGATCAGCCAAGTCACTATCTCTAAGTTGCTGCATCTACCTCACGAGAATTTGCATCAACAGATTGGCGCCGTCTGTGGGAAAATCGACTTCAGCCGTTGTGTTCATCATCGCAAGTGCTAAGCTCTTCCTTCACACAAGTCATCATGGCTACCATCTTTCGTGACAGCAGTTCTTCTTCAGAAGCGTCTCAGAATGATGAACAACATCAGCCTGAGACACCTGAGAAGACGAGGGGAGCACAACTCCCCAGGATACCAAAATCCAAAGGTCCCTCAAAAATCAGGGCTGCTCACAAACTCCTTAAGGAGAGTCAACGGCATCTGGCCGCCGAGAACGCACTTCTCAAGCAGAATAATGAGCTGCTCGCAAAACAGGCCGAGCTGGCCGGGGAACTTGCACGCCATCGTGCTCAGCTCGAGAACAGTGGGGGATCAGGTTTCCGATCACGTCAGACCCGAGCCGAGCAGGAGGTCTTTTGGCCGTCTCCTTCTCGGCAGAGCACTCCAGCCGACGTGGACGACCGGTCGGCTCGGGAAAGCGCGGATTACCCATTTCCAGGCTTCGAGGACATGCCTCCGGCCGAACAGGCTGAGTTCTTGAAAGCCCACCGCCTCCTCCAGCAGAAGCAGGCGGCCTTCAGGAAACATTCTCCTGAAGGTCTGGGAGGAGACCGTGCCGAACCGGCCACGGATCAACAACCTCCAATCCGATCCAGGTTGGGGGATGTCAACTCTACTGGTCCAACTGAACCCAGGGTGCCAGTCAGAAGCAGACTTGGTCCCGCCACCAGTCAAGGCCCCTCCACATCGGACACTCATTCGGGGAGACGATCCGCTGCGGAGCGATTGGGGGATACCATGGTCATGTCTGACCGTCGTCCGCTCAGTGAAAGGATCACCCGCCAGCCGGTGAGCGAGAGACTCGGTGATCGAACCGAGCGCTCGGGGGAGAATCAGGCCGAGCCGACCACTCCCGACGTGGAAAATTTGGTCCGGACCCTGGTACAAAACCAAATCCGGAGCGTCCACGATCGGCTCGGCCAGGTCGAGGTCTCTAGGGGATATCTCGGCAAGACCGACCACGGAGAGAAACTCCCCTTCCCGTATACCAGCAGGATCATGGACGCTGAGGTCTCCCGCGACACCAAGCCTCCCAAGATGGATCAGTACGATGGGACCAAGGATCCATACGATCATCTTGATAGCTTCAGGTACGCCATGGAAGCCCGCCAGACATCTGAAGCCACTAAGTGCCGAATCTTCCCTTCGACCTTGAAGGGATCGGCTCGGGGTTGGTTCCGGACCCTCCAGCCCAACTCCATTGACTCCTTCTCCGACCTCCGGAAGGCCTTCCTGGCGAGATATGGGGTTGTATCCGAACGACTCTATAACTTGAACGATATGTCGCTTATTAAACAACAGGAAGGGGAGAGCCTCAAGGCCTATCTGATCCGCTTCAACATCGAGTATACGAAGTGCGACGATTGCGACGACAGATCGGCTAAGAACGCCCTTATGCAAGGTCTGCTCGCCGGGGGACTCCGCTCCCACCTGATGAGGAACCCTCCCTCTACTTATGATGAGCTTTCTGCTGAAGCCACTAAGTGGGCGCGGGCTGAGGAGTGGGATGCTCAGGTGGAGGCCCTGAATCCCAGGCCGACCTCAACCAAAAGGAAGGAGGGAGAGGTTGCAAGTCCCAAACCCCAGGTCCAATCCAAGAAGACCAGGACGGAGGAGCCGCGCCAACTTCTGGGCAAGGGGCCCAAGTTCATCCAGTACACAGAGTACACTCCCCTCAACGCCGGTCTGGAGACGATCTTCTCCAAGATCAAGGACCAGCTCCCAGCTGCAAGGGAGATAAAGGGACCACCCCCAGACAAAATCAGGGAGGGCGTCTTCTGCAAGTACCACTCCAATCACGGCCACGTCACGGGTGATTGCTACGCCCTCCGCGACAGAATTGAGACTCTTGCCCGAGCGGGTAAGATCAACCAATTCCTGGCCGGCGGGCCTAGAGTACCCAAGGCTGCGCTGAAGAAGCCCACTAACACCATCGACGTCCGGGATGCTGCCATCGGATCGATCGGCGGAGGACCAACCTTCGTGGGAAACTCGAACCGATCCCAGAAGGAGTATGTCAGACAGGCGGCTCAAGCTCACGAGTCCCTGTCGATTCAAGCAGGTCAGCCCAGCACTTCCAAAAGACAACGGAAAGACTGGGCACCGGTCACCTTTGAGCCGAACGAGGCAAATGAGATCATCTTCCCCCACTATGATCCGGTCGTCATAGTGGCTGAGGTGGCCGGGACAACCATCGCGCGCTCCTTCGTCGATGGAGGGAGCTCAGTCAACATCCTCTACCACTCTGCGTTCGCGCAGATGGGCATCGGCGAGGATAAGCTAGAGACTGACACTCCCGCCTTGGTCGGGTTCGGGGGAGAAGTGGTTCAGCCCCTCGGACACATTTACCTTCCCCTTTCGCTCGGGAAGGGACCGATCAAGAAGACTTGCATGACGTACTTCATCGTCGTCAAGCGGCCATCAGCCTACAACATCATCCTGGGCAGACCAGCTCTGGTCGACCTCGACTGTATCGTCCACTACGCCAACCTCCTTATCAAATGTCCGGTGGGCGACGATTGCATTGTCATTCAGGGAGACCAGTGCTCAGCTCGGTCTTGCTACGCCGCTTCGATCAAGCATAAGGGTCAGCTGCCGAACTCACAGGAACTTGACTCCATCACCGATTCGGGCAGGTGGCCGAGGGCGGAAACTTTCGACTTCACTTCCGAGCCGAACCCAGACTCTCGGCCCCTTCCCGCCGAGGCCTGGGAGGAAGTGCCGATCTCGGCCGATACACCGGATCGGCTCGTCCGAGTGGGGACTCAGATCAGTCCCGAACAGCGTTCTGCCATAATCGACTTCCTCCGTGCCAATGCGGAAGTGTTCGCCTGGTCTTACGATGACATGCCAGGCATATCGTCTGACGTGATCACCCACAGGCTGAACATCGACCCGGGATGCAAACCGGTCCGCCAGAAGAGGAGGTCATATGATCCGGTCCGATACGCCGCCATGGCTGAAGAGGTAACCAAGTTGCAAAACAACGGGTTCATCCGGGAGGTCAACTATCCCGACTGGCTTGCCAACGTGGTCATGGTGAAAAAGAACAATGGGAAATGGAGGATGTGCGTAGACTTCACCGATCTGAACAAGGCTTGTCCCAAGGACAGCTTTCCCTTGCCCAGAATAGATCAACTCGTCGATGCAACAGCAGGACATCAGCTCCTCAGCTTCATGGACGCCTATTCTGGGTATAATCAGATCCTCATGCACAAATCCGACCAGGAAGGCACATCTTTCATAACGGATCGCGGCATGTACTGCTACAAGGTCATGCCCTTCGGTCTCAAAAATGCCGGAGCCACCTACCAAGGCTGGTCAACCACATGTTCAGATTCTCCATAGGCAAATCCGTAGAGGTTTACGTGGATGACATGCTGGTTAAAAGCATAAAGGCGGACGATCACGTCAGGGACCTCTCAGACATGTTCGGAGTCCTGAAGGAGTATCAGATGCGGCTGAACCCAGCCAAATGTGTCTTTGGGGTTCGATCAGGAAAGTTCCTTGGCTACCTGGTCAGCCAGCGGGGGATCGAGGCCAATCCAGAGAAGATCCAGGCTTTGATCAACATGAAGTCCCCAAGGACACGCAAGGAAATCCAGAGTCTGACTGGAAGAGTCGCCGCCCTGAACCGGTTCATCTCGAAGTCCACTGACCGGTGCCTCCCTTTTTTCAAAGCTTTAAGGGGAGCAGGGAAGGGCATAGAATGGACCCCCCAATGCGAGCAGGCCTTTCAAGATCTGAAAAGGCACATGGGGGAACCTCCCATCTTATCCAAACCAGAGGAAGGTGAAGAACTTTTTCTCTACCTCTCTGTCTCTGACTCGGCTCTCAGCTCAGTTCTGGTGAGAGAGGTCGGCGGTGTACAACACCCGGTCTTCTATACGAGCTGAGCCCTCGCCGATGCCGAGACCAGGTATCCAAAATTCGAGAAGATGGCTCTCGCCCTGGTCAGCTCGGCTCGGAAATTAAGGCCCTACTTCCAGGCTCACTCGATCGTCGTCTTGACCGATCAGCCGCTCAGACAAATCCTGGCAAAACCCGAGACTTCGGGTCGGCTCATCAAGTGGTCAATCGAGCTTGGCGAATTCGACATCATCTACCGTCCCAGGACGGCCATCAAAGGTCAGGCCATGTCAGACTTCATCTGCGAGTCAACCACCGCAGCGGAAGATCTACCACGCGCCGACGCAACACCAACCGCATCTGATCCGAACACCAACGGCGATCGCGGCCAGGCCGATCTTCTCACCTGGACCCTCTACGTGGACGGATCTTCCAACGCCATGGGAAGCGGAGCCGGGCTTGTTTTGATCTCCCCAGAACAAGTTGTGATGGAGTATGCTCTTCGCTTCAGATTTCAAGCATCCAACAATGAAGCAGAGTATGAGGCACTCATCGCCGGACTCAGATTGGCAAAAGAGCTCGGCGCGACTAAACTGAGCATCTTCAGCGACTCCCAACTCATTGTCAACCAGATATTGAGAGAATATGAGACTCGAGAACCTAGCATGACTGCCTACCTCGAGAAGACTCGTTTGCTGCTCGGGAACTTCCACGAGTACAAAATATCCCAAATCCCGAGGGCAGAAAACTGCAGAGCCGACGCCTTGGCGCGCCTGGCTTCGGCCACAGACACCGGATCCGCTAGGCACGTTCCAGTTGAAATCCTGGACAGACCTAGCACCGCAGAAAAGGAAGTCGCCGTTATGCAGACCTAGGCCGAGCCGAACTGGATGACGCCGATCACTAACTATCTGGCCTCCGGGATACTCCCCCCAGAGAAGGACAAGGCGCGTCTCATCAAAACCAGATCGGCTCGGTTCAGTATCATCGATGGTCGGCTCTACAAGAGGGGTTTCTCCCTACCCTACTTGCGGTGTGTCACTCCCCAAGAAGGTCAGGATGTGCTGAGAGAAATTCACGAGGGGATATGCGGAAACCACTCTGGAGGAAGAGCCCTCGCCTACAAGACAATCAGACAGGGCTACTTCTGGCCGACACTGAACAAAGACGCAGATCATCTCTCTCGAGCCTGTGTCAAGTGCCAGCAGTTTGCCGCGGTCCCCCACCAACCTCCCCAGTTGCTGACCTCCATATCCAGTCCCTGGCCATTCGCGCAGTGGGGACTTGATCTGATCGGCCCTATGCCGAAGGCGAAAGGGCAAGTAACAATGGCCGTAGTAGCAGTCGACTACTTCACAAAATGGGCCGAAGCCGAGCCCCTGGCCACCACCACAGCCGAACGGATGGAAACCTTCGTCTGGAAAAACATCATATGCCGGTTCGGCATGCCGCACACCATCATCGCGGACAACGGCAAACAGTTCGACTGCAAGAAATTCAGAAGTTTTTGTTCGCGTCTGAACATCAACTTGCGCTTCACCGCTCCTTACCATCCGCAGTCGAACGGACAGGTCGAGGCCATCAACAAGATCATCAAGAAGACCCTCAAGACTAAGCTTGATAATACTAAAGGGAATTGGCCTGAACTCTTGCCGGAGGTGCTATGGTCCTACCGAACTTCCTATCGCAACTCCACGAAGGAAACACCTTATGCATTGGCATTCAGAACTGACGCTGTCGTCTCGGTCGAAATGGGGATTCCTTCATTCCAGACCGGTACGTACAATCCCGAGACCAATGACATCGGACTTCGGCTCGGCCTGGACATGATCGAAGAGAGGCGAACCGACGCCAATCTCTGCCGAGCCGCTTACCAACAGAGGGTAGCCAAATACTACAACCAAAGGGTCAGCCCAGGAGCTTCGGATTGGGCAGTCTCGTCATGAAGAAGAATCCCCTTGCCGTCAAGGAAAGCTCATTTGATCCGAACTGGACCGGACCATACAGAATTACAGGCATAGTCAAGCCTGGCACTTACAACTTGGCCACTCTGGCTGGGAAGCCTCTCAAGCATAGCTGGAACGCTGAACACTTGAAGACTTATTATCAGTAAAAATGTAGTTAGGATCGGGGACTGTCCGACCTAACACTCATTCCAATCAATGAAAGGATGAACACATTTTGACTCATCTTCTTCTTATTTTTCGAAGCAAACACTGGGGACTCTACTCCTATACACTTTCAACAAAGAGAAAGATCTATGTGTTTCCTTCGAAAAAATAATAAACCCATGTGCCGAGCCAAAGTGCCATTTTCGGCCCAACGCTCGGTACATTACAGACTCATCGGGTCTATAAACTCATGTGTCGAGCTGACGCGCCACTTTCGGCCCGACGCTCGGCATATTACAGACTCATCAGGTCTATAAACTCATGTGTCGAGCTGGCGCGCCACTTTCGGCCCGACGCTCGGCATATTACAGACTCATCAGGTCTATAAACTCCTGTGCCGAGCTGGCGCGCCACTTTCGGCCCGATGCTCGACATGGTACAGACTTATCAGGTCTATAAAAATCCCTGTCCGAGCCGAAGTGACTTCCTACAGTCCTAACGTTCAACAGGATATTTCTAAAAGAAAAATATACACTCCAACCAAAACTTTCATCGTGCATACCGAGCCAATCTGAAAGTAGGTTAGAATATTTTTCTCAAAAAACAAACTTCCTAAACATCTCAATGGGTATGCCGAGCCCATCCGGGATCACTAGGGTTTTCAAATTCCTGCTTATCTTCATTATGCTTATCAAGCTTATCCGAAGACAAGTCGTAATTTGTCACTACAGATTATTCGTTTCATTGCGATCGGTATGCCGAGCCGATCTCAATATACTTTTGTTTTTAGCACGAATGTAAAATTGTTCAAAAATATATCAAGCCCGAGCCACACCTCGGCTCGGGAATAAACAAAACAAAAATACAATTTAATTCAGGCAGATCGCTCGGCAGGCCCCTCCTGGATCGGCTCGGTGGACTCCTCGGGTGTCTCCTCACCGAGCTGCACCACCTCGACCCCGCCGATCTGCATCTCAGCGTTGGGATCGGATTCGGGGACCGGGGGAATCGGGGTCGGCTCGCACTCAGGCAGCGGAGGATCCTCCGGAGTGGGCTCGGCCGCTGATACGACCGCTTCGGCGGGGACTTGGTGATCGGGAAGAGGAAGCTCGTCCTGCTGACTTCCCTGGGTATCCTCCTCACCATCGGACTCGCCGAGGAACGAGACATCCCAGTCCGGCCTCTTCGACCGGATCTCCTCCAAAAGCTCCTGATACCCTTCAAAGTGGGCATCAGCTAGCGCCTGGACACTCGGAAGCCCGGCCCGGCGCCGAGACTCAGCCGCCCTTCGTTCGGCCTCCTCAACATCCTGCTGAAGCTGGTCGGTAAGTTGCCCCAGGTCGGCCAGTTTCTGCTCCGAGGTTAGGAGCTCCTTCCCGAGCCGAGCGACCTCCACCTCTCTCTCGGCCAGCTTGGACCGCAGACCCGCCGACCGCTCGCGCTCGGCCTTGACCGCCCGCTCGGCCTCGGCCAGTTTCTCCCTGAGCTCTTGGTTCCGCTCTCGAAGCCTCCCCATCTTTGCCTCGGCCTCGACGGCGGCGTGGGCGGATTCGAATTGCTTCAGGGCAAGCTGCAAAACAACAAAAAATTTTATCGTTAATCCGAGCCGAGCGGATAAACATAAATCCGAAGTGAAAAGAACTTACCAACATGGCGTGGCGAGACGTGCTCAGAGCTTTTTGGCTGAAGCTCGGCTCGTCCTGACCGGCCCAGAGCCCCTCCAGTATCTTCGGCGTTATCACGCGCTTGAGGCCCGTGACAAACGGCTCGATGGAGGGGTCTACTTCCACCATCTTCAAAAATGCCGAGCCAGACGCTTCAGCACCAGGACCACTGGGCTCGGCCCGAGCCCTTTTCTCCACCCGAACCTCGGCCTGGGGGGCTTTCCTCTTTTCTCCTTGCCGAGCCGACCTCGGCACAAAAGGTCCGGGCTGAGCTGTCGCTGCGACAGGGACCTGGACCGGCTCGGCTGGGGCCCGCCCCGCGGCCCTCCTCTGGACGCTCCGCGCCGCCTTCTTCCTTAGACGAGCTTCCAGCTCGGTGGGCGCCATTCCCTTCTCGGCTCGCGGATTCCACCTGGGTATGAACCAGGAGATCCCACTCGACCTGATTTGGGTTTCCCCGAGTAGGAACTTGGTCGACAGGTATTCTGGGGGCGAGCTTCTCATTGCGGCGATCTGATCCCTTAGTTCGCCCCGGAGCTTGTATTTGTTCCAGCTAACTGCAAAAACGAAACATAAAGAGTCAGTTTCAAAAAAAACAAAAAAACAAAAAATAAACAAAGTCACTCTCGGATCGGCTCTCCCAGACATCCAGTGCCCACCTGGAATCCTAAACGCCCTAGGGACCCGAGCCGGAGTGGCACTGCTCGGATCGGCGAACTCCCAATCCCCAGAGACGAAGAAATATCTCTTTTTCCATGTCTTCTGGGAGGAGGGATTCCCGCCGAAGAGTGGCCCCGAGTACGCCTGGAGGTTGTAGAATCCGAGCTCGCTCTGCTTCGACCTCAGCGCGTAGTTGCAGAAGAGAAGATCCTTGTCCGGCACACACTTGTGCACCTTGTGCCACAAGATGTGCATAGACAAGATTATTCTATACACATTTGGGTTCAACTGGTGCGGCGACGATCCCTAGGGACCCGAGCCGGAGTGGCACTGCTCGGATCGGCGAACTCCCAATCCCCAGAGACGAAGAAATATCTCTTTTTCCATGTCTTCTGGGAGGAGGGATTCCCGCCGAAGAGTGGCCCCGAGTACGCCTGGAGGTTGTAGAATCCGAGCTCGCTCTGCTTCGACCTCAGCGCGTAGTTGCAGAAGAGAAGATCCTTGTCCGGCACACACTTGTGCACCTTGTGCCACAAGATGTGCATAGACAAGATTATTCTATACACATTTGGGTTCAACTGGTGCGGCGCCGCGCCGATCGTCGCAAGCCAGTCCTGCAGGAAGGGGTGCAGAGGAAGCCGAACCCCGTTCTCGAACATCTCGGGGTACATTGTCACCCATCCTGTTGGGGGTCGGCTCGGCTTCTCTCCCCCGATCGGCAACCTTGTCAGTACGGAGTCGGGAACTGAGTACCTATCCCTCAAATTCCCGAGATGATATTCGGTCATCTCATTGGGGATCTGATCGGCCTTCCACGCCATTTCCTCGTAGAAGTCCGGGTCGATCGGACTCCCCGTCAACCCCTGAGCCGAGGTCGACGCCTCGTGACTCCGGTCCCTTTCATATGAGCCCGAGGTGAGTCTACTCGGGATGGTGGCGATCGGCTCGACGTCAAGAGGTTCCTCGTCGTCACCTTCGGCCACCCCTTGTTCCCGATCGGAACTCAACACTTCGGGGTTTTCCTGGTCCCCTCGAGCTCGGCGTTCCTCACCAGGGTTGTGATCCAACGCCGAGCCGACCTCATCCAACTCCTCGGATAAACCATCCCAACTCGCCTCACCCGCCGGTGGGCTTCGGCTCAGCTCGGTGTCACTATCCCCATCAAATGCTTCCCCCGAGCCGAGCCTACCACTCGAATCGGTTGTTGACATGGCAAACACTTCCTCTCACTCTCTCTCTTACCTTTTTGGATCAAAAAGCACTTTCTCTCAAGAACACTCAAGAACACACACCCAAAACCCGAAAATGCAGAAAACTCAAAAATGGACAGAATCACTTACTGGTTTTTGTCCGGCCAAACTCTCCGCCCCTTACACACTCGGAACCACCTCGCCTACGACCGTGTCTGGTCAGATTCGGGATCGGACAACCTCTCAGACGGCGGTGAGAGAATGAGATTCGCGGGGAGAGAGAGAGGTTTTGCAGAAGGGAGAGAGAAAGCTTGAAAACTGGAAAGTGAGAGGGAAGAGAGAGAAAGGCCTGATTTATACCCCATGCAAATCAGATCTCAGCCCTTCATTTTTTGGCGCTTCACATGCCAGATCTTGCCACTTGTCAGACATTCAAAATACCCATAAATGAGGTGACCCTTACGTTCTCCCATGCAGAAATCAAATGTCCCTTCACCTGCCCCCAAGATATTTTGGCCAAACACAAGTCATCACTTGTTCGGATCTTCAGGAACATGGGCCTGTTGAGTTCGGCTCGGATCAAACAAAATGCCATTCTTGAGAAGGTCACCACACTTCAGCTTCCAATCCACCACTGTCCGCTCGGATCGGAAGCTGGGGGACTCCTGTTTGTGGATAAACCCACACCGATCCAACAGCCAATCCTGGCTGGACACGTGGCTGGTCAGACTTTGACCTCCACATCATCACTTCTCAACACTTCCTCCGCCAGCTCGGATCGGGTCTCCATGCCAAGTTACCCAAGCCCGGTCCAAGCCGAACCGATGATCTTCCAAGGGATTGAGTGTCCATCTTTCCACGATCATCCCGGTTCAGATCGGCTCGGCACAGAAATAATTTCCCTTCGAGTTCTGGCGTCGTCCAGTTAGGGCTCGGAGGGGCCCCTATCTGCTGGACCGGCTCGGACTGGAATCCCATGTCCGATCCGATCACACATGGGCTTCATGTATACTCATAGGAACATGTGTTCGGTTCGGCTCGGCGTACCACCGCCACTCCGAGGAGGATCCAGTTGAGACGAAACCGCCACGCTTAAATGCACCTGACACAAATCCTCTGACAGATGGAACATCCCAGTCTGCATCCATGATTATTGGAGGAGTTTGCCTGAACCTTCCAACCTTGCATTTAATGGAGCATTCAATGCAGCATTGAATGCTGAGGAGGTGAATATCTGTGCATGCAACTAGTTCTGACCAAACGCGTGGGTCTCTGGCAACCATTCATTCACATGCAGGTAACTTACTCATCACAAACTCATTTGCCTATATATACCAACTCATATGTGCAAAATCGAGATCTATCAACCTATCTACAAAACACTTACACAAAAATTCCCAAACACCCAAGAGCATACCCGACTTGCTGAGAATAACCCAGAACATTTGCCTTGTTCTTCCTATTCTCCCAAGTTCATCCTTTGTTCTTCCTCACCTACCATCAAACACCATCACTGACTTCATCATCGGAGCGTGTTTGGCTGGTACCACACCGGTCCATCTCCTTTGATCTTGTGTTTGTCTACAGGAAGATCTCAATCAACATCCACGTCATCATCCAACAAGGCTTCGGATCAGCCAAGTCACTATCTCTAAGTTGCTGCATCTACCTCACGAGAATTTGCATCAACATATACCTTTCCAAAAAACTAGGCAACAATCTAATTAATCAACCTAATTGTTGCCATATATATATCAAAAGTATTATCCAGCAGCTAGTCTATCAATCATCCCAAGCTAATCTAGCAAAGTAATCAATATATCATATATACCCCAAGCTAGTCTAGCTAAACATATGGCCTACGTAAAAAAGGTGTCATACAAAAATCCAACCAGAAATGTCTACAAAAACTGGCCCACGAAGTTTGCCCATTCAGCCCGGACTTCATCGATATCTTCTTGGGTATAAGTGTTGTCCTGCCTTCGTTCCCACTGAAACAAGGCAAAGATGGAGTACTAATTAAAAATAAAATTCAACCAAAAATGAAAACAGTCCAGCAGAAAGAAAGAAATAAAGAACATGCCCCTAAGTAGGTGTATTGAAAAACATAGGCATGCAAGAGAAGAATATGCCCCTTTCAGGTTTCAACATCCAGTAGCAAGCATATATATATATATATATATATATATATATATATAGTTAGCATCCACAAGATAAAATAGGGGCCTATATCCAGAATCAAGCTCCAATATATTAACACAAGTGATCATCAAACAGGGGCCAATATAACTTGTCTACTTCCACAAGTTTTAAAGAATCCACCAAGTATTCCCAATCTGCACCCAAAACAGACTCCCCCAACTATTTTGTTTCCTTTTATTCCTTTACTTCATTTCCAATCTTTCAGCCACAAAACAAATTAAAGCATTATAAATTGCAACAATACATTAACTTCTTTCTCGAGATTTGAATACCCATATATAAATGCCCAGCAAGGTCTAAACAATTTATAAGTCATTTTGACATGATATTATATAGCTTCTAAGAGTACCAAGAGTTCAAAATGTCCAAGTAAAAGACAATTATCATATCACTGCTCATACCAAAAACATGACCAACATAATGTCAAGTTGGTTGACTAATTCATACCTTATTCACAAAAGCTAAGCCCTCATCTTCAATTATTTCCTTCATAAAGCGCATAACAAAATAACCACACTCCGTGTCACTTGGTTGTTGAGGAATGCCCTAAATACAAATAAACATTAATTAGAATGAGCACATATACAGTTCATTTAGCAATCTGTTATTTAATGTTTAAAGCAAACAAGTCAACCTATCGCCATATTTTTCCAAATTATTATTTTACGCCCTTGCCTATTCACTTGACAATTGAATATTTTAATCCCGCTGTGGCATGATCGAAAAACCAAATGATTTTAACACTTTCTGAGATATGTAAATGAAATTATAAACTGATGAGAAAAAATTACAGCCTTACTTGTCCACAACAGTTTTCCATTCATCACCGATCAGACGCCTTCTCATTGGGTCCATAAAATAGATAATCTCCTTGTCCGGATTGATAACCGTCAACATCCAATGATTTCTACACATTTAAAATTATCTTTAAATACATTACATGGCTGGAAATGTGTATTTACATTGACAATCAAAGATATTTTAACATTGAATAACTTACCGGAAATTGTAAGGGACTAAAAAAATCTTATCGTTAGAAGACGTGGCGAACCTATCTGCCAAGTGCCGTGTTCTTTCCGTTACAGTTCCACACCCTATTGCACCAGTTCGAGCAGGGTCTACGAAACCAACCATGTTTACCATCTTTGATCTCTCCACCACATTGTACAAGTACCTAAAAAATATTTAGCAAGTCAAATAGCTAGCATGATTGAATAATCTCATCTTTTTTGCTGGATATTAATATGTAAAAATCCCTTATTCATTTTTTTTACCTCATGTAAACCACAATGCAGTTGGCTGATATTTCAACCATGCCACCAAATTGGGTAATATCTTCGTACAATATGTAGGTTCTACGAGCTACCCTAAAAACGTTCGCCTCTATTTCAAAGTTGATTGTTAATCCCTCATTCATTACATTTTGTGCATACATGCACAACAACTTCAGTGGCGTAGGCATTGTTTGCAGGTTCAACACAATCCCCTTCATCCTATGTTGCTTCTCACCTTTCGCTTTCTTCAATACAATCTTGTCAAGTGAGCACACATCCAAAGCACATATAACATTATAAAAATTAATTGTAGGGCTGGGTTTCAATTCATTCAAACCTCAATGGAGTACTTATAATCATCAAAAATCAATATGTTGTATTATTGGACTACATAATTTGTACATGCAGCAGTTGCCAGCTTGCCAAGGTGTGTCGTCTATGAGTCAAATTATAAAAGAGTGTCTATGAGTCATATTCATGGTTACTTAATGAGAAAAATTAAGGCTAGCTAGCTTTGTAGTTAGGCAAGGGAGGAAATGATCTGATGAATACAATGCATATTGCAGAGAGGGGTAATGGCCAAGTATTATTATAAATTTATAATTTAGATTCAAACAAGGTTTATAGTTAAATTATTGTATGTTAATTCAGAGGATTGAGCCACTTAGTTTACAGTCATACTAGCTATATAGGATGTATGATTATATGATGGTGAACTCCAATGAATATATGTTATAGTGGTTTATTATACATGTGAACAAGCTAGCTAGTGGTTTCTCGTGCACTGCCATCTCACAACAAATATAGTATTAATTAGCTCACAATGTAGGGAAAATACTTTGGGTTAAGTTGGGATGAAATATATACCTTCAAAATAATTTTCTTGTCTTGCCCAGACTCCAGGTGGACACAATCATCATCCACATCGATCATCTGCGTGTCTTTCTTGTCCACCTGCTGTTCAACATTCTTCTTCATTTCCTTCTCCACATTTTCTTCAATATTCTCCTCAACTTTGTTCAGAATAAGAGTCTTCTTGACTGCATTGGTACTTGCTTTATCAGAGCCATATCCAACAGTATGAGGAGTTGATGGAGTACCAGGAGTAGGGGCTAACATCTCAGGAGTTGGTCCCTCAGCCTTGGAATTCTTCCCTTCCTCTATTTCATGAATTTTCTCCATCCAATATTTTTGTTCCTCAACTATTCTCTTATCTCGCTCCTCTTCCATGATTTGTTTGACACTATCTCTGATTGTGTCTTTTATACTCTTTCTTGGAGCGAGGTTAAAGTAAGAACTTGGCTTTACATAACCTCCCACACCTCTAACTCTTCCCGAGTGCTCAGGGGTCCCTAATGCCATTGTTAGCACATCAGTGGTACCGGAATAGATAATGTGCCATCAGCTACTTGTTTCTTCAAATCCTCCTGAAACAATATATGTCTTATAAATAAACAAGGACAAATAAAGTTGATTTCAAATTTAAAAGAAGTCAACATTGTCAGATCCAACATTGGCAGGATTATAATCAATACAATATCAGTAGCTTACTTACAATTCTGGCAGCAGTCTCCACTACCTTTGCATTTGGGATCTTCCCACTTTTATCTTCGTGTGCTTTAATCCAAAGGGTTGCCCGATCAAACTCTGCACCAGGCATTATTTTCATCTTTAAAACAGGTAAATGATTAACATCTTAATATATATTCAACCAAGGCAGTTAAAATTCACACTGACCAGTTCATCCTTCAAACCAGCATACCCTTTACGCGATAGTCTATGATGATACTCATGCTTAGATTTCCTATCCACCTGTTCGTTGTGAAGTTGCTGCAAAATAGAATATTTCCACACAGTGAGGGCTCTATTTACAAGTTTAAAAACAACAATTGTACAGAAATAAAACAAAAGAAAAAGCTGACATGCAGACCAAGCCAAGGATCACTTGCATGGTCATCCCAATTCAAAGTCCTGGCAGCTCACTTGCATGCAATTCATGAGTTGAATTCAGCCACACAATTGCAACATTACTTATTAATTGACAAAGTATAGTATATATATTAATAACAAAATATATAGTTATGTATGCCTGAATGCTAATATGATGTACAGTATATTAATAACATTACTTATCAATTCAGCCATAATGGTAATATTTGAACCAAGTCAAGGATGAGAATGTAATGGTGATTGCTCTTCTTGAGGTGACAATAAGATTAAAAAAATTATGTTTTTTAATTTTATTTTTTTTTTTCTTTCGTGAAGCATTACTGCCCAACCAGAAAAGAAATGGAGGGGCTACAAGAATTCAATATAACCAAGAAAAAATAGGCATAATTTTTGTAAAGTAGGAAATTTATGTACAAATTAATATCTTACCTCCCACTGAACCAAAATCCTAGAGTTCACAGAGACGGATAGGTAAAGAAAAAGTTTTTCACCTTCCTCGGGTTTGGATAAGATGGGAGGTTCCCCCATGTGCCTTTTAAGATCTTGAAAGGCCTGCTCGCATTGCGGGGTCCATTTTATGCTCTTCTCTGCTCCCTTCAAAGCTTTGAAGAAGGGGAGGCACCGGTCTGTCGACTTTGATATGAACCGGTTCAGGGCGGCGACTCTTCCAGTCAAACTCTAGATCTTCTTGCGTGTCTTTGAGGACTTCATGTCAATCAAGGCTTGGATCTTCTCCGGATTGGCCTCAATCCCCCGTTAGCTGACCAGGTAGCCAAGGAATTTGTCTGACCGAACACCAAAGACACTTGGCTGGGTTCAGTCGCATCTGATATTCTTTTAGGACTCCGAACATGTCTGAGAGGTCCTTGACGTGTTCATCCGCCTTGATGATTTTTACCAGCATGTCGTCCACATAGACTTCCACCGATTTGCCTATGGATGATCTGAACATATGGTTGACCAGCCTTTGGTAGGTGGCTCCGGCGTTTTTGAGACCGAAAGGCATGACTTTGTAACAGTACATACCGCAATCAGTTATGAAGGATGTGTTCTCCTGATCAGGTTTGTGCATGAGGATCTGATTGTACCCAGAATAGGCGTCCATGAAGCTGGGGAGCTTGTGTCTTGCCGTCGCATCGACCAGTTAATCTATTCTGGGCAAGGGAAAACTGTCTTTGGGACATGCCTTGTTCAGATCAGTGAAATCTACACACATCCTCCACTTCCCATTGTTCAGATCGGTGAAATCCACACACATCCTCAACTCGGCGAGCCAATTGGGATAGTCGACTTCCTGGATGAACCCGTTCTTTTGTAATTTGGTCACCTCTTCGGCCATGGCTGCGTACCGAACTGGATCGTATGACCTCCTCTTTTGACGAACCGGTTTGCATCCCGGATCAATGTTCAGCATGTGGGTGATCACGTCAAGCGATATGCCTGGTGTCACGGGCCGACTTTTCAAGGCTAAAGACGGATCGTGCGGCACTTGCTAATCTTCTCCTGAGTAGCAAGTCAGCCAAGTGAGTACCTTGTAGGCAACACAACCCACATGATAAATTAGCTTTGTGCTAGCACCAAGCAAGCAACAAATAACATTCACACAAACAATAGCAAATGGAAAAGCTCATAGTGCAACAGAAGATTGAATGAATATGCTTCTTATATTGATGGCAAGAGAGTACATGGGCTCAAGGTGCATGCTCTTACCTATGCCAGTGATCTAGCCCAGCATTCCACCGACTAGTCACCCCCCTGTAAAGAGCATTCTGAGCCATTTTCAAGATTACACCAAGAAACATCAAAATGTACGAGGAGTCATAATTCCTCCAAAAAGAAAATTAACTATTTTGCTAATTACTAAAATACCCTTGTACACAAGCAAGTGGCCAAAGGCTTGACTAATGACCTTGGACAAGCTTGGTTGTGATAATACAAAAGCAACCCCTAACATCCTCCCCCACTTAAGTTGTCGACGTCCTCGACTACTCTGTAGCCCGGAACTCTTCAATCTTCTGCTTGAATTGTTGCAAGTCTTCAGCCTTCTCCCAGCTTGTCTCTTCGTCGCTTAATCCTTTCCATTTGACGAGGACTCCATGCGCGGACGTCTGGCATTGACCACCACTCTGTCAGCGAGAATCTCTTCAACTTCTCTGGTTTTCGGCAGCTTGATGTCGACGGCAGTTCTAACTAGTTGGTTGCGTGCTGGATCTTCTGAGTCTGGGTTATAGGGCTTGAGATTGCTGATGTGAAAGACGGGATGCACCTTCATCTAGGAGGGAACGTCAATCTTGTAGGAGGCTTTACCAACTTTGGCGAGGACTGGAGCTGGCCTTTCATACTTGTGTATGAGTCTTCGATCTTTGTCGCGGAGGAATCTGAATTGTTCTGGCATCAGCTTGATCAGGACTAGGTCCCCCACTTGGAACTCTAATGGCCTGCGTCCACGATCTGCCCACTTCTTCATTCTGGAGGATGCTTTCTCTAGGTAAGCTCTAGCAATCTCAGAATTGGTCTTCCATTCTTTTGTGAACTTGAAGGCTTTAGGGTTCTTTCCTGTGTAGTTCTCATCGACTGTGTGTGGCAAGAGAGGTTGTTGTCCCATCACGATTTCAAATGGGCTCATGTTGGTGGCCGAGCTCTTCTGGGAGTTGAAACAGAATTGGGCGTTATTTAGTAATTGTACCCAATTCTTCTGGTTGGCATTCACAAAGTGGTGCAAGTATTCTTCTAAGAGCCCATTGAACCTTTCTGTTTGGTCGTCTGTCTGCGGATGATAACTCGAAGAGATGTTAAGTTGAGAACCAAGTAAGTTGAATAGTTCAGACCAGAATGTACCTATGAACCTGGGATCTCGATCACTCACGATGTTCTTGGGAACTCCCCAATATTTCACCACATACTTGAAGAATAGCCTGGCCGTCTCTTCTGCTGGACAAGACTTCGAAGTTGGGATAAAGGTTGCATATTTCGAGAACCTGTCCACGACCACTAAGATGCTAGTGAGGTTTTTAACCTTCGGAAGGCTTGTAATAAAGTCTAGGGAGACACTTTCCCAAGGTCGGGTGGGGATTAAAAGCGGCTCAAGCAACCCCGGAGTTTTCTGTCTCTCCACTTTGTCTTGCTGGCAAGTGAGGCAGGTCTTGGTGTATTCCACAACATCATCATGCATCTGGGGCCAGTAGTATCCTTGCTTCAGAAGAGCATGTGTTCTCTGCCAACCTGGGTGCCCAGCCCACAAGGTGTCGTGGCATTCCCGCAATAGCATCCTCCGTAGCCCATCTGCCTTCGGGACGAACAACCTTCCTCCCTTCGTCCACAATAACTGGTCTTCAACCCAGAACCAACGGGTCTTTCCTTCATTAGCAAGTTTCATGATGGATTGAGCTACAAAATCTTTGCCCAAACTTTCTCTTATGCGCTCCCGGACAGTTGTAGCCACTGTGCTACCTGACAATGCAGCAAGTGATGGTGAGGCCGCAAACTCAGCTTTTCGACTAAGGGCATCCGCTACTTGATTGGTATGCCCGGCTTTATGCTCGAAGGTGAAGTCAAATTATGCAAGAAATTCCTGCCATCGGGCTTGCTTGGGTGTCAGCTTAGGCTGTGACAAGAAATGACTGACTGCCGAGTTGTCTGTTTTCACAATAAACTTGGATCCTAGTAAGTAATGCCTCCATGTTCTCGGGCAATGTATCACTGCTAAAAGTTCCTTCTCTTGGGCCGTGTACTTCCTCTCAGCTTCAGCTAATTTGTGACTCTCATAGGCAACCGGATGACCTTCTTGTAAGAGAACCCCTCTAAGAGCAAAATCTAAGGCATCTGTTGGCACCTCGAAGGGTTTTGTCACGTCCGGAAGAGCCAAGACTGGATCATTCATCATCGCCCCCTTTATGTCTTCAAATGCTCTCTGGCATTTATCTTCCCAATTTTAAGTTTTCCCTTTCTTCAGTAACTCGGTAAGGGGAGTGGTCCTCCTTGAGTAGCCCTCCACGAAACACCGATAATAGTTGGACAACCCAAGGAAAGATCGGAGTTCTTTCATATTGCGAGGAGTTGGCCAATCTCTTATAGCCCTTACTTTCTCCATGTCCATCCTGATACGACCACGTTCTATAATGTGGCATAGGAACTTGATACTTACTTGAGCAAATGAACACTTCTCTTTCTTCACAAATAGTTGGTTGTCCCGTAACTTTTGGAACACTTTCTTCAAATGCTCTTGGTGCTCTTCTAAGGTTGAGCTATAAACCACAATGTCATCGAGATAGACCACCACAAACTTGTCCAGGTAGTCATGAAAGACTTGGTTCATAAGAGTACAGAAGGTGGCTGGCGCATTAGTCAACCCGAATGACATCACCATGAACTCAAAAGCTCCATAACGGGTGACACAAGTGGTCTTCAGCTCATCTCCTTCAGCAATCCGTACTTGATAATACCCCGACCTGAGATCCAACTTCGTGAAGTATTTGGCGTTGCTCAACTGATCAAATAGGTCGGCAATCAAGGGAATGGGATACTTGTTGCGCACCGTCACTTTGTTGAGGGCTCGATAGTCCACACATAGTCTGAGACTTCCATCCTGCTTCTTTTGAAATAGAACTGGTGCTCCGAATGGTGCCTTGGAAGGCCTAATGAACCCAGCTTCCAGTAACTCATTTAACTGTCTCCTCAATTCGGCCAACTCAGGAGGGGCCATTCAGTAGGGTGTTTTCGCAGGTGGCTTCACCCCAGGGAAGAGTTCAATCTCATGGTCTATACTTCTTCTTGGTGGTAGGGATCTTGGAAGCTCATTGGGCATCACATCTTGGTAATTCTTCAAGACTTCTTCAACCTCCGGGGGAACTTGTTCATCATTCATTTCACCTTTCACTATCGAGACTATCACATAGGATGGCTCTTCACGCTTTACTCCTTTCTTGAATTGCATGGCAGACAAGAGTCGGGGTTCACAAGGCTTATTTATCGTTGCTTGGACCACACTAGGTTTCTCGTCCATGATTAGTAAGTTGTGTGTGGCGGGGATAGGAATGGCCTTCTTCTCCAACAGGAACTCCATCCCGAGTATGACATCGAAATCATCCATTTGAACCGCCACGAGGTCTGTTTCTCCTTCCCACGACCCAAGCTTGATTTGTACCTGTTTGGCCACGCCGGTTGTCGGCAATGCTTCAGAATTCACCGCTTTCATGCGCCCAACATCCTTCTCTAACTTTAGGCCCAATTGCTGTGCTTCTCCTTTGGAGATAAAGTTATGGGTGGCACCTGTGTCAACCATCACACTTCGGGCGGCTTTGCCATTCAAGGTTGCCTCCACGAACATAAGGCCCTTTTCGGGGATCTTCTTGGGATCAACCATCAATTTCTTCATAGCTCCCAAAAATCTCAGAGCTCCCATATGGCCGGGTTCTGCCTCCTGTTCCTGCTCCTCACCTGTTTCCTGCGAATGAATAGAAGCTTGCAAAGCATTTAGTGCAGATTTATGAGGACATTCAGCCACTCTATGTGGTCCATTACATAAAAAGCAAGCAAGAGGTTTAGGTTTGAAGCCAGCTTGATTTTGTGGTCGAGATGGTGCCAAGTCTCGAAAATTTGTGTTCCTTTTTTCGTTTCCTCCCTGGTTAGCAGGTCTCATCTCTGCTCCCCCACTTTTATTTTGGTTGGGCCTGGAGGACTTGTAGTTGTTCCCACTAGAGAAGGTTTGGTTCCTCCTACTAGATGAGTCGTCATAAGTGTAGTCTGTCAGGCGTTCTGTAGCAGCCTGGGCGGAAGGCAAATCTCCGATTCTTTGTCTCTGTAACTCTGTTCTGGCCCATGGCTTCAATCCTTCCAGGAAATAGAACAGCTTGTCTTTTTCGGACATGTCTTGAATGTCTAGCATCAAGGCTGAAAACTTCTTTACATAGTCCCTGACGGTGCCCGTTTGTTTGAGCTCTCTCAGTTGCCGCCGAGCAATGTACTTGACATTTTTAGGAAAGAATTGAGTCTTGAGCTCTTTGCGTAGATCTTCCCAGGTGTTGATGGTGCACCTTCCGTTCCGAATGTCGTCATATTTGGTCCTCCACCAAAGTTTTGCATCGCCAGTAAGATACATCATGGCCATGCTCACTTTACTCTCCTCTGAGTCTGCCTTCACTGCTCTAAAGTATTGTTCCATGTCGAACAAGAAGTTCTCAAGTTCCTTCGCGTCCCGTGCCCCCTCGTAGGCTTGGGGTTCGAGCACCGTCACTCTGGCGTAGCCCACTCCTTGTGTGATTAGGGCCTCATTCCCCACTGCCCGCATAGTAAGATTGAGCTTGTTGTTCATATCTCCAAGCTCTATCTTGATGGCCTTAATCGCATCGCGAAAATCTTCCGTCAATTCATTGACGGTTTTTGAAAGCTCTTGAATTGTGTTGTCCATCGTTCCCATTCGCTCATCGAAGGGAGCTGAGCTCACACTGCTTGATGGATTCTTGCCTCGCTCCAAGGCACCTACCCTTTCAGCCAAGCCCTCTAGTTCTCAAACCTTTTCTACGAGCCCGGGTAGGTTGTAACTTGTTATTTCTTCGGTGAGGTCTCCCAAGCTATCTGGAAGCCCAGCAAGTTGACCCAACCGACTATCGATCCACTCAAAATGTTGAGTACTCGTCATACTCTTGTATGATTTGTAGTAACCTGGCTCTGATACCAACTGTCACGGGCCGACTTTTCGAGGCTAAAGACGGACCATGCGGCACTTGCTCATCTTCTCCTGAGTAGCAAGTCAGCCAAGTGAGTACCTCGTAGGCAACACAACCTACACGATAAATTAACTTTGTGCTAGCACCAAGCAAGCAACAAATAACATTCACACAAACAATAGCAAATGGAAAAGCTCACAGTACAACAGAAGATTGAATGAATATGCTTCTTTTATTAATGGCAAGAGAGTACAGGGGCTCAAGGTGCATGCTCTTACCTATGCCAGTGATCTAGCCCAACATTCCACCGACTAGTCACCCCCCTGTAAAGAGCATTCTGAGCCATTTTCAAGATTATACCAAGAAACATCAAAATGTACGAGGAGTCATAATTCCTCCAAAAAGAAAATTAACTATTTTGCTAATTACTAAAATACCCTTGCACACAAGTAAGTGGCCAAAGGCTTGACTAATGACCTTGGACAAGCTTGGTTGTGGCAATACAAAAGCAACCCCTAACACCTGGCATGTCATCGTAAGAACAGGCGAACACTTCCGCATTTGCACGGAGAAAGTCAAGTATGGCCGACCGCTGAGCTAGGGTGAGCTGAGTCCCCACTCGGACGAGCCGATCCGGGCTGTCATCTGAGATCGGCACCTCTTCCCAAGTCTCGACTAGGAGAGATCGGGCATCTGTGTTCAGCTCGGTAGTGAAGTTGAACGTCTCTGCCCTCGGCCATCTGCCGAAATCAGCAATGGAGTCAAGTTCCTGGGAGTTCGGTAGTTGGCCCTTCTGTTTTATAGAGGTGGCATAGCAAGACCGAGCCGAACACTGGTCTCCCTGAATGACAATGCACTCGTCGCCCATCGGACCTTTGATGAACAGGTTGGCGTAATGGACGATGCAGTCCAGATCGATCAGAGCTGGTCTTTCCAGGATGATCTTGTAAGCTGACGGTCGCTTGATGACGATGAAATACGTCATGCAAGTCTTCTTGATCGGCCCTTTCCCAAGCGAAAGGAAAGGTAGATGTGTCCGAGGGGTCGGACTACTTCACCCCCGAATCCGACCAGAGCTGGTGTGTCAGTCTCCAATTTGTCTTCGATGATCCCCATCTGCTCAAATACGGAGTAGTAAAGGATGTTGACCAAACTTCTAGACTGGCGGTGGGATCCGAGCCGAACCGATCATAGATATCATATACGCAGGTATAAAATATATCTACGTTTGAATCGAGCATGGATGGACTAGTTTAGACTGGCCCGATCTACGACATGACAGTCATCACCCGACGATAATCCGTGTCTGAGAAGATGAACACCAAGGGTCGAGCCGAACCAAGCTGGGATAGCTAAGAAAAGATGAACACTCAATTCTTAGGGGATCCTCAGATCGGGTCGAATCGAATACGGAGATCCATCGAGATGAGCCGATCCGAACTGGCAATGAAAATGTGCCGAGCTGGCATGGTGACGTGGAGGTCCAGGTTTGACCGTTGAAAAGTCAAAGCCTGAGGTTGGATCTGACCTGCCACGTGTCGATCCATGATTGGTTGTCAAATTCATGTGGGTTTATCCACAAACAGAAGCCAATCTGAGAACTCCTTTTTTGCAAACAACCCACTTGATTTGGTTACTCGATCAATTTAAATCAACCCAGCTGCTTCATTTGTGACTTTACATATACTAAGCTCGATCTCTCTCTCTCTCGATCTCTCTCTCTCTCTCTCTCTCTCTCTCTCTCTCTCTCTCTCTCATTTCTCTCACCAACTTACTCTCCCACTCATGGCTCACTCTCTCTCACCCGCCACTCATTCTCTCATCAACTCAATTTTCTCACCAACTCAACCTCTCATCAACACAACTCTCTCACCCGTAACCCACTCTAGCTACCTCCACAAGCCCATCTCACAATTTTAGTTAGATTAATCATTTCCTTTCTTTAAGGTTTTAGATGGTGTTGTGGATTTGTTTCCTAAATCTTGTGGTAAGACTTTCTAACCGTAGACTTAATTTATGAGTTTCTAATTAAGGTTTTTATATTATTTGGATTTAGATTATGATTTCTAATTAGAATTTTAGTTCTAATTAGTTTTAATTATTCTTCGATAGAAGTAAATTAAGGATTACTCCAGTTTCCTAATAATTGGACCCGGTGAAGTAAATGAGCTGTAAATTGAATATATTGTTGTGAATCTTACACCCTGCTAGTAGCCTTATTTTACTACATGTATTATGCTAGTATGTACTGAATGTATAGGAAATTTGTAGAGTTTGTGATTGTCATCTGAGGTGTGGTTTTTTTCTGATATTGTGATAACTGAATTGTTAGGATGACTTGAGAGTAAGAGGTCACCATAGTGTTGACCATGGGTTTCGATCCCCTAAATCTCCGGAGGGGTTATACAGTTAGGCTAATAGTAGTCAATATGCATCACTTTGGCCATGCATGTGTATTATTTAGAATGAATTGATTCATTTGTTGGCTGAACACGTGATACTAAGAAGAGACTAGAAGAAGTGCAAGTGGGTATTTTGAGTTGATTAGTATTGTTTTGGTGAAAGTGAAACCGAATGGGAGGTGTTTGATTAATTAACTAAGTGGTTTGACTTTTGGCTGGAGTATATATGCGTGAGAGAGAGTAGGAGTTTAAAGAATGTTTGAGAAAAGTGAAGAAAAGGGTGAAAGCTTGTATAAGCCAATCTAAGAACTCCTTTTTTGCAAACAACCCATTTGATTTGCTTACTCGATCTATTTAAATCAACCCAGCTGCTTCATTTGTGACTTTACATATAATAAGCCACGTGTGGATCCATGATTGGTTGTTAAGTCCATGTGGATTTATTCATAAATAAAAGTCCCCCAAGTCCATAATGGCTATTTTATTTAACAGTCCTCTCCATAAACAAAACTTGTTGCACATGAAATAGAAGTCCCCCAAGTCCATGGCTATTTTTTCACTAATAAGTCAAGTATACAGCTGTGGAATAACAGTAACCCTTAAATCCAGGCCACAGACAATTACAACAATTTTTTTGAAAAGTTAGATGCAATTTGTCCAAAGAAATTACAATAGACATGTTGAAATTTAATCTTCATGCATAAATATGGTCAGAAATCTGAAATGCAACTCAGCATCAAAACCCATATCTCAACGGCTTCAGATATGAGCACTTACATTTTTGGTAAATCTTATTCCCAATTGTATTGTATTCTATGACCTCGAATGATTATGTTATTTATTGGTAAATTGGTCTTTTATTGGAAAGAAAACTTCAACATGTACACTAATTTCAGGATTAATTTCTGCATTAGCTTTATGTGCTCATTTATATTTAACAACAGTGTAATGAAATGAAAAGAAATAAAGAGGATTGTGTACACACCATTATTCAACTGTGAACTGAATATAGGCAGGAGTTCTCTCTGTGATAGGCTGCCAAGAAAATCCTGCTAAATGAAAACCAAATATGACATGCCCATGTTATGCATCACAAGATATAATTACAATAAAGCAATTTAACAAGAAGATAACAGTTTGATTTATATTTCTTCAGTTGCAATTGTATGATACTAATTGTCCACATGGTAACATTTTCAGTTACGCTATTTTCTCATACCCAATAGCCTACTACACACAATAAAACAGACCATCAAAAACTCCAGCTTACGGATAACCAATTCTCTAATGTACACAAAGCAGAAGTAATGATCCGATGACTAATTTCTACCAAAATTAAGAATTGCATGCATGAAGTATAACCATCCTACCAATCTGATAAGTTAGATTATACATCCACTTTGAATGGACCATAGGATGGACCCATGCATATGTTACCATCATATGCCTCTTCCTACTTAAAATCAATCATTCTAGAAACTGAACCAAATTAATTAATTTTTAGAAACTCACATCAACAATCAACATGCATGTAATCGGATGACCCTCACAAACTCACAACTCAATCAAAATCCCAATACCCATTTTGAAAACATGATATCAAAATCCCAACAACCAGATTGAAAAAAATTTGAGTGTTCTAAAATCAAATATCAGACTGCACCAAGCATTCAAAAATTAATTAAAACCTAGATGATGAAAGCAAGGGCTTGTTTAATCTCAGATAATCTATGTCCAAATCAACAGCAAATCAGATTAATCTGAAATAAACAAGCATACACATTCAAACTTGCATTAAAAAATACAAACCTCAAGCAAATGAGATTAATCTCAGGTGCAAATGCAGAAACCCAGTAACCTGCAAGTTCCAACTTGATTGTTGAACTCTGTACCTAAATGCATACCTCCTCCTCCCTGCGAGATAAAAGCATCAGGTAAGCTTCAATTATTATCCACCCAAACCTGGCATGATAATCAATATACCATGTTCAACAAGATGAGAGTACTCCCATAGGAAAGCCCAATCAGAAGGGCATTAATGGAAAACCCCAACTCACCAGCAAAAAATAAAAAAAAATAAAAGAGGACTACCAATGACTAGCAAAAAGTTCAAAAAGTAATAATGGAGTAACTATAGATTAAAATTTCATGCCTGTTACTATTGAAACATTTCTCAGAATAAAGCAATTCAATTTATTAAAATAATGAAGTCACAAATACAAAACTACCACCAAAAAGCCTAAAATCACCTATCTATTGATGGAAATGGTATTTCACTCCTATTATTGGATGCATCATGAACAAGAACACAGTTGCAAGGTTTATTCGGGTATTTGGCTTACAATAGGGGGGAGGGAGTAACTAAACAAAATTGAGAATACAAGCTGCTCCAAAACCAGGATGTTAATGGGATGACAAAACCCAATCAAAAGTTTAAACAGCTTGATTTCATAAGGCCTTCCTCCCAAACAAAGAAAGGAAGAATGAAAAAAAAGAAAAGAACAATGAAAATATTGTCATCACAAAAGCAGCAAATTTAATAAATCAAGCATAAGCAGCCCTGTACAAATATTATGTAGTGATCACACCCATTCAGAAACAACAAATATTTTTTTTTTTCAAGAAACACACACAAGCATACCTGATACATGGACTGCGATGGTGGTTGACTTGGAAGTGGTGGCTGTCCCTGTGGGAATGAAGCATACAAACATGCGGTGGTGTACAAATGCTGTTTACTGCTCCAAATCCAGATTACATTCGGTTATTTTAATTTTTTCAGTTATATTAAAATTGAACTAGACTTATCATGATTTCAGTATGTCAGCTCAATTCTAATATATATGGTTTTTCAGTTTAAATTTTAAAGTATATATATACATACATTGTGGTATTCACATGTGTACCTATATAGATTGTGACATTGTCATTAAGATAATGCAGACGTAGACAGTAATTAAGGCATAATGTCTGTGCATGTGTATAGAGATCTTGCTAATAAGATTTTGTGATCTTGCATTTGGAGAAGGCAAAATCATTAAGAAGGACCGAGTTTACAAGTTTAATATTGTGTAAGACACAGCTACTTTGTAAACCAATTTTCATTTTCATGCCTTGTAAATGACTTATGTGGGATATGGTATTGGCATCAATGGCTATGAGTGGATTAAGCAATTTGATGACTTAATTGCTTCTCATAATCTGGTGTTCAATATAATATGTTGACAAAGTTGAGGTAAGTCTTGTTAAATAATAAAACCAGCGCAAATTCAAATTACTTGCAGTATTGTGTAAATATGATGATCAAGAACAATGATTGTCCAAGTGGGAGAAATCATGTAAGAACTGAAACATAAGTTATGAAGCATACACAAATCAACAGAACCAAGTATAAGTCGACATCAATATGATTCTACTGATAAGCATGTAACCGTAATATATAATTAACTACTAACCTGATGAAGACATACTGCTAGCTTATTGATTAACCTCTCACACAATGGGGCAAAGCTTATTGATTCTAAGTTTTTTTAGCTGTGTGACCAAGGACCTGTGCTTATATAGAGTACTCATAGATTCCTAGTTCTTCCCATCAAGGACTCCAGAATCCAATCCTAATAGGACTCTATATAGACTTTGCTGGATCATTGCCTTCTTTATAACATATGGTCTTTAGGTAACTAAGTCTTCCTAGTCCAACTCAGATAAGTAATCTATTTAAGATGGACTTGATGATTTATGTCTTATTAATAAACCTATTACTTTTGTCTTAAGTATTAGTATAATATTGACTCCGAGTAGAACAATGTATTAGTCCATTTAATTCCTACAGTTACTACTGAAACATTTCTTAGAATCAAGCAATTAAATTTATTAAAATAATGAAGTCACAAATACAAAACTACCACCAAAAAGCCTAAAATCACCTATCTATTAATGGAAATGGTATTTCACTCCTATTATTGGATGCATCACATTCACTAGACTAAACATTATTCTTTAACTAGCCTCTCTGCAAGCGCTATCGCGCGTGCGAATTTGCTTTTTGTATTGTGCATACGTTAATTTTTTGGCATATATTCTATCTATTATTGTGCACCCTTGATGTTTTTTTTTGTTTCTAGTGTGAGACTTTTTAATTTTTTTTTGGACTACTCTAAATGTGTTTTCTATTAAGAAGTAAGAAAATGAATGGAATAACAAATCTGGAAGAATTGAAAATTGTAGAACACGTGGAAAAAAAATAAAAACTTGCAGAGAAATCCAAATCCAAATCTTACGACAATATAGAATAACATGAAATTCCCAACTAACACTTCTATGAATGCCCAAGAAAAGTCTAGGAACTATGGATAGCATGATTATAATTTTATGATTTTCATAAACACAAAGATGTGTTTCTGTTTTGCCTTGACTGTAAATATCTGTTTAAAGGGAAACAAAACAAAACTTTCCTCTAAATCTCTTAATAGAGGTGGCATATACATCTCTATTTACATGGAGTATGTTATGGTTGATTGTTGTTAATCACATGCATAGTATGCAAATTCATCATTACCTTCTGTCTATGATGTTGTTCATCTTCTGAAAAAGGTGGGGTTTATCATCATTCATAACATCATCTCATCAGCTCATCTCCCAGCTTCAAGAATCCTACATCGAAAACTCTCAAGACAAATACCCGGTAAGCATAGTCAAGCCAAGATTATGAATCCAATTATTTAATATTCAAAACCAATGTATCCTTGTTACCTCCCTTCACCTACAACATCAAAATCAGGTATACAAAAATGACAAAATCTATAAACCCAAATTCAAACAGACTGCATCCAAATAGAAGTAAAAGTGACTTCATGTATACAAAGATGTTCCTCTCCTAATACAGAGGCCAAAGCCAAACATATATAATATTGCTATGCGTACAATTCCTCCAATCAGCTTTGTCAGCCTTGTGCATCAAACCTGCCATAACCTGTAAACATTGCATTTGCCATTAATTGGATTTCAGCCTTCTGAATGCCAGAAAAAGAATTGACAGATTACAAATTATCAGGAGAAGTTATGTGCTACCTCACGTCCAAATTGGGCTAGGAATCTCTCGTTATCCTCAATTGAATGTGATAGGATTGTACCAAAAGGGAGTTCGACATAGAAGAAACTAAAATTTCCATAAAGCTGTGTCCTTGATGATTTTCTTCCATCATAATAGTTACCGACTGCAATGAAAAGAAGCATTAGTTAAAGATACAATGCAGAATAATGTACACAACAAAAATGTACTATAATTTTACTTTTCATGGTCTCAAACCCAAAAAAATATTCATAAATGTACTAATGAATTATTGTACTATTAATATGCATACGCCCTCTAAAAGTGAAAGTATAACCTGAAATTAAACCCAAAAAAAAAATATTCCTTAATAAAAAAATTTGCAACAAAAAAGAGGAAAGAAAACCCTGAAATTGCCCAAATAAAACAAAGTGAACATCAAATTCTCAAAAACCCAGAAGAAAAAAAAGTACGAATTCGTAACGCCAATGCTCAAATGGAGGTGTTCTCTTAGTCTTCTACAAAGTCCTGTAGCATAATAAAAAGAAAAATTAATTAGCAGATATTTATAGGAGTGGTAATCAGAGATGTAGAAAGCAATTAAACTGAGAAATAAGATTGCGACAAAAGTGAAATGCAGAGATGGAGAAAAGAAGGAAACCGATGCTTGACACAACTGAAATTCGCACTTTGATGCTTATGGTGGTTCTGCAAAGTCATTGCTGCTGCTACATTATTTTACCTTTTTGCACTGGGGGTCTTATTGGAAATAAGATCTGTATTTTCTATTTGTGTAATCTCAAATAATGGAGATTTAGGAGTTGGGTAACTGCAATTCTGTGTAGTGGTGGTGGCTTAGGGGAGAGTAAAAGACGGTTGAAAAGACTCTTTCTATGTTGGACTCCTTTCACTAATTTATCCCACGTTCTTTTACTTTTCCCTCTTTATTTGTTATTTATTTTTGTCTTCATTTACTTCTTTACCCTCAAGGCCTCAATATATTAATTTGCTGTATTAAACTATTTTAATAAATAAAGGGCATATTTGAAATATTTAAAAATTTCACCTAAAGGGAGCCTTTGCTTTATATATATAGATAGATGATATAAACATCAAGAACACATTTGCAAGGTTTATTCAGGTATTTGGCTTACAATAGGGGGGAGGGAGTAACTAAACAAAATTGAGAATACAAGCTGCTCCAAAACCAGGATGTTAATGGGATGACAAAACCCAATCAAAAGTTTAAACAGCTTAATAAAGAAAGGAAGAATGAAAAAAAAGAAAAGAACATGGAAAATATTGTCATCACAAAAGCTTAATAAAAGCAGCAAATTTAATAAATCAAGCATAAGCAACCCTGTACAAATATTATGTAGTGATCACACCCATTCAGAAACAACAAATTTTTTTTTTTTTCAAGAAACACACACACACAAGCATACCTGATACATAGACTGCGGTGCTGGTTGACTTGGAAGTGGTGGCTGTCCCTGTGGGAATGAAGGCCCAACACTAGCAGGAGGCTTCGTACCTGACTGAGCAAATCATTGATAAAGACAATTAGTACAAGCACGTTAAATGTGACAAATTTTATAATGACTGGTGAACATAAACTTAAGCTTACATAAAACATGAATTGAGAAAAATGTTGGGGAGCAGCAGCATGTTGGAACCCCGAATTGTGCCCCAATTTGTGGGGGATACTGATGATGGAAGCCAGGCATTGAAGGTGGTCTTGGTTGTGGTGGTAATGGTGGCTGCAGTGGCAGATGAGAAACTCCAGTTGTCTGTAATGGCCGTTGCAACTGGCTGGAAGCAGCAGGCATTTGGGGTTGATGAAGTGAAGGTGGCTGCGAAGAAGAATGATGAGGATGTGTGGGTAGATTTGGAAGTTGAGAGGACTTGAAAGTGATGTCGGGAGCATTTGAGGATTCATATGCCACTTAGGCTGCTGTGGGGTCTGCAGGGGAGGTGAAGGCATGGGCTAAGAGTGATGATTTATTGCTGGAGCAGCATATAGACAATGATTAATGAAAACAATAAGCCTCCACAGAGAGCAATTATATGAAAGAGACCATATTCAACAAAAATGGTATGCTTATGCACCACAAAGAGAATTTAAAATCAAAGTAAGACATTAATTATATGTTATTCAATTGACAGGACTATTTGGTAAAATCTTGTAATTAATTATGCTGTCCAAATTGGTCATTATTCAGAAACCATATATTTTTGTTTTTTTTAAAAGTGAATGATATGCCAAGTTATACTTTGCCCCCAAACAACCATATGGATTTTACATGAACTTTCTCCAAGAATGACAATGCATACTATTGATGAAATTGTAATTGAATTATTGCTATAATTTGGTTTATTGGAATTTCTTGAACATAATTCATTCCTTGTCTTACGTGCATTACAGCTTTGTAAAGACAAGGTTCTTGCCACCCACCATGGATTATAGAGAAGAAAAACTAACCACAAAAGGTCAAACAAAACAATACAAACAACCATATAAAAAACTATACAAGGGTACAGTACCCCGAAACTCGCAGGAGTATGCCACAAATACTGCTTTCGAAGTTTATAGGACAACAGTTTCATTAAAAATAGGTGAGTATTTATCTATGACGGTACTAAAGATTGCCCTTTCATGACTGTGCCAGCCAACTTGTAAGCACATTAAAAACCCAGTGAAGCAAATAGCATAAAAAATCAATTAAACAAACAAGAAAGCATTGCATATGACGATAAATTTGAAAAAAAGTGATAATAATCATGATTTTGAATCCCAAAGAAAAGCAAAGAAATTTATAGAGATTTATATAGCTTACATTGGATAGGTGGTTTTGAATCCCTGTGTTCCACGATTGGTCTCCAGAAAAACCTTGTGAGCATTCAGTTACTCCAAGAACGGGAAAACGAAGGAGTGATACCTTTGAACGAATGTGAAGGATTGATTGAGCGGATGGGGAAAATTTAGTCACAACAGTAACGGATTGGGCGGATTGGGTTAGACTGTCAGAGGCGAATGGCTAAAACTTGACAATTGGGTTGATGGGGAAAATTTAGGGATGGGGGGATTGGGCAAAAGAGATCTCGGGAGGGAACAAGGCATGGAGGGACGAGGGAACAATTTTAATTTTTAAGATGCCTGAGTTTAAACTTTAAACAAGGTGAAAATTGTAATTTAGACATGATGTGTTTTTAAATTTTTTTTTTTTTTTTTTTTGGTATACAAACCGGCACTCAAGAGTCAAGAGTTTGAACTGTGCATTGTACTTTCTCATAACATGCAAGATGTGGTTGAGGCACTTCCAAGGCCATAACTTTGTGCAGAATTGACCATTCGAGCTGTGTGAGCACTCGTTTTCATACGTTTTTTCGAGATCAATGCACATGAAATGAGCATAATACGATTTGACAATGGTTTGGTAGAGTGATGGCAGTCGTAAAATGTTGTTAAAACCGACCATCAATTTTGAAGGGCCATAACTTTGTGCTCCGGCGTCCGTTTGGGGCAAATTTTTTTTTGATTTGATGTAACTTTTCGAGATCTACAAGGCTACAAAGTGCCGGAGGCGCTTTGCCCACGTTTTATGCCCAAAAAATGCTGTTTACTGCTCCAAATCCAGATTACATCCTTGTAGCATAGCATTTGATAAGCTTGCAGCCCCATTATTTTTTTCCCATGACACATACAATTAAATTACAACACAGCACGCTATAGTTGATGTCAAAACGCATATGCTCATGGTTAGTAGGTGTCAATATAGTAACATTAAAGTGTCTTAGGTTTGGTATAAGTACAAAATAATGAATGCATATAACAACATGCTTTTATGCGTCCGTTTGGCATCTTGTTTTCCATAATTACATGGTGGTCAAGAGTTCAAGTCACGTAGGGTACCAAATTCCATAATTTTTTTTTTCATCTATTTCTTTTTCTATGCCACCAGCCAGCCTCCAAAACATCTATTGCATAGTAAGTATATAGTATCATTCCATTTTATTTAGTCTAATTTGTACAACACCAAAACGCTCAATTTGATAATATACCAAATCATTTAAAAAATATTATTCTGCAATGTCTTCCAAATGACGATATGTGTTACTTTGAATTGCAATATAGTTAACTTAATTATATGAGAACAATATAGAATACTGTC